>NC_134208.1:91346136-91649166 GCF_965140235.1 Caretta caretta | reverse complement strand
TTGTGTTGCTTGGGAAGGGTTTTAAGATTAACTGGAAAAAGTCACAGAGGGAAGATGTGTATATATACACACATCTGTATAACAAGAATTGGTAAAACTTTTCCCATGTAGACAAGGCCTAAGACCAGGCAGAGTGCTCTGAATGGTTCACAACCATTAGATACAACAGGGAAAGCTCTTGTAAAGTTTTCTTCATTTCTTAGAGGCAGAGCAAGTGGAGTGCTGATCCATGGGACTATATGGTGAGGAAGCAGAACTCTCAGAATCAGAATAAAAGCAAGAGGATCACCCGAATGAACTCCAAAGATCTTAGTTTGAAAACAACTTACTGTGTAGCTAGAAGATGATTTTACTGTAATACATCAAGATACCTATAGGTGTGCAAACCCTTTTACATTGATAAGAATGGGAAAGAAACTTGCATATGTAACCCATGCTTCTGTCACTATCCCTTTTAAACAGTAGTAGTCAGATGATATTTATTTTTGCCAGAAGAGTGGAGCAACTGTCCATGGACTCCAGCTAATCTGGGACTAGCAGGTAATCAAAGGAAAATGTTCAGGAGCCCTTGCAGCATGCTCAGTAGGGTATCTCGAAGGGTGGAGGCCATTTCCACTCCCAAGTGTAAAGTAAAAAAGGCACCCAACTATTCAGTTGTTTCAACCAGACCCAGAGCGAGATAGCCATATCAGAGGGGAGGTGAAGATCTCTGTCCTGAGGGCTGATGCTTACAGGGCTGTTTCACTAACTGCAGCAAGAAGATAACCATAAGGAGAAGGATACCAGCCAAGTCAAAGAAATGGATGCTTGCTGCCTGTTCAGCTCAGGATGGTGCAGGGACAGTAATTCCAAATCAGGGGTGCATGTTTTAAATGCGTAGGATTTGTGGCCGGTGTACATTTTGGTACTGAAGAAATCTATATGTTTGATACTTTTTTTTATTTCCATAGTATTTGCTGTATTAATGTAATAATAAGATTGCATTTAAATTCATGAGGAGTCCTAGTTAACCCTCAAAACTAACCTCTTATAAATTTGAAGGTTTTTTTTAAGTTTGAGTAACGCTACTACATGCATTGTGGTGTTTTTGTTCCAAACCGGAGCAACTCAGGGTATGGGCATCCATGACTGTTCAAATTTGCAGTTTTTTCTTATGTGTTATTATCCACAGGTAGAAGTTCTGCTGTCAGAACAGACTGAGCCGGCTCATTATTCCTACAGTAAAATGGAATTATAGTAACCACGTGTTTATTCAAAGGTTAGTTGGTTACACATAAGCTCCAGGTACCTATAGTACTGACCTTCTGAGACAAAGCCCACTAAATCAAATTAGCACACAAAGAAAATCAAACAAAACAGATATTTAAATGCTCATAATACTATGGGAATAAGCACCATAGAAATGCTTCTGAATAACATATACTCCCATCCCCTACCAATTAATTTTTTAATATTTTCTAGTGATTCATTTTATCAGCTGTCAGTTATCATGAGTGCTTTTTGTTTGTGTGCCTAAGAATTTAATAATGCACCAGCTGCCTGCAGTAATCAATTCTATATTGCTGTATTTGAGGCTAATGGTGTTCAAAAGCAAGGTTACTACAATTGATTCTTCTTGGGGCCTTTGTTTATACGTTTTCTGCTGAGTGTTACAATACGTGCATCCAGCATGGCTTCATTAGAATGGCATTCTTTATCTCAGTTGTACAACTGGAGAATATTCCCACACTGACACAAAGAACCTGCAGCTGCAATTCATTACCTTCAATGTAAGTTACTGTAAATCACCTGGGGTAGGGAGATGGGGGGAGGGAGGGAATACGATGCCATGTTTTCTCATTAGGATTCTAAGAGTTTGATGTGTTTGCTCCTGAGGACATGACTGAAAATGTCAGACCCTCCCAAAGCCTTGAACTGAGTCAACTCAAACATATTCTGCCACTCTTGCTTGTTCCCTCTTCTTTTCTTGCCCTGCATCTGAATCCTTTCCGCACCATCAAATCTCTCTTAGGGCACAAATGAGGTTCTGCCACCCCTATCATAGGCGACTCTTTGCATGTCATTATGTTGTTGAGTCCCATAAATTCCCCCTCTCTGAATACTGTTTGACAGAGGAATTCTTTCAGTTAGCCCTGTTTGTGTGTTCCTCAAGCTGCCCGATGAAATGCCTGCCGGGGCAAATGCTCTGGCTTCATTCTTAATGCACGTCCCAGATAGTTCCATCTTCTATTCTGGATAACTTTAGTGATCCAGGGTGTTGAATTCTCTGATGAATCTCAGCATTTTTGACAAATTCCATAAAATACTGAATATTTTCCTAAGGCATTTGCTTTCAAAGGCATTTAGACATCCGTCTATACCCTTTGTGGATTTCCAACTTTCATGTCCATATAATAAGGCTGAAAAAACATTTGAGTTGAAGATTCATAGTTTGGTCTTTAAGTGACAGATTTTTTGATGACCAAATCTTGTTGGTCAGCTGCCTCTTGGCCAATTTGTGACATTATTTCCTTCTGGATAGTCCCACTGGCTTGCATGTGAATACCAAGGGGTGAGAATTGACCTACCTTTCTATCCCTTTGCCTTCTAATGTACTGTTAAATCATGCAATGTTTTTGCTGTATCTGTCTACACTTTTTCTCATGAAGTCAATGGCAATGCCAAACAGAAGAAGTGAGAGACGTCATCTTTGTTTGTCACCAGTGTCTATGTAAAACCATTCTCATGAATTGCTGTGTGAAATTTAGTTGACCTGCTTTCCAGAAATTCATGCAAATCTTTTTCTTTGTTTCTATTTGCATGTATTTGCATTAGCCCAACCCCTAAAATTTCACAAATAAATCTGAAAACAAACTGAAATTGAGCAAAAAAGTCTACTAAGCTTTGCCTGGTTTTGGGTGGAAACTGCTGAATTTCAAATGGCTTCCATCCAAAAACTGGCCCATGTATACTGGAAATTCAGCTCATGTTCACTGACACTTTTACACACCCCAGCCAATTCCATCTGGAAGAATTAATTACTCTGAATAGGTCAAGATCCATAGAAGTGGGATGGATCAAGAAAATGCAGATGGATAGAAGAGCAGCATGACCATGAAAAGGTCAGTATGGGCAGGCTGAGCCCAGGGGACTGAGACCAGGACCTGGCCAGACCAGGCGAGGGTACCGAGATGGGCCCTGCTGGTCTGGTTAAAGATTGAATGTAGGGAGAACTGTTGAAAGGAGACCAGCCGAGGGTACCAAGGTGGGCCCCAGTTGGGGTGTTGAAGAAGGTATTGCTTCCGGGAAGAGGCCTTAGGGCTACGGCCCCATACCAAGGCCAGGAAAAGATTGTATACCCCAGAAGGCGGGGGAACAGCATATGTGGCTTGGCTGGAGGGCTGAGTCACTGAAGACCCACCAAGAGAACCATCAACTGGTGGGTGCCCACAAGAGACAGGTGCCACCCCACTGAAAGAACTAAAATAAAAAACAGGCTCACACCCAACCAATCAAAAGGGGGCTGTCCAGGAAAGGTGGGTGCCACCCTGAAAAAAGACTGTGATTGCAGGCATATCAGTCAGAGAAAGGGGGTGTCCATGAGAGGTGAGTGCCGACCCCATTACAAGGACAAACTATGAAGTAGGCAATGTCAGTCCTTTTTCCATTTTCCAGGAAATACTGCAACAGATGAGCTGCATTTTGAAAACTGAAGTGACGGGTCAAGTAGAAAGTGGAGGAGAGCAGCTCATAGTTTCTACTGAATGTGAAAGTGCAGCTATTAGCTGGCATCATAGAATCACAGGACTGGAAGAGACCTCGAGAGGTCATCTACTCCAGTCTCGTGGCAGGACTAAGTATTATCTAGACCATGCCTGACAGGTGTTTGTCGAACCTGCTCTTAAAAAGGAGGATTTGCTGCAGGGATTGGTTATCCCTGAAGAACGTCTGGATTTCCCCATGGAAATCTGTCTGGGTGTTAATACAGCTTGGATTCTTGGGTTTCTGAGTCTTCTGTGAAGCTGAAAGGGACATAGCCACATGGTGCTAGGGGAGAAATGGGCAGTGGATCTGTGTGAAGGTTCAGTCAGCTTTGCTGATAGCTTCTATTTCAGTGGAGTTGAGGAGTCCTTTCTTGGCGGATCTTAAGGTCTACAGGGTGAGGGGCTTTACACTTTCCCACCTCCACACCTCACCAAATCCCTTCTGCTTTAGGTGATAGTTTACAGCTAAATCTGTAAGATCTTGGAGTTTTGCTTCAGTTCTGTCCCATTTCTCCAGGCTTCTTTCTAGGATTAGGTAATCAAATGCACAGTCAAATAGAAGTAAGGTAAGTAAGCAAGGTAAGAAGTAAGGTAACCTAACTGTGAGAACCTGTTTTATGTAGAGAAAAAATATTGGCTAAGATCCTGGGGTTCATCTTTGTATCTTTTAAATAAATTCCATAAGACAATAGGTTCTATTAGGACACTTGCAACCTTGGTTCAAAATTTCATCTGGAAATCAGTACCTCTTGGACTAAAAGGACACGATTTTGGCAATGTACCTTCCTTCCCAGAAGATAATTGTTTTGAGAATGTAAATCTTTCAGCTCAAGTAAATCTGAGCAAGCAATTGGACAATGGACAACACAGCTAATTTAGATTTTTTTCCTCTTCCCAAATTGTCCATGAACAGACTGATTTTTTACATTTGTTTGCTACTTGTACCTCTTCAATTCATTTTCATTGCAAATATTCTTTTGAAGTAGTCAGTATCTGCAATGTGATATTTGAGATGTCTGACTGGTCAGATAAGTCACATGCTATTGCTTCTTTACCCTGACTGGATAGATTCACCTTCAAACTATTTCTGCTTCAACCTAAAATTAATGTTGTTTCACCACAAATTTCATTTTTGATTAAATGAATTTCAGTTAATTCAAAATTGCTGTGAATATCTATATGAACAAAACTGCACTTGAACAAATGATCATGAAAAGTGTTTATTTTAAAAGGAGTGCAAATGTATTTAAGTTGAACTATTTACTATTCTCCCATCTTTCAGATCATCCACAGTCTTGCTTAAAAATTAAGATGACTAAATTACACAAGTTGGACTCACCAAATAGCACTTCAGCATCTCTGATGCTATTATATTCTCTACAGTACCCTTTTGGGATAAACATAGTTAAAGCATTCCTTCTAGTGATAGGGATATGCAGTTCAACACGCACACACACACACACACACACACTACTTCAACAAGGCAGTAATACCTCTGCAGGGTGTAGGACCAGGATATAATAAGGTTTTGTGTCCATTTTTAACATACCGGAGAAGCAGCATCTTTCTCTCTTTCAGAGGACAGCAGGTTAAAAAAAGCTACTCTGGCCAATGATCTACTGATGCTCAAAAGTAAGGCCCATAGTAGAGACATCACTACAATTTGATATACAACTTTGGAGTATTAAAGTACAGAACACTGCTGTCATCCTTAGTCTTTATTAATCATATACTCAACCTAGAATAATAAGAGGTCTAAATCATGGAGTCAATATACCATTAATCTTGTAACAGAAAAAAGGCAGATGTAGCACCCTGACCAGGAAGTAGATGCAATCAAAGGCTTGGTGCTGAGTTACACTAATTGTGAACACTCTTTTTAAAACTAAAATCCAAAAATCCAAATTGAAACAATTCATTAAAACATTATTTTAGCCTATGGCAATTGATGTTTATGAAGTAACAGCATCTGAAAAAGTGATTTATTGGAACTGAAACCTCCATATTACCTTCTGCGTTAACAGTTGCAGCCTATTATGCAGTACATTTTGATGGCCAGAATATGGCAGTTATAAATTATTTCACAATTCATTGGTTTATGATTTATGAATAATACATTTAAATACACGATAGCATGCAAAAGAAGGAGCAGTCCCTTGATAATACAAGTTTCTCAGAGAACTAGCATCTCAGTGCAAAGTTGTGAACAATCTACGGTCAGACTATGAAACGTCTTGTTAGGGAGCATGTTATTTTCCATTTTGCGCCCTCCCCTGAAGTTCACTTTAGAATTTTATACTATGAGTTAGTGCTCTATAGAGTCATACTAGAGGATAATCTGGTATGGTACTACCAAAACTAGCTCCTGTGTCCTTCCAATGAAGAGAGACCAAAGAATGACCAGGGGCTCTCATTCAACTAAAAACACCTCTAACTCTTTTGAATTGCAGCCCAGTTTTTCAAGCTTGGAAGTCTGATTTTTCTCTAGAATTGGTCTCTAATTGATTAAAAAAATTTTCAGGCATTGATTTGGAACTCTGTCTGGTCAGATGGAAGGCACATAAACAGCACAATTTCACCGTGTTGCTTAATAGTAACTGCATTATTGAGGGTGAGTTACAGTAAGTGGGATTTCATAGTTTGGAAGAGAAAAGTAATATAAACTATCAGGTTGCTATATATCGTCAATAGCTTGAATCACTAATAATGATATTTGTCATTAGCATAATTATTATGAAATATTTGTAGTGGTAGTGCCCAGAGGCCCTTATCAGGATAGGGGCCCCATTGTTTTAGATTCTGTTCAAGCTCATAGATAGACATAGTCCCTAGCTCAAAGAGCTTGTAGTATAAACTTATCCATAGAGAAAATATCCTGAAATACAGGTTCTTGACATTTGAAAAATTGGTGGATAACTGTAAACAAATGTTTGGAGTTATAATAATTTGGCTGCGATAGAAAAGGAATTGTGAAAGCTTGCCTGTTCTCAGTAGTAACATCTGACCCACACACCTGTATTCATTTATAATCCCATTTCTTGTCACTGCTGCCCCTTATCCCTTGCACTATCTGCTTAGCCTTCCCTGACTCCCACTCAGCCTAGAATAATGGACCAGAGGCAGAGCACCTGTCAGATCTTGAAATTTAGTGCTCAATCCATTGGCAATTGAAGGGAAAGGAAAGTCTCCCATTGACTTAAATCAGCCTTGGTCCAGGCCCTTAGTGCGGCAGAGGAGAAAGCAACTTGTCGATTGGTTCAAACCTTTTCTCCTACTCTGGTTTACAAAAAAAAAAAACAAAAAAACCCACCCCAAAAAGCAACACCTTTTTCTGAAGCTGTTTGGTCACTCTCCGATGTTTAGGACATTCTTTCAAATGATCAATTTGACTGACTATTGCTAGGGGAAAAATAGACAATATAACCATCTTTTGTGAACAGAAGAAAAAGGGCTGTTTGAACTCTTTGTTGTAAAGTACTTCGAGGTTTCTTATTGAAAAAGTGAAGGCTGAAGAATTTCAGTGTTTTTAACCATGCTAGCGCCTAACTGCTTCATTTATATTCTTCATATGTAAAAATGGAGCATATGTGGGGGGGTCATAAGGCAGCCTTCTCTATAGTCCTTAAGTTATCAAGTACTTTTAGATTTCCTTCTCAAGTATCAGATTTTACCAATTTAGTATGTGACCCCAAAGTCCATTGAAGTTGACTGAAAGACTCTTATTGACTTCATGGGCCTTGGCTCAGACATTTAGAGACTTTTTTTTTTAACTGAAGCGCCTAATTCTTTTGCTGCAATTCTAGAGGGTTTGGGGTTTTTTTTTTTTAATAGCTTCTTACTCGGGGCCAGATTGCTCAGTTAAGCCAATGTATATCCAGAGCTCATTGGGGTTACTTTGGATTGACACTGGCATAAATGAGATCAGAATCTAGCACTCTGTTTGTACTTTTTATCATGTTAGAAAAATAGCTTTTTATTGTGTTAGGTTCCTTGAACTCTCTATGAAATACCCGTCCACAGTGTTCAACAGAGAAACTCTGATATTAGAGCTAATATAAATTATGTCCTCTTTTGAACCTATAACACTTACAACGCTCTAGTACTAAAAGGGTTTTGAATGTCAAATGTTTATTTGTGCATTCTTGATTCCTTTGTAATCCCTATTTGATTAGCTTTTACAGCAGGATTTGTGACTTTTTTGGTTATCCATGTAATAGCCAAATTGTCCCGATTCATAAATTGTTGCTATGTCCAGAATATCTGAATTTTCAAGGCTAAATCTTGGATAAAACAGAATTTGCCAATTCAGAATATAATTTATTGTGGTTGGCTTGCTAGGTAAAGATATAATATAGTGTGACTGGGCCTGCTGATGCAGAACATAATCAGCATGCATGGTCTAGCTAGTGGAAAATGTAAAATAAACTGCTTAGATTATTTAGTGAGAATACAATTTACTTAAAATAACTAAAGTACAACATATGGCTTGAAAATGAAGAGCATGAAATTTTAAAAGCTGACATTAACATTAAATTAAGGCTGAGACAAAAAAAATTACCGAACTATAAAAAAGCCAAACAAAAAACCAGGAGAAATAATAAACCCAGGGATATCATGTATTAATTTCCTGGCATTGATGGTATTGGTGCATCAGTGACAGCTAGAGAATACTGTATTCTACAGTTGGGAAATTAATGGTTTGATGGAAATAGCCTTTGTCTAATAAAACTGATTTAATCCTTTGAGGAGATTACTAATTTTGTTGATAAAGGTAACTGTTGATCAAGGGTAAGCAAACAATGGCCCGCAGGCTGCATCCAGCCTGCAAGCTTTGAAGAGGTTTTAAGCCGCCTGTGAGCTCCCGCTGGGGAGTGGAATCTGGGGCTTGCCCTGCTCCGGGAACTTCAGCTGGGGCTCAGGGTCGGGGAGCCACACCAAGCGGCTCCTGGAAGCTGCCGCATGGCCCCACTCTGGCACTCCAGCCTGTGCGCAGGGTCGGGGGCTGCATCACATGGCTCCCGGAAGCAGTTGGATGTCCCCGCTCTGGCGCTCCAGCTGGGGCGCAGGGCCGGGGGGTGCACCATGCGGCTCCCAGAAGCTGCGGCATGACCCCCCTCTGGCTCATACTCACTCCAATGCCCCCTGCAGCGCTCCAATGGGAGCTGCAGGGGTGGTGCCTGTGGACGGGGCAATGTGCAAAGCCAGCTGGCCACGCCGCCATGTAGGAGCCAGAGAAGGGACATGCCACTGTTCAACATTTTCTTCAGTGATCTGGAAGTAAATATAAAATCACTGATGATAAAATTTGCAGATGATGCAAAGACTAGTGGTGTGGTAAATAATTATAAGAACAGGGCAGTCACATAGAGCGATCCAGATTGCTTGGTAATCTAAGCCTATTCAAACAAAACACATTTTAATACAGCCAAACGCAGTCATACATCTATGAACATGAAATGCAGGCCATACCTACCAAATTGGGGACTGTATCCTGGAAAGCAATGATTCTGAAAAGGATTTAGGGGTTATAGTGTACAAACAACTCTCAACTTGAGCTCCCAACGTGATGCTGTAGAAAAAGGGCTAATGCGATTCTTGGATGTATATACAAAGGAACGGTGAGGAGGAGTATGGAGGTGCTTTTACCTCTATGTGGCACTGGTGGGATGGATACTGGATTACTCTGTACAGTTCTGGTGTCCACCTTTTAGAAAGGATGTTGAAACATTGGACAAAGCACAGAAAAGAGTCACAAAAATGATTCAAGGGCTAAAGAAAATGCCTTACAGTGAGTGACTCAAAGAGCTCAATCCGTTTATTTTATCAAAAAGAAGATTGAGAGGTAACTTGATTACAGCATGTAAGTAAGTACTGTCATGGGGAGGAAATACTGGGTGCTATAGGGTTCTTTAATCTAGCAGAGAAAGGCATAATGAGACCCAATTGCTGGAAGCTGAAGCCAGACAAATTCAAATTGGAAGAAAGGCACAATTTTTTTAACAGTGAGGTTGATAAACCACAGGAACAAACTACTGTGGGAAGTTATATAATCGCCATCTCTTGATCTTCTTAAATCAAGACTGGATGCCTTTCTATATATATAGGAGGTCCATTATAGCCTTTAACTCTTTGAATCTCTTAAATTATACTTTCCAGGGTCATGTGACTAAGGCTACCTTGATGTCCTTATTTCAGTCCATAGTATGCCTAGGCATTGCAATACCGATATGGTATAAAAATATCTTGCATTTATTTAGCATCTTCCATTCTGGCTGATCTCAAAGCACTTTCCAAATCTTGGATATGGGAAACATCTCCAAAACAGAGCTAGCTTAGTGTGGAAGGTGAAAGCTTTTTAAGAGACTACAGCAATATGACACAACAGCTTAGGGCAGGAGATGAAGAACTGAAACTGCAAGATGAAGGCAAAATGTAATGCAAAGTAAATAACATCCCCTCTACTGGTGCTTCACACTAACGGGCTACCTGTGCTGCAGGACTTTGATAAAATGCATGTGACTCTGAGGGGCATAGCTCACTCTATTGTTGCCTTCACTGTTTGATGTCCGTACATTTTCTTTTATATAGTTTAAAAAAAATTAAAATTCCTTATATATAAATTGTAGTTAGTCTGAAATATAGCAGCAACCTTGACACTATAATGAAACTAAGGGACAGAATGTGGCTGGCCCTGCACAAGTGTGAATGGCAGGAGAGAGGGCAAGAACTTACTCTCCCGTTACACACTTGCATAGGGGACAGACATAATCCCAGTGTGAATTGCAAGAACAGGGGAAGTATTAGCTTCCCAGACATTTCCACACAGGAAGAGACAAGTAACTTGGAATGAAAATGAAGGCTCTACTATAAGACCAGAGACCTGATTCTCTCTCTTCTCTGTTCCCATCTTTGATCCAAGTAACTTCCATTAAAGTACTGTATATGGGAATTACTCATATCTAAGGCCATGTTTTAGTCATGGGTATTTTTAGTAAAAGTCATGGACAGGTCACAGGCAATAAACAAAAACTCATGGCCCATGACCTGTTCATGACTTGTACTATATACTCCTGACTAAATCTTGGGGAGTGGGGCAGCCTGGAGGTGCCATGGATGCTGGGAGGGAGACCCAGGGGGGTGTTGTAGGTACTCAAAGGGCAGCCTGGGGGGGCACTGTGGATGCTCAGGGGGGCCTCGGACCCCTGCTGGTGCTGTGGGGAGTGGGTGGTGGTGCACGGCCTGGGACCCATGCTGGTGCTGGAGTGGGGCGGGGGGCGGGGTTTGGCAGGGCTGGCAGGCTCCCTACCAGGCTCCACGCCTCCCCAGAAGCAGCGACATCCCTCAGGGGAACCACGGTCAATGGGAGCTGTGGGGGCAGTGCTTGCAGGCAGAGGCAGTGCACAGAACCCCGTGGCCGCACCTCCCCCTAGGAGCTGAGGGATACCTCTGCTTCTGGGGAGCCCTACCCACAAGGTAAGAGCCACCCAGAGCCCTCATCCCCTCCCATGCCCCAACCCCCATCCCCCCATCCAAACTCCTGTTGCTGCTGGGGAGGGGGAGCAGTGGCCCGAGACTGCCCAGCAGCAGCTGGTGCAGCTGGCCACTGAAGAAGTCATGGAGGTCACTGAAAGTCACGGAATCCATAACTTCCATGACCTCCGTGACAAACTTGCAGCCTTGCTCATATCCAGTGGGAATGGGACAAGGTGACAAGGTCCTGTTTTGATATGGTGTGGTTGAAGGGGAGGTGCAGCCTAGCCTGCCCTCTACTGGAAGTTTCAGCTTGGGACCTGAAAAGGAAGCAGGCACCCACTCCAAGCATCAAGCCTTCTCTGCTTCCTGACTCAGGCCACTTAGTTCCACTGCTTCCCTCTCTTCCTTGGGGTGTATGTATGTTACCCAGTCTTTGTGGCTCTTTATATCTGGTCCTCCAGTCAAATGAAGCCACCCATACTTGGGGTACCATCCCACAATACAACTGTCCACTTAGGCCAGACTGATCTGTTCACTCACTGCAAGAGGTAAAGTAAGCCAGGATCATGTAACAAAAAAATCAAAAGAAATGAAGTCCAAACAAACTGCCTCCTCAGTCTCCCACCATGGGGACTCCTCAGACTGGAAGGAGAGAGGCAGGCTGTTTCCCTGCGCACCCCCAAGTTGCTACCTCTTCCTGCTTAAGTATGTACTCTGATGTGCAGGCTGAGTAAAATCCACAGGTTATAATAGGACCTCTGCCTGGCTCTGTTTGGTGGGAATTAAGCCTTTCCCTGGCTGTGTTAGCGTGGAATTTACCCACCACATCACAGCCCATATAGCACTCATTTTCCCTGCCACCACCAATGTATTTCACAGAAGCTAAAAAACAAGAGAGAGAGACCTAGAGAGATATTGGGAGAATGTATGGCCTGATTCAATATGATAGAAATAGGAAAACCAAACAACTCTTTTAATTCCTTGTCTTAATTCTGTTTTAAGATCCTGATGGACCTTATTTTTCAAGCAGGGAGATGGCTAGATCACTCTTGACAGACAGGTCAAAGGGTTGCACCTGGGCCAGAAGAGTCAGAAGACAGGGGGATAAATGCAATGAAAATTTATGCTGTGCTTAAGATGTTAATTCAGTAAGGAGAATTATGCAGCTACTTGACAGGGCATTGATAAACATCTTTCTCTCACAAGCAGCACATTTGGACTCAGTTACTGATTTAAAAAAAAAAAGACTTCCAGAACATTTAGTTGGCAGAATTCGAATAGTTTGATTTGTTTTTTAAAAAAGAACTGCAATTTGCATACTCAGAAATCTATCTCAAGTTGCAAGCCACAAATAATTATATTTTATTTTTATATAAAAGTCACTTCTTACATCATTAATCCTCCATTAGAGTTGAGTTTGAGATACATGCTATATTTTTTGTTTACTACAGACTAACATTTGGGGACTGGCCAATATAATACAGAGACACTAGCATATGGAGTGCATATAATACCTATAGATGTTGGTTTATTTATAAGCATACTGTCCTGTATATCAAGATAGCATGAGTCCTTGTTGTAAGAAGATAAAATATTAACAAATCAAAACACTTCAAATATAATCTCTTCTTCACTTTGGTTTCTGAGGCTGTAAGCCCAGTAAAACTCATTTCTTGTATTTTCCATGGATTTTCATAGATTTACTGCTGTAGGTGCAATAAAGCTGTCAGGTGATAAAAGTAGTGGCACAGGGAAAAATCATAACTGTTTCTTGAAAGCCTCATAAAATTATATTCTGTAAGGGACACTAAACCACTCAGATGATTCTAATTTAGCATAAAGCCATTTGCTGTGAAGTGGGGCTTCACCCATTGGTCAGCACAGCAATAAAAAGAAAGTACCGTGCATCAGAAGAAGAGGTACAGATGGGCTGGGAACAGAACAGCTTTTCCGAAACTAGAAAACATGCACTCCTAGAAGGGGAATTAATTTAGGTCATTTAATGCATATGTATTAGACTTCATTATTTCATGCAGGGAGCCCGCTTTACAGCTCTCCTTCATATAAAAATCATACCTGATAGTAAACCAGAGAAAAAGACCAGAATAAGGATCAGAACAAGAGAAATTAATTTGACATGTAAAAAATGTTCAGACAGCTAGAGCTGGAATTTTAATTCAGCTCTTTTACCAGTCCCTTTTCCTCTTTTTAAATTTTCCTCCCCAGTGATCATGAAGATTGTGAAAGGAGACAGACTGGCAGCACTGAGATTGGTACTGCATTGGTGTAGAGGCAGGGCAAACTTCTCCACACTTCCCAACAGGGCTTCCAACTGGAGGGATTATTTTACTATTGTTATTAATTATATCTCTCCTGGTAGCAATCACCATCTCTGAGTGGAGACCAAGGCCCCATTGTGCTAGGCACTGCACACATGCATATAACAGAAAATGCATGCCCCCAAGAGCTTATGAATGTGGGTCATTCTTCATGATAATTCAGTCCTCAAAATCTGGGCTGGGACTGCTGGCAACGATATCAATTGATTATTTTTTTAAACTTTATTTTATAGAAATGAAACAAAAATGGAACCATTTATCCATCCCCTGCACTTTAGGGTTCAGGTAAAACTGGATCAAGATCCAGCACCAGGGTTTGTTTTGCAAAACCAAAATCACACATCTTTTTGTCCATCTCTATCTGGAACAAACATGGGCCGAAACTAAAATCACATATCCAATTCTTGCTACCCTGCGGAATTATAAGCATTTGGACAAAATGGGACCTGGATCTGATTCTCCTGTTGTGGAATATGGATGGCTTTGCTAAAGCAAAATGACCAATGACATTGTGAAAGCAAATCCAACCTGGGTTTGTCCATCTCTGTTTTTTGTGATGTGGCTACTTGTCCTTAAGAAACTGGACTGACACAACTAAGCACATTTCACTATACGACTCCAAGCAGCCATCAGATAGGAGCACTTTTCAGTCACTAGTGATTTGAACTGGTGATCTAGAAGTAAGGGACTCCATATCCCTTATCAGTCCTGTAGTCCAGCAAGCGCCCTCTACAGTGTGTTTTTAATTTAGTTTTGGATTCCATATGCATCTTTATTTGGTATCTGCAATGCCCTTGAAGAGTCATTAGCATGACATAATAGGCAAATAAGAAATTTTGTTCTTGGGTTGGGCCCTGAAGTTTTGCATGTGGACATTTCCTCACCATTCATATACATTAAACCCTTACTCTGGATTGTTTGCCAGGCCAGCATCATCAGGCTTTCATTTTCCTCCACTAGTTTCCAGGTCACCATTTTCCCCATTAAGTCACCTCCCTTTTCGGAATAAATCATGGCTACATAGCAATCGCCTCCAAGAGCATAATGCCATTTTTAAGATGGCCACCCAGGGAGGCTTGTGAATAGTGTGACATAATCCCTTGCAACTGGAGGCCTAGAGTGTGGCCTTTGCCATGTTCTAAATATCAGATGGCTTGAGAGCTAGAGGTTTGACTTTATCATAAGTCTCCTTCACATTCTGATACACTAACAGCCAAGCCATTGGAACAGCTGACAAAAAGGACATTTTTGCAGCTATGTTTTGGACAGCTAAGAGACATCATGCAAAAATAATTCACCAGTTAAAACTATTTCAGATACAGTATGAAACACAAAACAAGATCATCACCTTGCAAAAATATGTTAAGGGATCTGTTAATGGTTTATAAAGTGACTTTCCCCTCACACACCAGTTTGGCTCTGGTCAAGGATGGGGGTGAGGGATTAAGTAGGCATGGAGACTGAATTAGCTTCTCCCTCAGAGAGGTAATTTCAGAACAAAGGAGAAGCACACAAAAAGTGGTTTACATTGGGGGAAAGGAGAGTACTGGGAAGACTGCACTTTTAGTAAGTAATAACAGATACATCAAACGTTCTCCACTTCACTGCATAGACCCATCAAAAAAACAGCAGTTCTCGCTGTGGTCCTTAGACTGATTCATTTCTCTGCACCGACACTACTTCAGAGAGAGTCATCATTCAAATACATAATCTATTCAATTTACCTTGTAGTTAAAGAGGAATAATCCACAGAATAGGCTGTACAGGTCGGCTGTGAGCAGGGAGAGGTTGACTGCAGTAGCACTGGTTTTCTTAATGACCACTGGCATGAAGCTGTAGAGGCCAAACATACAGGCACTAAAGCCGACATACAGCAACCCTGGGGGAAGAGGAACAAGAAAAAATGATCTACCACAGTCTATCCAAAGGTTCAATATTGCCTAAATTTGTGTGGTGAGAAAGAAGAAAGCCACACTGTTTAAAAAAGAATTAAGAATATTTTTTCAAAGAACATTTATTTAAATTATTAACCTGTGTATATATTTATAGACATACTTGGAGCATTAATATAAATACGTACTATACCAGTGGAAATGTAAAATCCTCTAATAAATCATGCAATCGCTACGAATGTCTAAATCACACAGGACCAGATCCCCAGCTGATGTAAGCTGTTACAGCTCCATTGAAGTCAGTGAGCTACATCAATTTAAATCAACTGAGAATATGACTGATTAAATATGAGAAATGTGTACCAAAACCTGTGTACTTACAACTGTTTTGCAGATATCTTGCCTGGTGTGGTATAAATAGCGTAAGTCATCATGGCAGACTACAGGTTTTTCATTCATTAGGACAATCACACAATCAATAGAACTTGGTGTCTAATTCATAATGAATTATTTATTGAACAAATTACACCTGTTCTTCTGTTTTTGAATTGTCTGTGAGCTCATCACAATTTATTCAAATGTGCTGGATATTCAAAATTATTCAAATAATACATTCTGTGAATAATTTTTGGCCTATAGCTTGTTTGACAGGGGTTTGCTGTGAATATTCTAAATTAGAAATTCATGCTGTTTTGATTGGGCACATAGTTCGTATGTTGCCCGCTGGATGCCCATGTTTTTGTGCCCTGACTGGATGAATGCAATTCTTCAGTGCTGCTACACCTTGACATCAGATGCTATGGTTGGATAGCCCATCTGGGTTGTTGTCAGGCAGTCTGCATTGAGACACTGAAGTTTCTCCATGACATTTAGAGCACCAGTCACTCAAGCAGGTTTTCATCAAAACTCTCTTCACTCATTCAGAAGATCACCAGGTGACTGTGTGTGGCTGGCTTCATTTTTACATAAGAGAATATTTCCATCCCCTCTTAGACATGTTAAGCAGCTATGCTGTGTGTCTTGCAGATGCCACTGCCATTGAGCAAGAAGCAAGCTAACTACCCATCCCAGTGCAGATATTGCCTTTTCAACATTTTGGACCAGTCCAATAACACAAAGTGTTTTGTAGTTCCCATGAGAATAGCTTTACTATTAAAATAGTATCTTCTATCTATCTTCTTAATGGGAAATGAAACTGTGTTTTGGGGCATCCCCCAAACTGGACCTAATCCTCTAAGGTGCTGAACATGCTCAGTTCCCACTGAATTCAACAGGAGTTGAGAGCATTCAGGATTAGACCCATAAAATGGATTATACTGCACTTGCAGATAAAGAACTGTCCAATGGACAGGGCACTGGGCTGCGAATAAAGAGACCTGCAGTCTGCTCCTGGCTCTGCCACTGATCTTTCATGTGACCTTGGGCAAATCCCTGTACAACTCTGTGCCTCTATTTACTCTCCCATCCTTCATCTGTCTTTTTAAATTGCATGCTTTTCAGGACAAGGACTGTCTCCTACTATGTGTCTGTACAGTTTGTAACACAGTGGGACATCTAGGCACTGATGTAATATAAATAATACATTCTATTAAAAAAGTAATTTCACTTAAAAAAAACATCTGAAGCCCTACCAGGGAAGAATTCACAACAGCAATTATTTGGTGGTAAATCCCAAAGCAAGGTTTTTTTTTTAAAAACTCAACTTCTCCACTCATCTGCACTCAAGCAAATGATAATTCCACTGCTACTGGATGTTGCAATGTGTGCATGAACTAAATTTAGCCTCATGCTAGCCCTTCAGAGGCACTGACTTATAACTGCAGAGAATCTGATACCCAGAGCCTTGAAAGTACAAAATAAGGAATTGACTGATAATAACAATGGATAAAGTCCTGCTGATTTTGTACCTTTTTTTTAAAAAAGCTACCCAGCAAACAAATGCTACCATAATACTCATGGTTTGGATCTCATAGAAGCAGTTCAACAGAAGTATACCTTTGTATAAAACATATATAGTGGTCATCCTAAAATATCAGCAAATGCCCATAGTTACCACACATTGGTATCTGAGATATCACAGTTTCAATCTATACTTATAATATGAAATCACTGTTGTGAATGTTGTATGGTAGGTGGCAAGAGGCCATCTTTCATTATTTATTAGGTTGCCTGCTATGACTTTATCACTACCATTCAAAGGGCTGAAGATTTAACTGTGCTAGGCCACAGGTTTAAATCTGCTGCACAGGATAACTATTTAGGACAAGCAAGGTTGTGTCCTCCTTGATGTTGTCTTGTCAATCACTTCTTGACAAACTTACAATGCTGCCAACGCACTGGAAAATTCACCAAGTACAGTAGAAGCCAGGGAAGAATTCAAAACTATACAAAGTTATCATCATTTTATCCATGTTCTTTGGCAACTCAACCACATTTCGAATTATTGCACTCACAAAACAAGTACACCTGTACACCATTCTTGGCAGGTTGTTTTCCTCCTTCTACTCTTACAAATTGTGACTAACTTGGGAAGACATTTTAATGGCAGTGGAGACCACCGAGTGTGACTTTATTTTAAGGGCACACTTAACTAATCCTGAATTACAACAGAACTCTTGTGTAGCTACATATGACATCCACATAACTCGGAGATGAATTCACTGTGATGATTGCTAGTACCATCAGTAACAAATTAATTCATGATCATAGGCTTCTTAACATGAAAAGTTACCAATCTCTGCTAGAGTTTTGTTAAGGATCTCAGACGAATGAAAGCAAATGAATCTACAATCTGCAGCATGGTTTGTTCCTCAGCTGATACTTTAACTGATTTGTCATTTAGTTTTCAATCTTGTGTAAAATTTCCAAGACTTGTAGTGACAATGCTTCATGACAGATGCATTGCTCTGTTAAGGTTTAGGATAATTAGAGGAAATAGTGACTAAAGCAGTAAAGAAAGAACACACTACCATGTTACTTATCACTCCACTTCTCGGAGATTCCCTATATAACCAGCTGATTTCCATATTTCTGAGGTGATACCTTGATGCTCATTTTGAAACTAGGTTAACAAGATGCTGTTGCTGTATAATCAAAGCCTGATCTCCTGCTCAGTATTTCAACCTCTTGCACAGAATGTGGTATTGTGTGTTATCAGCATTCAACTAAATGCTTCTATTGTCACAGATGCCAACCATGATGTTTTAGGAACTAACTGTCCCTAAATGTTGATTTTTCAAAAAGGGGAAATAATTTGCTTGAGTTATCAGAACAGAATCTTAGACTCAAACTCATTTTCCAACTTGAAAAAGGAATAAGCCAGCCAGTGTGCAAAGTGAATCACTACAAGTTTCATAGTCCAGCTATGCTGGAAGGACAGGTGGCACTGGATGTGGTTTAATTAGGCCACAACTTTATTCTTAACTGTCTGGGAGTAGTTGGCAGATAAATATATAAAGTGCAGGTTGTCATATATACTTGGGGGGGTTTCCAACAGCCCTCCCCCTTACCCATCCTGGACCCCAGCAGACCTGCTGTTGGAACCTCGCCATCTCCACTCCTCGAAGGAGGGGGAGTTGGCTCCCTGCTGTGCAGTAATAAGAGCCCCGAATCCCCCATGTTTCTGCTTCTTTAACAAATACCTCCTTTAAATCCTTTACCAATCCATTTTATCTGGTCCAAATAAAAGAGGGCTTTTCCTGACTGGCATGGACCTCTATAGTACCCCTTCTCTTCTAGTCACCTGGGAGGAGGGATGGGTCAATGTTCCCACACGGACATGCTCTGCAGCATCTGTAAAAGTTGCTCCATTCCTCTCTAGCCCCTTAATGAGGTACACACCTTCCTCCAACAAGCCAAACAATGGTGCCCCCACCCCCCTCTTAATATGCAGTATGGTCATTGTGCATGATGCTACCAAAAACTTACTTGAAATACATGTCTGTTACAACTCACCAAGTTCACTTGGAGAGCAATTAACTATCTGCATGCAGAAATGCTCCTCTCAGAAAAGGTTTTATGGACCTGAGAAATCCAGTGCAGGCAATTTTCTTTTACAGTTTTTTGTTAAGTTCTGTTTTCTTTCCTTTGCACTGAGTGTAAAATGTTGGCTTTTAACAACCACTATGGTTATTTGTCTCAGTGCTGCACTGAATTTTGGAATGAGAAGCCTGTTATTGGTGAGGTCACCCTGCTACCAGAGTGATTTACTTATGACATTCACATGCTTCTTCTCTGCCTAAAGCCTAATGGTGCAGGGAATATATAATATGGCAGTGGGAGAAGTGGGGGCATAGATCAGTTTAAAAGGTTATGAGGTATGGAGTTCCAACCTTTGACGGTAGCTTGCTTGAATATAGCAAACCTTGCCTCCTTTAGCCCTCCCACACTCCTCCCTAAGAATTATTCCTCCTGTTGCTTTCTTCAGCAACAGTCTTCAATGAAGTGAATTATCTTCTTACCTATTTGCCAATCCCAGGGAACTTTTAACAACTCCTTGTGTTCCATTATTGCACTGGAAAAGAAAAGAAGGCAAAGTTTGATGGGGAGGAACAGAACTTAAATTACTTCCACTCATGCAATTCATATGGTGGACAACACAAAATGAATAGCCTTATAACAACAGACTCTGAAAACAGCTATACAGACCAAATGCAGTCGGACCTAGATAACCCACTTTGGTTTTATCCCTATATCTGTGTGTTGGAAAGATCTTTGGTGCAGTAATCAGATTTTATAGCATGTGATTTGCCCTGGTTTATCTCCAAATCTCTGGCTGTTAATCCAGAGCTGCCCCCCTCCGCCCCCCCACCACACTTTCATACCAGCCTGACCTTTGGGACTTAATATTCTTAAAGCTCTTGAACTTTAAGGATTGATAATGTATCTGCATGAGTTATACACTCTTCAAAGCTCCTCTGCAGTGTAGAATAAATACAATGATGAGTAAATCACAGACTTGAGGTGGCAGATTTCACAGAATGGTCTTGGGGAAAACATCCAGTGCTACAATTTGTCAAACATTAAGAGAGAAACCACGTAATCATAGCAATAAAACTCAAGAAACAAAACTAAGGGTGGGCCAAACTGAAGGAGTCCAGTCAGGATTTAGTTTCAAGGTTAACTGAATTTTAAAAGCCCATTAACACGAAGACCCTTATTATTTGTGTTATTGTAGTGCATAAGAGTCCCTGCTTTGGACCAAGACCCCCTTGTGCTAGGCACAGACACAGAACAAAAAAGCGGTCCCTGCCCCAAAGAATTTATAAAGACAAAAGACAAGAGATGGATACGAATAGATGGGGGAGTATAAGGAAATAGTGAGGTGCCAATAAGGCCCCCCGTGCTCTAATGATGGGATCCTACAGGTCAGGACTCCTCCTAGCTAGTTCACCACTCAACCAGCCTTCTCTGGCCTGTGATTTGGGGATGAAACCCTGCTGTGCAGGGCTCTTATGAGTTTTTGATTCTTAAAGTGAAGATCCCCCTTTCCTCTCATGTACAGAGAGGCTTAAAATAATTCTGAAACAATTTTCAAAAAGCATAATATGCAGCTACCACTTTTCTTTATTATTATTATGAGTTTCCAGCTGCACCCACCAGGCACAAGACAAAAGGAGGCACGGTTCCTGTCCCAAAGAGCTTGCACTCCAAAAAATACAAAACAAAGAGAGAGATGCATGGGAAAGGAAAGGGGACCCACAAACAAGTGATAGAATACACTATGTATGCTTCAGAGTTTTCATGACAATACTTTTGCTTAGCTTTCTAATATATAAATATTTAAAAATATAAGAATGTCCATACTGGGTCAGACCAATTGTGCATCTAGCCCAGTGTCCTATCTTCTGACTGTGGCCAATGCCAGATTCTTCAAGAGGGAATGAACAGAATAGGGCAATATCGAGTGATCCATTCCCTGTCATCCAGTCGCAGTTTCTGGAAGTTGGAGGTTTAGGGAGAACCGCAGCATGGGTTTGTGTTTCTGACCATCTTGGCTAATTGGCATTGTTGGACTTATCTTCCATGAACTTATTTAATTATTTTGTTAACCCAATTATACTTTTGGCCTTCACAACATCCCCTGGCAACAAGTTCTACAGGATGACTGTGTGTTTGTGAAGAAGTATTTCCTTTTGTTTGTTTTAAACCTGCTGCCTATTAATTTCATTGGAAATTTAATTTTCCCTACTTCTTGTGTTACATGAACGGGTAAATAACATTCTTTCTATACTATTCATGATTTTATACACCTCTATCATACCTATCTTAGTTGTCTCTTTCTTAAGCTGAACAGTTCCACGCTTTTAAACTTCGCCTTGTATGGAAGGTGCGGGGGTACCATGGATTTATATAGTGACATTATGTTATTTTCTGGCTTATTATCTAGCCCTTTCCTAATGGTTTCTAACATTCTGTTTTTTTGTTTTTTTTACTCCTGCTGCATACTGAACAGATGTTTTCAGAGAACTATCCACATTGACTCCAAAATCTTTCTTGAATGGTAACAGCTAATTTAGACTCCACCATTTTGTAGGTATAGTTGGGATTATGTTTTCCAATGTGCATAACTTTACACTTATCAACAGTGAATTTCAGCTGCCACTTTGTTGCCAAGTTTAGTGAGATGCCTTTGAAACTCTTCACAGTCACTTTTGAACTTAACTATCTTGAGTAATTTTGTATTGCCTTCAAATTTTACCACCTCAGTGTTAACCCCCTTTCCCAGATTACTTATGAATATGGTGAACAGTTCAGATCTTTGGGACCTATTTATTTACCTCCATCTGAAAACTAAGCATTTATTTCTATCCTTTGTTTCCTATCTTTTAACCAGTTACTAATCCATGAGAGGACCTTACCTCTTATTCCATGACTACATAGTTTTCTTAAGAGCCTTTGGTGAGGTACCTAGTCAAAGGCTTTCTGAAAGTCCAAGTCCATTATATCTACTGGATCACCCTGGTCCACATATTTGTTGACACCCACAAAGAATTCTAATAGATTGGTGAAGCATGATTTCCCTTTATAAAAGCCATGTTGGCTCCACCCCAACATACCATGTTTATCTATGTGTTTGATAATTTTGTTCTTTACTATAATATCAGCCACTTGCCCTAGTACTGAAGTTAGGCTTACTCACCTGTAATTGCCAGAATCACTTCTGGAGGCTTTTTAAAAAATGGGTGTTACATTAGCTACCCTCCAATCATCTACAGAGGCTGATTTAAGTTAGTAGTTCTGCAATTTCATATTTGAGTTTCTTCAGAACTCTTGGGTGAATACCATCAGGTCCTGGTGACTCACTACTGTTTAATGTATCAGTTTGTGCCAAAGCCTCCTCTACTGACACCTCAATGTGGGACAGTCCCTCAGATTTGTCACCAAAAAAACCCAAAAAAACAAAAAAACCCAGCTCAAGTGCAGGAATTTCTCTCATCCTCTGCAGTGAAGACTGATGCAAAGAATTCACTTAGTTTCTCCTCAACGGCCTTGTCTTCCTTGAGTGCTCCTTTAGCAGCACCCCGATTGTCCAATGGCCCCACAGACTGTTATAGCAGCTTCCTGCTTCTTATGTACTTAAAAAAAAATTCTGTTAGTTTTTGTGTCTTTTGGTGTTTGCTCTTTCAAATTCTTTCTTGGCCTGGTTTATTACACTTTTACACCTGACATGCCAGAGTTTATGCTCCTTTCTGTTTTCCTCACTAGGATTTTACTTCCGATTTTTAATGAAAGTCTTTTCGCCTCTAACCACCTGTTTTATTCTGCTGTTTAGCCATGGTGGCATTTTTGGTCCTCCATTTTTTTTATTTGGGGTATACATTTACTGTAAGCCTCTATTATGGTGTTTTTACAGAGTTTCCATGCCGTTTGCAGGCATTTTGTGACTGTTGCTTTTACTTTCTGTTTAGCTAGCTTCCTCATTTTTGCACAACTTTCCTTTTTGATGTTAAATGCTGCAGTGGTAGGTGTCTTTGGCACTTCCCCCCCACCCACAAGGATATTAAATTTAATTACACCATGGTCGCTATTATTGAACCATTCAGTTATATTCACCTCTTGGACCAAATCGTGTGCTCCGCTCAGGACTAAATCAAAAATGGCCTCTCCCCTTGTGGGTTCCAGGACAAGTTGCTCCAAGAAGCAGTCACTAATGTTGTCCAGAAGTTTTATCTCTACATCCCTTCCTGAGGTGACATATACCCAGCCAATATGAGGATAGTTGAAATCCGTCATTATTATTGTGTTTTCTGTCTGTAATCTCCTTGAGCATTTCACAATTACTGTCACCATCCTGGTCAGGGGGTCAGTAGTATATTCCTACTGCAATACTCTTATTGTTGAAGTATGGAATTTCTATCCATAGTGATTCTATAGTACAGTTTTATTCATTTAAGATTTTTACTTTATTTGACTCTATGCTTTCTTTCACATATAGTGCCACTCCCCCACCACTGCAATCTACTCTATCATTCCTATATATTTTAAACCCTGATATTACCAAGTCCTGTTGATTATCATCATTCTAATAAGTTTCTGCTGTGCCTTATTATATCACTATCCTCATTTAATGTCAGGCACTACTGTTCATCCGTCTTCGTATTTAGACTTCTAGCATCTGTATATAAACACTTGTACATTTTGCCAGTAATCAGTTGCTTGCCTTTGTGTGTTATATTTAAATGGGACTCTTATGTTTGACTGTTCCTCACTAGTTCATACCTGTATTTTATCAACTTCTTTCCTATCCTCTTTACTAAGATATAGAGTTTCCCCTTTAATAAACTCTTCCCTAAGGGATGTCTCCACCCGAATTGTGTGCTCCATCACACCTGTGAACTTTACTCCAGCCCTTAATTTTAAAAAATCTTCTATAACCTTTTCATTTTACATGCCAGCAGGCTAATTCTGTTTTGGTTTAGGTGGAGCCCATCTTTCCTGTATAGGCTCCCACTTTCCCAAAAGGTTCTCCAGTTCCTAATAAACCTAAAACCCTCCTCTCAACACAATTATCTCATCCACACTTTGAGACCCCACAGTTCCACCTGTCTTTCTGGCCCTGTGCATGGAACTGGAGTATTTTAGAGAACACTACCATGGAGGTCCTAGACTTTAATCTCTAACCTAGCAGCCTAAATTTGGCCTCCAGGAGCTCTCTTTTACTTTTCTGTATGTCACTGGTATTTACATGTACCATGACCATCATGTACCATGTACCATTTACATGTACCATGACCATCAGCTCCTCCCCAGGACTGCACATAAGTCTGCCTAGATGTCTCATGAGATCTGCAAACTTTGCATCTAGAGGGCAATTCACCATGCGGTTCTCCTGTCATCATAAACCCAACTATTTATATTTCTAATAAGCAAATCTCCCATCACTATTACCTGGCTCTTCCTAATAATGGGGGTTTCCTCCCCAGAAGGAAACCATGATGTCATCTAGAAGGAAGTTCCAAATATAGAATCATTTCCCTATGCTCCGGCTTGATGTTCTCCCTTCCCTGAGATTTTTATCCTTTTCAACAGCACAGACGCTGTCAAACTGGCGGTGGGACCACTCTATTGTGTTTCCTGAAAGTCCCTTCTATGTACCTCTCTGTCTCCCTTAGCTCCTTCAGTTCCGCCACTCTAGCCTCAAGAGCTCATATTGTGTCTCTTTGGCCATGAGTTTCTTGCATCAAATGCACATATATACCATGTGCCCATGCTGCATTCACTGCAATAAACTGGAGAGCATCCACTCTGTGATGGACTTCTGCCTGCATTCTTTTTACTTTTGCAGGAGTGGTTTTGGGGTTTTATTTATTTATTTTTTGGGGGGGTGGCGTTATTGGCCTAAGTTTAGAGTATGTTTGCTAGGTGTCTTCCTCCTCTCCCCCTTTCTCTCATACTCATGTCCCTTTTTCCCTTACCTCCTGTGTCTTTTTTTTTCAAGAGGTCTTTCTGACCCTCTTCTAGTAGTTATGTTATAGTCCCTCAGCCACCTCTCCCTCCTACTGAACTCTCCCTACCTAATCTTGGTATCTCACTCTGTTTTATGCTCTCACATTCTGTCATGGAACTCTCT
This sequence comes from Caretta caretta, assembly GCF_965140235.1. Classification (NCBI taxonomy): domain Eukaryota; kingdom Metazoa; phylum Chordata; order Testudines; family Cheloniidae; genus Caretta; species Caretta caretta. Next base: position 91,623,647 of record NC_134208.1, on the reverse strand, counting down.
CTGCTTGAGAGCTGGACCTGAAAGGAATGTCTTTCAAACTCCCTCACAAAACTTCCCTGTTCACTAGCTTCTCTGGTTGCTGTGGAGCTGGCTCTTTAAACCCTTGTTCTACCTGAGTTAGCCCCGCCCCCTTGTCAAAGCATCCTAAGGAGGTTAGGAATCAAGAGATCGCAATTAGTAAGCTCATTAGTAAGCTCTCAGCCTAGCCTAGCAGGCCACTTGGCTCAGCACAGAGCCCCTCAAAACAGACCATATTATAATCTTCAAGCAAGCAAGCAAGCAAGCAATATTTAAAGGAAGAGAGACAAATTACTCTACGTTTAGTCATTGCAGTAGAGGTGTGTCTCCAGGAGGGGTTTCAACAAGGAGAAGGCTGTGATTTTGTGGACTATCTCAGGAAGGGCATCCCATGTATAGAGGGCAGCATACATAGAATAAGGCAAGGCAATGATTGTTGAAGAAGCAAATGGTGCCTCAAAGCTGCAGAGCAAACAAGGAGATGAGGGTAGGGAGACAAGAGGCTAAGTGGCCCAGTACTCTGGAAGTTCAAGTGTAGAGGATGAGGGTGGGAGACAATGATGAGAGGAAGACAGAGAGCTAGGTGTCAAAATCAGAAGGGGAAGTTAGTTGGTGAGAAGAGGACTGTTCATGATCTATAACAACTACATGGTAAATGAGGGGGACATACAACCTAATGGAGTGTTGTTCCACAGAACATAATTTACTGCCATATACTTCTTCTGTATTGCCGTTTCCTGACCTGGAACCTTGCAGCAAAGTTCTTAGATTTAACTTCATTTAAATTGTTGCTCAGCAGGATAACCTCATGAGTCGCAGCATTTTGTTTTCAAGACAATCCTGGGGGACAGCCCGTAAACAGAGACATACGTCTCATGCATACAAAGGCACGTATAATTCCATTCTTTTACAGACAAACTGATCTCATTATTTTATGCTCAGCATTAGATTTACAAATATATCAATAGCAAACAAATACAATTTCTTCCTCCTTTCCCTGCCCCCTCCCCCCTATCCTCAGGATGCAACTCTCCAGACAAGAGTAAGCTAGAATGAAATATTGCAGCTTTACTATCAAACTCACTCTTCCTCACACTAGATTTTGTAGTAGATGCTTCATTTTTCAGACTGTTTTATGTTTCCTCACTACAGTGCCCAGATTAGCATCCATTAATTTCTATCCCAGCACCCACGGATGCCACCAAAATAGGTGCTGTTGCTGACGTGCTGGGCAACTGTCTAATTTCCAAGTCAGATTCCTTCTCCAGACTGTTCCCAGCTATTTTAGATCCTCATTGCACTGAAGTAGCTAATAATCACCCACAGCTTTTCAAGCTATGCTTATATAAATGTAATGCAGAAAACTCTAATGGTGTATTGTATTATTATTTTAATATAATATATCGTGCTTTTCATCCATAGGTTTTAAAGCAATTTATAAAGGAGGTCACAGTATCAGTACCCCCATTTTACAAATGGTACAGGTGTAAAGTGAGCTCCCAAAGGCAAGCAGCAGAGCTGGGACCAGAACCCCACTCTCCTGAGTCACAGCCCAGTGCAGTCTCCATCAGGCAACACTGCCTCCTAGATGTGTCTAAGTTGACATACACTTAGTAAGACTCCACACTGACTGTCTTCAGTATCATTACCTATTGCTGACCATGTATAGCTAGGCAATAAAAATGATTTTCCCCAAGCAAATCAGACATTTTTACCAGTTCTTATTTCCTTAATGAACTTTACTTGTGCAGCGAGCAGTTGATTTCAAACACTTAAGTCGTGCCCAGATGCCACAACAATGGGTATACAAAAATAATAAATGAGCCTACTAAACAAATGTAGTTGGTTCAGTGGGACTCAATAGGGATTTATTGCTGATCATTCTCTATACTTGGAGTCTGGGCAGATCAGCTGTGCAGATAAACCACCAGTTTTGATTAATAATTACAAGTTATTTTGGGCACAACAATAATCAGATCTGCATAAAATTTAGCAATATTACTTAGTAATGGTTTGGGGTGGTATTTTCCTTTACCAGACACATTTTCAAAGGCTGGAACCTACTCTCCCGCTACAAAGCCTGCATCTGGAGTGCAAAATGGACACTTGTGCACATCACTACCCATTTGTGTGAATATATGTGGCTTTATGGGGGCAGTGGGTATGCCTGCAATTCATGAGACAATCTTTTGAACATTTGGCCCTTTCTGTGTTATCACTGCAAAGGAACTGTTTCTGTGTTTTCTTTCATAGTTTTCTAAATATCATAAATAATTTACATGGAGTAAAATTATTAATGAAATACCTTCTGGAAGAGCCAGTGTTTCCATCTGCTTATAATTCTAGGTGACTTTTTATAAACATGAATCACAATTACAGATAGGTGTAGCCTGCATCATTCCTAATATAGCTCAAGATGCTAAACTGCCATTTGTCTTGAAATAGCAAATTGATAGATGTAAAATAGTATCCACCTGTTTACATGTGGTTCTTCTAGAACACAATTCACTGTAGTGCCTCAGTGCAAATTTAGATAAATATTTAGATCATTGCTGAAATTTACTGACCTGACAGGAAATATTAAAACTGACCAAGTAAAGACTTAAAACACAAGAGTTTAAACAGTCTACTCTCCACAGTAAATGTCTGGCTAAGAACAAAGGGGAATGAAACGAAGAAAAAGCTAACTGATTAATTAAGTTCAATAGGCTCAAATTGCAAACTCTCTCACTTACAGCTGAATTCCACTGAAGAAGGAGCCAAACAGCCCAATCATGCCCAAGAACTCCACCCGACTCATGTTTCGGACAATGTACTCCTCACAAACATTGGAGATGCCGTAGAGTGTTGCTCCACCTAGTACTAAGAGATCCCCTATCAGCTTATTTTCACCTAGGAATAAATGGAGAAAAAACACAGGAGGCTTCAAAATAATGATCATTTGCCTAGAACTATTGCAAGCTCTTCCCCGCAGACTTGAGACCTAGCAAAATAGCCCACATCTTTGTAAACAACCTGCATGCAAATATACTGTTGTTTACCCATTTGCATTCAAAATGTAAAGGAAACCTAGCAGAGACAGAGGGAGAGATTTAATTGTTTTGTGAAGGAGAAAAACTGGAGGAGAAGATGAATTTGTAAAGCCCAGAAACAAAATAGCACATTTCAGAGACTAACCTTTTTTTGTTTTTTGTTGTGGAGTATAGAGCAGTGATAATGCAGATTTTTACACTGTATTTAACAACTGTAGTGCTGTCTAATGTACCGGACACAGGGAAAAACACACCTGCCTGATGTGTATTGCCACCGAAGTACTGGCGTTCTCAAAGAGCATTTGAAACCTCCTTAACTCTTGGAGGCTTTTATTGTTATTTTAGCAGAGAGCTTTCAGGTAGGTTTATTCAAGTTCCAGCTATTCCAGAAAACTTAGGCACTGATCCTGCAAAGACTTATGAGTGTGATTAACTTAAACCATGTGACTAATCCAGATTATTTCATTAGGACTATTGGCTGGACCATGTTGAAGAGATTTCAAAAGAACCGTGTTCCATCAAAATATGCAGTTCTGTCAACAATGAAATGCTTTGCAAAATAGAGTAGATTTTGTCAGAATTTCATTTTGGAAGAAAATGGAGAGGAAAACAGTTCCAACAATGTCAAAACATCCCATTTTAACACTTTTGCAACACCACATTTTGATTTTTCATTTTGAAATGACTTTTCATTTTGAAATATTTTTTATTTGCATTATAGTGTGAAACAGCACTATGTTAAAGTGCACTAAAGAACTGCTAGTTCATGCCAGCAGAGTCTATACAGACCAACTGACATGCAACACTTTAGAACCCTTTAGAAATCACACATCTGTAGCGTGCATTACCCCGCCATGTAGATAAGCCCTTAGGCACCTAGGTAACTTTACTCACGTGAGTTCAATGACCCAGAAGTCCTAAGTCTTTGTAGGATCAAGCCCTATGTTGTTATAAACCACCATTTCTCATTCAGCAGATGCCTGGCACATTTTGGGAGACTGTTAACATAGTAAATAATATCTTTATGAGAGACTATGCTACAGTGATATCAGGTATGTCCTGTAAGTGTATAAGTTCACTGCCCTTGAACCTAAACAGTTTGTGCACAGGAGGAGCAGGGATTTATTGATAAACAATAGAAGTGTACTTGTTTCTGGTTCATCCCCTTCTTTTGTTTGCCTAGCCATGAAAAATATCCTATAAACAATGCAGCACTCTTTACTGAAGAGCCTCCTGAAGCCTTTTATTTCACCGCCAGCATTTATTTATTTATTTAGAGTCTGTCTTGACCGCTTTACATAAATAGAACCAGCTCATTCATTTTACTTCATTAAAGGGGACACGTAACATAGAAGTCATTCCCTGAATTTTAATAAAGTCATTTTACAATTTTAAAAGGGCTGTGATACTTGACATGAAAGGCAGATGCTTGTGGTTGAATTTCTTCTCCTTGCATACCAATAAACACAGATACTGACAGTCCTTCAGGTCCAGGTCTGCATTAGAAGCAGGCAATAATGCATGAGTACAGAATGTTCTGGGATCAAAATACCTAGAAGCCTTATCTGTACAGTACCAATGAATATGACAAATAATACCTGCTTCTTGCCAGTAACCTGCCAAGTGACTACTTCAATCTAATGGCTTACTCTAGTTAGTATGGGATTATCTCTAACTTTTTCTTTCCCTAAATAGAACAAGTGAAATCAAATGAACTAATTAAAGTTGCTAGGGAGGAAGGGCACATAATGGATTCCACAAAAATTCAGTTTCAATTTCAAAGTTTCCTCACATTCCTCCAGGCTCCTGTTTCCAAGTTTCCTGAACAGCAATCTCTATAGCTGCACACCTGCTAAGGAGCAAAGGATAGAACCCCTGTTCCCTGGCTCCTTTACCTCAAAGGCAGATCTTTCAGTACCTTCCTAAGGAGCTTGGAACCCCACTGGACAGACTCCTTTTGTGTACGGTTCTCCCTCCTCCCCGCCATTTCTCACAGCTGCTTCACTGGTCCCTGAATCTCTGCATGCCCTCTCTACCCTGGTCCACAGCCCTGCAAGTTCCCAGTGAGCCACAGCCCATCCACCCAGTGAGGAGCAGGTAAATTGGTAGCCAGCATGTTTCCTTTGGTGCCTGAGGGTGAAATCCTGACCTTGCTGATGTCAACAGGTGTTTTGCCCTAGACTTCAATGGGGCATTGTGTACAGCAGTTGAGGAATATCTCTTGAGAAATGTTTAAGGATCATAGAGGGGAGCCCTGCTCTGGTGCACCTGAGCTCAAATATTTAAGTCATTAAAGATATACTGGACCATTATGACAATGAAAACTGCTTAAGTAAAAGGAATGAAAAAAATTGCAAGACACTATAGGTGTTTCTGTAAGAATGTAGAAGCATTGTATAATATTGTATTGTATTAACTAAGAAACAGACTATAATCTTGTAACCAAGATTACAATCCATTACACACATGCCCATGCAACCTTAATTTTGGCCTTTCCTGACTTTTGAGTGTAGGCAATACTGCTGTTTTCTGAATGTAACTTTATATTTTGTGTAGAGTTTTTCTTAATGCAGCTCTGATTTGCTGATTCATGAGACAGAACAGATCTTCTTCTTTGTAACTGGGACAGAGTTGCTTCTTGGGTAGGGAGATGAAGTGAAAGTCTTCAGGACAGGAAAAGAGAAAGTGATGGGACAACACAGGCTGGTCTGCTCTCTATAAACCTGCTCAGTTTTTGTTCAGTAGCATCTTGGCAAGTGCAGTTTTCCCTGCACTTACATTTGTATTCAGAACACTGACTTTAAAATCCCAGTGCATTATGCTCAGCTCAAAATTCAGTACTTATAATTTAGAATGAAAACGGCATCCAACTGACAATTTTTGAAAAGAACTTGTTCTCTTCCCACATCAGTTGGGCTGGCACTAGAAAAATCAATGTGACAGAAGATATTGATTGATGAAATGTAGTCCCTTCCATACTGCCCATCAGTGTGCTATTATTGTGGCTAAACACACATTATTCATATAATCCACAAAAAAGCATGTTTTACATATAAACAAGTCATTTCAGGTATGATGCAGGCATCTCCACAATTAACCATTATTTCAGGTTTGGTGCAGCACACGATGGAGATTGTTAATTTGTGGGTTGGATGTGTCTGAGTATGTGACCAGTGAAGTAGGCTGTGTGCAGAAAGTGAGCAAAAGGGAACAGAAGTGAGAAAACAAACTGGAGGGGCTGAGAGAGAATAGGGGGCTGTAGCTCAAAGATGCAGCCAAAGAGCTGAGCAAGACTGCTGCTGAGGCTTGAAGTAAAAGTGTTTCAAGTCATCTCCCTAAGTGGCACTGACCCTCATTAGTTGGGGTTATTTTATTCTATTGTTCCTGCCCTCAATGAATGGATGTTGAGCCATGGAGATGGTTGAAAACTCAGAAACACATTTAAACCCACACATGATCTCTTGGGGCTTTTCCCCTCTTTGCCCCCTTCCTACCCTCTCGGATCACCTCAGTGTTATGTAGCTTTCCTTGAATGAAAAGCCAATCACATAAATGTATCCAAAGACTCACCTGCTCCTTGTTGTCTCCCGACAAGGACGTCTGCTCCTGCCATACAGCCCATGCCCAGAATGCAGACCACAATTCCAATGAAATGAACTGCCTTGTATCGGACCAGCAGGAAGAACCAGGACAGTAATATCACCACTGGGATAACAAAACAATCTAGGAGCTGTCAAGGAGGAGGAGAACAACAACAAAAGAGCATTGCTGCACAAGTTACTCTAAAATCACTAACCTATTAACGATTAAAGGAGCAGAACAGAGGACTATTTACTGATAGTTTTGCTTTCCAGAAACAGTGTGATCTAGTGGTTAAAACACAAGACAGGGAGCAAGGAATACTGCATTTGATTCCTGGCTGTGCCACTGACTCACCATGTGACCTTGGTTAGCTCATCCAAGGCCAGATTGTCGGTAGTGTTCATCATCCACGATTTGGGCCACATTTTGAAAATCTGGGCACAAGTGTCACAGTGAGAGCTGAGCACTTTTCAAAATCTGGCCCTTATTATGGATGATGAGCACTCAAAAAATCAAGCCCTGAGCTCTTCTAAAGAAAAAAGATCAGACCATTAATGCATTTCAGTTTTCTCATCCATAAAATCTGGATAGTACCTCTTTCAAAGGAGTCTTGTAAGAATTAATCATTAATTGGCCTGATTTCCAGAGAGATCTACCAGCTAAGAAAATCAGATCAAATGTTTGTAAAAGAGCTACCAGCATGTCATTGAGAGCCAAAGACTTTGAACAAAATATTTGTAACTTAGAAGCCTAAGTCCCATTTTCAAGAGTGATTTAGGCCCAGATCCTCAAAGGAACTCAGGTGTTTAACTCCCATTGAAAACAATGAGAGTTATGTATCCAAATCGCTTTGAGAATCTGGGCCTTAGTCATATAGAAGCTTAAATCCCATTAATTTACTCCTTAATACTCAAGTAACTTTTGAAAATGGGACTTAAGCTCCTAAATCATTTAGCTGCTTTTGAAAATACTTTAGGAGAAAGTATAATGGACTTTACATGAAACTGGTTGTCCAACTTAAGTGATGGGTTTTCTGCTTCCATAAAAAGGTATGTATCCAATGAAGTGAGCTGTAGCTCACGAAAGCTTATGCTCTAATAAATTTGTTAGTCTCTAAGGTCCCACAAGTACTCCTTTCCTTTTTTCATAAAAACAGTGGTTCACAGTACAGTTAATCAGTAAAATGAAAAGGTAAAAGGTATGTCTACACTATGGAGACCATACTGGAATAGCTATGCCAACACAGTTCCATAGTACAGACTTAGTCTACACTAATAGACGTACCCTGCCCCCCATCAGAGGAACACCATCCCTGAACAATGTTAGCTATGTTGATGGAAGCATTCTTTCAGTGACCTGGCTGTGTCTACACTGGGGGTCGGGGTGGGATCTGTTGGCATTGCAATGTTGATGAGGGGTATGGTTTTAACCCACCCCTCACCATATAGCAATGCTGATTTTGAAAGACATGAAGTGGAGTTTGGTACCCAGTGCCATTAAATTTCAGTGAGAGCTGGTGCTGAATCCCACTTTGTGACTTTCAGAATCTCTTCCTGAGTGTTTAATTGCAAGTTATATGGTTGTAAGGCAAGGTATTTCACTATCTCGCTTATCCTTAAAGAAATTTATTACTTAGGGCTCCAGTATATGTAGATTGTCTGTGAAACACTGGGAAGTTTTATTCTATGTATTTCTCTAGACGTTATTCCCTTAATTTTTTAAATTTGGGGGGATGCAGGGTGGCTTTTTTCCATTGGAGTAATGGGCCTAGCATCTGTATGTGTCTGCATTCTATTCGCTCAGTGTCGGTGAACATTAAACTTAGAAAATATTACTGAATAATTACTATATCCCATTAAACTTTTGCTGCCATGTCATGGAATTAGCAAAATATAATTTCTGACTGGGAATGGAATCCTGGATAGTTTTCAAAGAATTTCAGTGGCTAAAAATGTTTCCTTATAATATAGGTACCTATGCATTCAGCACATCCATTGGTGCTTCACTTTGGGATGAAGGAATAAAAGAGTCAATTTTTTAATTTAGATCAAAAAATATTCTCTCTAGCCTAGTCAAAGAAACAAGAGCATGCAATACAATAACATTAATTTCAAAGGCTTCCTATTCAGGAGTACCAGCACCATTTGAAAGAGAAAAACATCAGAAGTGGTACATACAGCGACAAGGATATGTGGCTCAAACTGCTCCCCAAAATACTGGGGAGCAGAATTAGAAATTCTATTACGAACATATATTAGGTGTAATACACAGCTACAACTGGACCAATTAAGGACAGAATTTCAGCCTAAAAACGTTGACTAAAAAGCAAAATAAAATGCCAAGATGTGTTTCCATTGCTCGGCTGCACTTGCAATTTTTATTATGCTTCTGAATTCATGTACTAGGATGAACAATAGCACAAGCATGAGCTTAACAATTCAAAATGGTATGTGAATATGACACTGGAGGATTTTATTGATCTCCTTACTTATGGTTTCAAAGTGGAAAGTAAGCTTAAAAGAAGGTGAGGCTGTTTCTCTAAGTACCATGTGCCATGAGGATTCAGATTTACACAAGAGAACAGGCATTTCCTGATCTGTCACATTAGAAATGACCAAAGGGGAACTGCCAATTAGAAGAGTGGAGGTGGGGGCAGAGAAATCCCTCTCCACATTCTACAGTACCTCAGGGCCAGTCACTGACAGGTGGCAGCTGTGAGGGGAAGCTCTCACCACATGATTTGCTTGAGGGCATTGCTAATGAGGAGCCCTAACACAAGGAAGGGAGTGTGTAATTGGCAGAAAATTCAATGAATGTTTGGAAAGGAAGAATCAGCTCAGCTGTTTCTTGCTGTTCTCCACTGGGAGTTTGCTGACCAGCGCTTTTTCCTTTTGATATTGATACAGATCAGCAATTACTCCTGCACATTAGTGACCTTATTTCTAAGGCTTTCTCTCTCCCCTTTTCCAGAGACTTACAATACATTCCAGCTACATCCATGCACGCACATTGGGTTTGCACACATAGGAGAACAGATGTCACTGTCAGCAAGAAGGTATATGTTTGAAATTCACAAATCTGATAACATACAGTAATTGTTAAAAATATTATCATCAGTGGGGGAAAAAAATTCTCTCAAATGTCTGTTATCAACCCTGGCTCAGAGGCAGTGCAATGTCTTTCAATCATCAACCACCTAGGAAATTTTATTAACATAAGAATATTAACATATTGACATAATATTAACATAAGAATATAAGATTTACCATTACCACACCAGAACTAACTGATTCGTTAGTCTGGTAACCTGTCTCTCAAAATGGTTTAAATCAGAATTGTCACTAGAGGAACCCGCAGAAGGGGATAGCAGGGTCTAGGTAAATTCAACCCATCCTCTATCTCAGTATCATGTGCAAGGAATGTTTAAATTGTGTGCACCATATTTGATGACAAGTTTACCATCTTCCCATGACAAAAGGAGAAATTTTATTTGATGATGTCTGACCTGATTGTACCCTGGGTTTGGGCTACTTTATAACATTTTAAATTAATTTTCCCATTGTATGCACATTTAAAAATTAAACAAAAAATCAATTGCATCCTGGAAATGGAAAAATTAGGATGACAAGGTACGTGCTTGTCAAATATCAACCCAGGACCAACTTCACACATTTCATGATAATCATTTGTTTTAAAAAAAGCATACAATGATTAGAACTTCCTGAAGATAATGACAATAATGTGTCCCTTTGGATTAAGTTTGATAATGTAGAGACATTTCACTGGCAACAAAGAGACAAAATGTAGAAAATTATACCAAATGGGCTATACTGTAGTCAGTCAAACTGCTGTCTGATGACTGACCCTTATTTACTAATAATAAGTTAAATACCATAACTGAAATATGAGTGAAGCATAAGTCATCTTGTCACAATAAGTACTTCATATTCAGGAAAACAACAATTGTGCTTTTAGAGGTACCCGATTTTCTTAATGATTGGAGTAAACAACTATTCTGGTCTGTAAATCAATCATAATGATTTATTTTACAGTGACAAATCTTGATATTGAAAGACAGGGAGATTTTAGGGAGGTATGATGACTGGGTGAAAACTGCTCATTATACTCAACATAATTTGCTCGTTCTCTTTTGCATGACAGTTAACTGACCAACAAAAAGAGCCAGGCAGCAAGCAATACACAGCTTCACAGTGTATTTTATCTGCAGGAATCAGGAATTATGTTCATTTTTCTCTTTTACCAAATAGGTTTATGTTTAAAAAAAAGGACATCCTTTTCCCCATGCAAAAATAAACTTGAACAACTGCTTGGCGACATGCACTAATCGCATGCTAAATTAATTAATCGTAATCTGTTCTGTCCTCTAATTACAGATGTAAAATCAGCATAATTCCTGGGGAAAATATGCAATGTAAGGAATATTACATGCATTGACTATGTGCTGACTGTTGCTGCTCTAGTGTAATTAAGACTGCTGGATTTGCACTGTTCTAGTTAATAATTTATGGGTCAGATCCTGAACTACTGATGTAAGAGTTTTGCTATTGACTTCAGTGGCATCAGTATCAGACTTTATGGGTGAGATCCATCAACAGATTTAGGCACTGCGACACGGAGTGTCACAGAGCCTAACTTTCTGGTGCCTGGAAGAATTGCAGGAACAAGACTGCGATCCACAAAGCCAAGTTAGGCATTTAGATTCCTTATACAATGAATGGGGAGAGAGAGGTGCCTAAGAATGCGATCTACAAAAGCCAGCATGCTAGGCAGGGAGCCACCTAACCTAGCCTATGGGAGATGCTGAGGAGAGGAGTGTCCTAAACCCTGCCCCTCTTTTGGAGATGGGTGCCTAAGTCAGGGCTGCCAGGAGGCACCTATCTTTGCTTAGCGAGTCAGAAATGGGAACTACAGAGTAATTCCTTCTCTCTCTCTCTCTCGCCCTATGACTGTTCCATTGTGGATAAATACTTACATAGTCATTGGGCCAGAGAAAGAGAAGAAGAATGATTCTGTAGTCCAGCGGTTAGGACACCCACATGGGAGGTGGGAGACCCCAGGTATCGTCCCCCTGCTCCAATGACTCATTATTTATACACAGTGGAACAGCTTCACCAGGAGAGACTGAGGGAGCCCACAAAAGAATATCTCAAAGCTCAGTAGTTGGAGCACTCTCATGAGACCCCCTATTCAAGTCCTTTCTCCCCCTCTGCTAGAGATAGGGGGATTGAATCTGGGTAACCCACATCCCTGGTGAGTGCTCTCACCACAGGGCTAAAAGTTACAAGGTGCGCACCACCTGTTCCTCTAGCCACATTTTGAATGGGAACCAATCTAGTAGGTGTGCTCAGAGGCTCCGGGATTGGACTCTGCACACGAGATAAGAGGACAAATGCCCATCATCTCCTGGTTCATGATTCATTCTGGGGCTTGGGCAGCAGTTAGGCATCCACAAGCATGATCAGGGGCAGAAACATAGACACAGAGGGGACTTAGGTACCAAGTAAGTTTAGGCCCCTACAGGGTGAGGCAGCAATTTTGTGGGTTACAGAGGAGCCAAAACAGGGACAGAGGTGTGTATACCCAAGACATAGACCCCTAAGGTTGAGGCATCTAAATACCTTTGTGGATCCTACCCTATGTGCCTATTGTAATGTAACAAGGGTCTAACCTGTTTCTACTGTTTTAATGCTGAAAGGAGGCATATGTTTGTACACAATAGCATAGACATGTTTAAATATATACAGAATTTCAGCCTAAAAAGTGGCTTGTTATGCTTTTCATTACCATCTCCATTCAGTTTGCACATTTCTCCTCATAAAAGCACATATATGCAATTTCAACTATATATCACACACACAAATGGATAATGAAAGCATCTCTTAATGAGTTATGACTGTGTCCCATCCTCCTCTCCCCCTCTCCCCCCGCCTTGAGCAGAACCATCAGCACTTCACATTGGATGGAATTGGGAAGAGATCTGCATCCATGTGGTCCAAGGTAAGACAAATCTTTCAAAGTACCTCATTGTTCAGCTCCTACTTGTGGTCCTGGTGGAAGTGTCTTCTCAGAGAATCTGCTACTATGTTCTGCAGTTCTGGCAGGTAATCCACTGAGATCTCTATGTGTGAGATATGCACCAATTCCATAGTTTTATGGATTCTGCACATAAGGTCATAGAATCATAGGGTTAGAAGGGACAGCAAGGGTCATCTAGTGTAACCCCCTACCAAGATGCAGGATTTGTTGTGTCTAAACCATCCAAGACAGATGGCTATCCAGCCTCCTTTTGAAAACCTCCAGTGAAGGAGCTTCCACCACCTCCCGAGGCAGTCCGTTGTATTGTCCTACTGTTCTTACAGTTAAGACATTTTTTCTGAGATTTAATCTAAATCTGCTGTGATGTAGTTTGAACCTATTGCTTGTTGTCCTGCCTCTGTGGCAAGAGAGAACAACTTTTCTCCATCTTGTTCCTCCTTGATGATTTATATATAATACATTGCTGCTCTGTTGTCCAGCATTACTCTGATCAAGTGGCCCCGACGTGGGGTAAGAAATGATGGTAGGCATAATGGACTGCCCTGATATGGAGGGTGGTCTTCTGGTGGATCCATTTGCCTTGAGCTGTGAAGTCCTGAAAATGTGCACCCCAGCCCAGCAGGAAGTCATCTGTTGTGATGATTTTTGCAGGAGGGTGGGGATGCAGGAATGGAAGTCCCACATAGATCTTTTGGGGATTCTTCTACCAATTGAAACAGTTGAGGACCCTTTGAGGTATTGACACCTGCTTGGATAGACTTTGTTTGTTGGATGTCTAGACTGTTCTCAGCCAAGTTTGAAGATAGCAGGAGTGTAGTCTTGCCAAAAAGATATTACAAATGTACAGGCTGCCATGTGGCCCAGGAGTTGAAGGCAAGCCCTCACTGTGGCTTGTGGGCTCTACTGTATTGTGGAAATAAAGCTGGGAATTGTAGCAAACCTGTGTATGTAAGTGTGGGTAAGTATGCTCTGGTGGTAGTGAAGGCCACAATGGGCCCAATTAAGGCAATTCATTGTGTAAGTGTGAGAGCTGACATTTCCAAGCTGAAGCTGAGGCCCAAGTAGAAGAATAGGGGTAGGATCTTGTTGCTTGCTGAGAAATGAGTGACCCTTTACAAGCCAGTCATCCAGGCAGGGAAAGATAATTATTTCCATCTGGCAGAGATGGGTTGCTGTGGCTGAAAGGATCTTGGTAAAGACCCTGGGGTAGTGGAGAGGCCTAAAAGTAGGACACCGTATTGGTAGTGGTCTCTGCCAATGACAAAGCATAGAAAATGTCTGTGGGACAGGTGTATGGCTATAAAAAACAAACCAGGCAGCCTGAAGATCAAGGGAGACAAACCAATCTCCGATTTCCAAAGAGGAAATTATATCTGGCAGGGTTACCATTCTGAACTGTTGAGAGAGGATGAAGGTGTTCAAACTCCTGTGGTCCAGAACTAGCCTCCAACTCCAGGACACAGCCCCAAGATCAGAGCTGCCAGACCTCCACACCCTGCCAATCACACTATGCAGAAGCTGGAGTTCCCCAGATGACCTGATCCTGACTATCCATCAAGAAATGTTCATCTGCCTTATTGGGAGTGGTGAGCATTGTATGCTTAGCAGGTACATTCCTTTTTGATAATTGTTAATAAATAGAGGTTAAGTAGGATATTACTGTGTAAGGCTCTTTCACTGGTAAAAAACCCGTAAACCTGTAAAAGATTAAGCCTTCAGCCCACAAGGAATGGGTGCTTGCTCTGAGCCCGTGGAAGAGCAGAGCCCAGAGAGGAGTAAAGTTAGGTGCCTTTTGCCTGGAACCTTAGAAACTGGGAAAGGGTGGGGGTGCCTAAGTTGACCGGGTTACGCCTTGAGCCCTAGGAACTAGGTAGAGGTGGGATGTCCTAGAGTGTGCGGGCAACAACTTTAGGTTAAAATTGGGTGCCTTACAGTGTGTGTAATAGAGAATTTTGTGCAGGTAACACTCCAGAAGCACTGGGTCTGGTACTGACAGTAAAACTACTTGAGGTTGCTTACTAGAAGGCTTCTCAGTATTCGGTGTGGTCTTTTTAGTCAGTGCCAGATCTCAGTACTAGAGGAGATAGAAGCATCAGTGGCACACATGCCAGGTCATTTAGTCTCCTTGGTTCCAGTTTGAGAGGTGACTTAGCCCTTCTCTTGGTTTCTTCCTCTGGAGAATGGGGTCTCTTTTTTTAAATGTCCAGACAACTCTGAAGGATCCCCAGGGTCTTTGCTTACCAAAGCAAAAATATTCACAGAGGTGCACTGGGCAGTAAAGCCAAAATATGGGGGTGGAGAGATCTGGACCCTGTGGGTCTCAGAAAATGCTCTATAAGATGGAGTTATAGTTGGTCCTTCCTCCATTTTCTGCATCTGCTTTTGAATCCAGAGCGGACCTTACATTTGGAAGGGATGTGAGTCTCTCCAAGGCAGTGGAGGCAGATAGAATGCCCGTTGCTGCAGGGCAAAGACCTGGTCAGGGTTTGAAGTCCAGACTTTTGGGCATAACAGTTTAGGAAAGCTAGAGGAGGATGAGTCAGAATGCTGTCCCAACCAGGCAAAAAAAGGAGGAAAGGGGGAACCCCTCCGCCCAAGCACACATTTTTGCTAAATAACCAAAAATAAAGAAAAGCTAAGGAAAAAAGAGAACAATTAAGAGAAGAAAACAGCAAGCTGCATGGACAGCTAAAATGGACATTGTGACATTCCACATCAAGCCACAGGCAACTGAGAAGGAATGGGAGCCACAGTGGGCCTGCCCTTCATATATATTTATCCTCGCTCTGGAGCACAAGAATGTGCAGGGCACAATGGCAAACTAATGGACACTGCTGACAAAATCTATGACCAACAGTGCACGGAGGCACGCACATCCTGAAGTGGAAGCACCCACAGGGAAAATAACTCAAAGAACATACTTTTATTGTTGGTCTCCAGATGTCTATAAATCTGAGGTTTTACTATCTTCGTTTTTATCATGCCAGTCAAAGGCTTGAGTGCCCAAAGAATAAATTACCATATAAATCACCATTTAGAAAAATGGCTCTCCCTTCTGCAATGGTCTTTTTTTGATGGCTCCGTATGCATACACTATAGTACTGTGGCACAGAGCTTTGAAGAAGCAGCCTAAAGAGTTGTTTGATGTGAAATAAGGAAAACAATTAATACCAAATACTACAACAGAACAGCATGTACTGCACTGCATGTAGATAAGACTCAGAGACTAATCAGGGCTAGCCTAAGTGGTGAGATGATGTTTGGCTGCTGTGCTGAAGACCTGGATTTTGGAAATGAATGTGAGTTTCTCAGTCTTTAGACATTTGGGTCCAGATTTTCAAAAGAGCTCAAAGCCAGACTTTCAAATGTTCAGCACCCATGTATTCAAAGTTTGTTTCCTGCCAGCATCATGAAGCACATAAACATTTACAGAGACCGATGCTCTACCATCTCGGAGAAAGGTAAGAGTGTTATTCTGAGGCCAACCAGATTGGAAAGGGTTATTCATCTAATGAAACAGAGCCAGATCCCTTACTCATGGTGAACTACACCAAACTCTGCAAGCAATCTCATTGAAATGAATGGGGCCGCTTGCTGGGAAAAAAAGCACTATTGAGTATGAGTAAATGGAGAGAGGGAACAGAATCTGTCTCATAATGCTGTTTGATAAAACGGGGAAGAACTGAGCTGGAAGGCAAAGTTATGTATGTTTGTATGTATGTTTGTATCACACACAATACGTTTAATAGGAAACTTTATAACACTGGTAAGATGAGCATGATGTAATATCTTGTAAATGCAGTACCAGGAAACTGAAGTTCAAAAAAATATACTTTATGTGAATATTGAGTCTAGACCTAAACAACAAAGTAATTAATTTGACAACAGTCATGATATTTGAATTAATTATTTTAGTTACTTACCCAGTTTTTAGAACTGGACAAATAATTCACAAACCAGGCTGCTGAAGCACATTTATGTGGGTGGATGAGAAAGGCAGAAACATAGACAGATACAAAGACCTATAAAGACCAAGTACAGGGGGCTGTGTGCCTTTATAAGTAGTGTAGAAGTTGGCTCAGGGAGATCTATACAAAAATAGTAATACTGATTTTGGTTTTATTATGATAGATTTTTCCATTCCACTAGGTATAAAATAACAGAGTTATTTGTTTCAGAGGATCAGCCGTGTTAGTCTGTATTCGCAAAAAGAAAAGGAGTACTTGTGGCACCTTAGAGACTAACCAATTTATTTGAGCATGAGCTTTCGTGAGCTACAGCTCACTTCATTAGGTTCTCCTTTGAAAAGGTGCTACAGGTAATTTTAAATATGTATTTGTGTTTCAAAGAAGTCTGAAAGCCAAATTCTGGCAACAGGAGCACTTATAGTTACTCACATTGATTTCAAGTGTTTCATATAATCCTTAAAACTGCAGTTTTCCCCCATTCTTGCTTCTTATTCAGGCAAAATTCAGTTTTTTCCCCCAACACTGCTCACTCAACCAAGAAAGACATATGTTCTTAATTATCTCTGCTTTTTCAGGACACTAACTGCTGCTTATTTATTTTACTGGCTTTATAGCAAGTTTCAGGCAAGTAAGGTATAAATACGATCAGAATATCTAAGGGTGCCATGCTATTTAGACATTATATAGAGTGCAAATGTGTTTTATTTCTGAATGATCAACATCAATTTGTGTAGCCATGTCCAGAGATATACATTTTCCATTATGAATTTCTATTACTTTTTCTCTACTACAATGGAAAAAACCTAAATCTTTAAAATTTACAGGCTGTACCTTTAAAGAAGACTGTTCCTATTGTGTGTGTGTGTTGGGGGGAGAATTATGGGGTTTTGTCTTGGGATTTTTGGTGATATTTGGACAGGGCAAACTGTGCCTGAAAGAAATGCATTTGATTGCTTGATTGAGGGCATTGACAAAAATGGGGTTGTAATTTTCCAATTGCAAACTGAGTCTACACAAATGGGTATTTACTCTTTAAAATATATTATTAAAGGACCAAGCCAAGCAGCTTAGCCCCAAAATGTGAGAATGAGTAAGTTACACAACATTTTATTTTTCTACAGCTTGCAGAATGGTCAGCATTAAAATTAGCAAAAGATTAAAACAAAAAAGACATCATTTTATGAGTGTGAGACATCATAAAGAGGAGGACAAAGAAGTAATTGGGTTCCTGATCCTGCCCTGTTAAAGTGAATGGGGACTTTACCATTGACTTGGTGCAGAATCAAACCCTGAGAGAGGAAATAATTTGAGTACTTACCTGTACACTAGTAAGAGTGGTGTATTGGTAAGCTTTGACTACTAGGTAATTGGCTTCTATATCTATTATCCCCAGGATCATGTACTTCCACCATCTCCGTTTCAAAATTGCCAGCAAGTTTTCTTCTCCTGTGTCGGTAGATAAAAACAAAGAAACAATTACATATAAAGAGTTAGAAACACACGCACAACAAGCTATATCTCATGAGAGATTATATCTTATGCAATCAAATTAGTGGATAGATTCAATAGAACATAAATCCAGATTGTGACTTAAATATAGTTAAAACTGAAATATTTACAAGGTATTTTAGGTAGGTAAAACCTAACAAATTATTTGTCTTGCAATTCAAATCAGTCAACACCACAAAGCAAGGTGGTTGTCTGGGTTTTCAGTTCACTTGGGTTTTAAAAACTTGCCAAGAAAAATTATTTGAGCTTCAACAATTTTTGGTAATATTTCCTAAGAATATTTTGTTGTTCAGTGCATGTATGCAAGCAGGGCCAGCCCACAACATTTTGGCACCTGAGGTGGTGAGCTCAAATGATGCCCCCGTGTCTCCTTGCTTGGGCCAAAACTTTGAAAGGTCTCAGTTCTGCCTTCTTCCTGTTCTACTCCTCTCATGGTACTGCTTTGCTACCTACCCCAATAAAGGAGAACTAACAACTTAAAATGCCTTGTTCAAAAATTTTAAGTAACACTTAACTTTCAAACGCCTGAACAGTAAACGTAACTTTTCTTGTCTGCTTAGTAAACACTGGCATTTTTATCTGTTCGAATAATCAAAGTGGTGCTTTCCGTGCCTTCTTTTTTGAAAAGATTTGAACTGCTTCCTGCTGAAGGTCCACAGTCTGGGCCAGCTCATGATCTGTTGAGATGTTGCAAGGCCGACCAGCCTCTCCTGTGTTATTGTGGAGCGTAGATGTGTTTTTATTAACTTCAGCTTGGAGAAGCTGCGTTCTCCACTGGCAAATGTTACAGGAAGTGTTAGAAGTATGCGCAGAGCAACAAAAGCATTTGGAAAGAGGGTGGTCATCTTATTTGTGCACATATATTCTAGAACAGCCTTTGGAGTTGATCCTGCTGAAACGTATCTTGAAAGGGCTTTTAGTTCATCACCTAAATCACTCGCATCAATATCGTGCATGTCATCATGTGTCAACATTGTCTCAAGTGCCCTGCATTGCTGATGTAGGTCTTCTTCAGGTATAGTGAGGAGTTTTGGAATATCATACAACATCCCAGATATACTGCTGTGTTCCTTGAGTTGCATGAAACGTTCTTCAACTGACTCTATTGCACAATCTAGCACCTGGTTAAAGCATTCAACTTTGAATTGTTGTTTGGGGTCTCTTACGGGATTACCCCATGCCTCGTAATCAAAAATGTCTTCTTCTTCGGTGACTCTTGTATTCTTGAATGGGTGGGAAATAGCTTCAGTGTGAAATTCCTCTGCCAACTTCTGTGCACTCTTCAGAACGTTTTGAAATCCCTCATCTCACCGGTAAGACTGTAGGTATGACTTTGATTTGTCTAGTTGTTCCATTGCTCCAGATATAGCAAAGTCAACACCTTGAAGTCTCTTGCTTACAACATTTATTTCAAATAGTATGTCATGGCACAACACTAAGCCACACAGAAATTTGAAGTTATGTTTCTGGTGATTCCATTTCCTTCTGCCACTATTCTCCCACGAACAGGTCCCGTCATAGCATTATCCTCCATAATGGCAACTATGGCATTATCTATCTTCCCAATTTTGTGTTTGATAGGCTTTAATCGCCTCCACTTGACTTTCCCATCATGTGGCACTCAGTGGTTTTAGTGTCAGAGAGGATGTTCCCAGATATTGCTTCAAAATTTGCCATTGATGAGTTGATGCAGATAAAAATACATAGATGCTTTGAATTACATTAAAAAATTCAGCAACCTCACTAGAAGCTTATGTTGCATCACTGACCACCAAGTTCAATGAATGAGAACTGCATGCGACAAAAAAAGCTCAGGGGTTTAACTCTCGGATCCGAGCCTGCATTCCTCTGATCTTTCCTCTCATGTTGGCACCATTATCATAGCCCTGACCTCTCATGTCAGCTATCGCAATTCCCGTGTCTTCCAGCTTTTTAAGAAGCACATTTGTCATACCAGCTCCTGTAGTATCATCAATGTCAATAAATTCTAGAAAATGCCCTGACAGTCACCATTGCAGGCACATTTTCACTAGGTTCTGTTGTGGTTATAAAACACACCATTAAAGTCATTTGTTCCATATGGCTGATGTCAGCTGTGCAGTCCAGAATAACAGAGTAATATCTTGCTGACTTCAGATCTGCCACAATCCTCTGTTTGACTTTTGTTGCCAGTACCTGTATGATCTCATTTTGAATTGTTTTTCCAAGGTAGTGGTGTGTGTACATTTCTTGGATGGTGACTCTTCTTAGATGCTTCTGGAGTACAGCATCAAACTCAGCCATCAGCTCCACAATTTTAAGGAAGTTTCCATTGTTTGGCACATACAGCTGATCTGAAGTGCCACACAGTGCTAGGTTTTGGGTAGCAAGCATTCTCACAATGGCAATGAGCCTTTTCAGAACATTTTCCCAGTAAAGAGAGTCTGATGCACTCTTCTCTTGATGCTGATCATCTATGGTGGCCTTTAACCTTAGTTTCATCTCAAGCTCTTTCCACTTATGGAATGCTCTCTGGTGATTTGCTGCTTTCTCATGGAATGCCAGATTTCTAGCCAGATTTTTCCAGCCCTTTGTTCCTGTAGAACCCAATGTGGCTGGAACATTAGACTGGAAGAGTTTGCAACAAAAACAGTACGCAGAATTCTGGGTTTTTGAGTACATAAGACATGGCCTCTCCACTTTGCCACCATTGGCGATTTCACACCAGTAATGTGTTGGGTGGAAACTTCTATTTTCATTGTCTTTGGGGAACTTCCTTGCAGTACAAGGAAGTCCCTCAGGCTACTGCTCAAGTGGGTCCACAGTCCTGGATCATCTAGACTTAAGGAACTAAACTCAGCAGCAGCTGTTTCTTGCGCCTCCATCACACTCTTCTCTTATCCACACTTTTCTTCAGGAATGTGCATGGTTACATCCATTTGAGATGGAGATATGGATGCTGCAGTAGCTGCCAGGTCACCTGCACTCTGACTGACTGGAAGATCAGGCATCTCCTCACCACTCACATCCTCACTGGGTCCGGAAGGCTCACCGTGAACATTTGTGTCTATGTATCTCAGGAGAGCTCCTTCCTGCTTAGATAGAAAAGCTTCTTTTGTTTTCTATTTTTTTCTGAATGCTGCCCCTGAGGGGCGTTTTTTTCTTTCACTCATGATTGCTGTTCTGTGCCAGCTATAGTGGCTCTCAAGACTCAATTGAAGGGGACAAATAAGCAGGCTGGTAGCAGAGCCTGAGTGAGGGAAGATATCAGCGTCTTAAGGGCCTAACTGGCTCCTACCACTTCAGCTGACTGCTTGTTCTCCTCAAGTGGGTTCAGGGAAGCAGCAGGAAACAGAAAGCTCCCTGAGAAGCTGGTGTTAATCAGTCTAGGCTCCTCGGGTGCTAGAGAGGTACATAAGAGGCTCCTCCTCCTCTCTCTCTCCCTGCAGCTCCTGCTGCTTTCTGTTATTCCCTCTCACCTTTTCTCCTGCCTGCCTGTTATGTCTCTTGTGCCCTCCTTCCTCCAGCACAGCACTCCACCATCTCTGTGCATCTAGAGCAGAGAGAATACATATGCACCAGCAGCAGACACAATTTTGTACACTCTGGGTCCTAGTGGCGCCTCAGTTCGCCTCATTATAAGGCCAGACCTGTATGCAAATCCTGACTACAGAATAATAAATATGATGTAAAACTTGATGCAAGAGGGTCTCACTTAAAATAGGAGAGCAACAGCATTTAAGGGTATCAGAGTAACCAAGCAGAACAGTAACAGAATAATCAGACTTATTATAAATTTAAAAGAAAGTTATTGTGATCTTAGGTGCAGATTCAAAAACTTTGGACTAGTTTAGAGAAAGGTTGCACTGAGACAAAAACAGAGTTTGCATGACTGGTAGCTCTGCTTCCAGAATCAATTTTTGTGCAGCAGATTTGTTCTGCAATGCCCTGGCAATGGAATCCTGTCAGTCACACAATACTTAATTTCGACTCTGTGAAGACTGTCAGCACAACATGGCTTGCAGATCAAATCCATGACTTCAGAAAGGTCAGACAGTTCTAATGCTGGGCCAAGGATTATTACTGTTCTCAGTTCAAAAGAAACCAAACACACATTCACTGGGGACAGTTAACCCTCTTATTTATGTGCAATGTGGAAGCACCTGCAGGGCCTCAATCATGACTGGGGACCCCCTTGTGTGAGGAGTTGTACAAACCCATCATAAGTGACAGCCACTGCCCTAAAGAGCTTACAGTCTAAATATGGATATTAGAACTGACCTGAACCGCTGTCAAAAAGCTTGACCTGAACAGGAACCATTTGGGAAGTTAGAAAAAGTTCCATCAATTTAAAATATTTTTGTGTGTCTCCACATATCCTTTTAGTGTCAGCTGTAACCACAGTTACCAATGGGCAAAATAGGATAAAAGATAAACTGAACATTATTCCAAATGGACACCAAAACTTTTAAAAGGTTTGAAAAAGCTTCATCGGCTTTCCCAACTGCACCCCCATTATTCTTCATCGTCATGCGTGCCCATGCATTTCTAGGGTCCAGCTGAAACTGGTAACAGATGTGCTACCATCTCCTAGGAAAAGCTGGCCTTTTGGCATTTCTGGAACAACCTGGAGGAGGACTCTCTGAAATCTCATGAGAATTCTAACCTATCGTTGCGGATGAAAGAGGCAAATACTTCAGATACTCATCCGAAAGCTTGGACGTGAAATCCTGGCTTAATTGGAATCTATAGGAGTGGTGCTATTGACTTCAATGGGGCCAGGATTTCATCCTGAGCATTTTCCCCAATCAAACCTGTGATTCATAGGACTTTTGCTCATTAAGAAATACACTCACACGTACTCTTTGCAATGGGGGTATCATGAGGCAGCATCCTAATTATTTGCTGTACTGGCAGTGACATTGAGAATATAACTTTTGGTAGGTTAAGACCAGACTTTGTTTACTTGCAGAAAGAAACACAGAAACAGCAGGAGTCAGGAATGTGATTACTTTCGCCAGATGACATCCAATAAGTAATTTAAGAATCTGGATTCAAATGAGTTGGTCCTTTCTACTACATCAGACATTTCCATTAACCTTTATGCTTTAAGTGATTTGGGCCGCAAAAAAATTCTGGTTTTGCATAGCACAATATATTTGAAACATGCTATAACTTTAGGCCTCTGTGTTGATTTGAGGATGCAAAAAAGTAACTTTTTCCTTTGAGTCTGCTTATTTTTTGAACATGAAAGTGATGAATTTTCAAAGCAGCACTTGGGGATTTAGCCACGTGATTAACATCAGTGCAAGTCACACAGGTAAATCGTTTCCCAGGATTTTGAAAATATATCCCCAAAAGTTACAGTGCCAAAATTATTTGACATACCCTTAAAACACCGCATTGAAAAGTGCCAGTGTAACGAAAAAGCATATTAAAGCTTTGAAGTGATATTTTTCCTTACTTTTAAAGAGAGTTTAAAAATAAAGAAATCAAGTTCTGGAATGTTGTCGGGTTCACTGAGTCATGTAGTGTGCTGCAGTATTAGTGGGGGAATTAATGCTGATCCTTGTCAATATTAAAGTTCTGTTTCAGCAAAGCACTTAAGCACCTGCAAGGCCAGCCCTAGATGTGGTACCCCCAGAAGTTGGCTCTCAGGACAACCATACTCCTGTGCCTGCTCTTAAGGGTGGCCCTGAAGACCTGCTTAAACCCATGCCTATCCAGGGGAGCACATAAGCATGAAGTTAACTTTGAGAAGGTGTCGAAATCTCATTGCACGTGCTTCAACTGTTTTCTGAATTGGGGCTTAATTCCTGTGCTCCAAATAGATATGGGGTGCTCGAAATAGAACAAAAGAAAAGACCAACGCAGAAAAAAGTGGTTTAGATTGAAAGATCAAGACTCTCTTAAAATATGAAGTGCTTCAGTAACTTTAGATTGCTAAATTCAGGGCAAAGTTATTTACAATTACATTAGGGCCCTCTTTCTGTTTTATAAATAGTACTATTGGGAAGCGAGTTGCGCATCAGGGGAGTTGACACCACACTGAACTCATTTAAACGTGAAGGGTCTATTGTCTGATACATGCAGTGGGGAGGAAAGTTTACACAGCTGACTACTATCAATGCTACTGGGAGTTCAGTCATAGATCGCCCAGCACCAACTGGAGAACTTGTGAAATTAATGGAAAATTACACTAAACACTGAAATAAAGAATCTTAAGAAGTAAAAAAAGTATTAGCTTGCACTGGTAAGTCATGAACAGCAAATCATTTGCTCTGAAGCAAGCCAAAGTGAGGCAGGTATCGTGAAATAGATTACCATGGCTTTAAATAATTACATTTACATATCAGATAAGACAGATACGCATAATCTGACCAGGATGGCTTAAATTACAGTACAACACAATATAGCCTACCTTTACCAAACTGACCCCCAATGAACCAATGGGAACATGTTTTCTCCTTTCTTCCCCTTTTTTTTTGTGATTTAATGTGTATTGTCTTGATTTAAAGAGTACTTGTGGCACCTTAGATACTAACAGCTCACGAAAGCTTATGCTCAAATAAATTTGTTAGTCTCTAAGGTGCCACAAGTCCTCCTTTTCTTTTTGCGAATACAGACTAACACGGCTGCTACTCTGAAACCTGTCTTGATTTAGTATCACAAACTGAGAAGAGGAAGTTAAACAGAGGATAATCTATAATACAAGACTTTGTGTTTATAATCCTGCATGTAACATATACAATCATTTGAAAAAAAGGAAACACATTAAGAAAACATTGAAAGAACAGCAAAGGTCACCACAGAACCCAAGTTCAGGAAAAGCAGAAATAAGACAGAGAAGATTAAATGAGTAAATAGACTAGAAATATCTACACCATTGCTGGGTAACAAAAAGTGTAGATCAACAATACTGTACACTATATTTCATATTACTTGCAACTCTACTATCAATCGCTAACATAATAAACAGTGACCACAAGAGTCCCAAGGTTCACTTCTCTTTCAAATGCCAGAGGTTCACGAGGTGCCAGTTCTGACAGACTATATTACCAGTTCTCACTTTGCTCCTGGCTAGACCTTCACCTTTGGAGAGACAATCATCTGGGCATGAGATGAGTCCACAGAAACAGGTTCTGGTGTTTACACAGCTATTTGTTAAAACTAAGACGAGCCGGGAAGAATTTTCTGGTTTTCACACCAAGTCTTATATCTAAAATAAAGCTCCTTGTGCACACATTATTCCAAAAGACTCTCTTTTTAGGGAATTCTACACGAAGGTAATAGAGATGTTGGGGTGCCTCCCCATTGCCAACAGTTCTCATTATTACTTTAAAAAAAAGCTAAGAGGGCCCCAATGCATGTAAAGGCTAAGTTGTGCTACATAGTCAATAAATGTAAATTGAAAAGGTGATTTTTTTCCCCATATTGTGCCTTCTACTCTGCACTTAAGCACACCAACAGAAATTTCCAACTCTACATCCCAGTCAGCCCCCAGACTGTCCAAACTCACTTCTGAAACTGTAGGGCTTTTATTATTACTTTAGCTTGCCCTTGTCTCAAACATTGTGAGTCCATATGTGAACCCCCCATGTAGAAATAAAACCTCTGGCAGCTCCAAGCCTGGATGTTAACCTCTGCAAAGTGTTCCCTACATGAGACGGACTGGTTGTAATCTAAGGGTATGTCTACACTACGAAATTCGGTCAATTTTATAGAAGTTGAGTTTTAGAAATCGATTGTATACAGTCGATTGTGTATGTCCCCACTAAGCACATTAAGTCAGCGGAGTGCGTCCTCAATACCGTGGCTAGCATTGACTTACGGAGCAGTGCACTGTGGGTAGCTATCCCACAGTTCCCGCAGTCTCCGCTGCCCACTGGAATTCTGGGTTAAGCTCCCAATGACTGATGGGGCAAAAACATTGTCGCAGGTGGTTTTAGGTACATGTCGTCAGTCACCCGTCCCTCCCTCTCTCCATGAAAGCATCGGTGGACAATCGTTTCGCGCCTTTTTTCCTGGGTTACCCGTGCAGACACCATACCACGGCAAGCATGGAGCCTGCTCAACTCACCGCTGCTGTTGTGAGCATTGTAAACACCTCGCACATTATCCTGGAGTATGTGCAGAACCGGGCTAAGAGATGCCAGCATGAGGACGATTGTGATGAGGACATGGACACAGACGTTCCTGAAAGCATGGGCTGTGGCAATTGAGACATCATGGTGGCAGTGGGGCTGGTTGATACAGTGGAACGCCGGTTCTGGCAAACAAGCACAGACTGGTGGGACAGCATACTGTTGCAGGTATGGGATGATTCACAGTGGCTCCGAAACTTTAGCATGCGTAAGGCCACTTTCCTTGAACTTTGTGAGTTGCTTTCCCCTGAAAGCGCAGGAATACCAAGGGGACAGCTGCCCTGACAGTTGAGAAGCAAGTGACAATAGCCCTGTGGAAGCTTGCAATGCCTGACTGCTACCAGTCAGTCGGGAATCAATTTGGAGTGGGCATGTCTACTGTGGGGACTGCGGTGATCCAAGTAGCTAATGCAATCACTGACGTTCTGTTACCAAGGGTAGTGACTCTGGTAAATGTGCAGACCACACTGGATGGCTTTGCTGCAATGGGGTTCTCTAACCGTGGTGGGGCGATAGACGGAACGCATATCTCTATCTTGGCACCGGACCACCTTGCCAACCAGTACATAAACCACAAGGGGGTTCTCAATGGTGCTGCAAGCACTGGTGGATCACGAGGGACGTTTCACCGACATCAACATGGGATGGCTGGGAAAGGTACATGATGCTTGCATCTTCAGGAACTCTGGTCTGTTTCAAAAACTGCAAGAAGGGACTTACTTCCCAGACCAGAAAATAACTGTTGGGGATGTTGAAATGCCTATAGTTATCCTTGGGGACCCAGCCTACCCCTTGTTCCCATGGCTCATGGAGCCGTACACAGGCAGCCTGGACAGTAGTAAGGAGCAGTTCAACTATAGGCTGAGCAAGTGCAAAATGGTGGTAGAATGTGCCTTTGGACATTTAAAAGCTGGCTGGTGCTGTTTGCTGACTAGGTTATAACTCAGTGCAACCAACATTTGCATTGTTATTGCTGCTTGCTGTGTGCTCCATAATATCTGTGAGAGTAAAGGGGAGACGTTTATGGTGGGGCGGGAGGTTGAGGCAAATTGCCTGGAGGCCAATTTTGAGCAGCCAGACACCAGGGCGATTAGAAGAGCACAGCTAGACACGCTGTGCATCAGAGAGGCTTTGAAAACCAGTTTCATGACTGCCCAGGCTACGGTGTGACAGTTGTGTGTATTTCTCCTTGCTACAAACCCTCCCCCTTCGTTGATTTTAATTCCCTGTAAGCCAACAACCCTCCCCCTTCAATCACAGCTGGCAAAGGAAATAAAGTAACTATTGTTTTGAAACCATGCATTCTTTCTTTCTTAATTAAAAAAAGAGTGAGATAACTGACAAGGTAGCTCGGGTGGAGTGGGATGTGGGAGGAGGGAAGGACAAGGCCACATTGCTTATTGCAGCCACATTACAAATCAGAACTGCTTGAATGACAGCCTTCTGTTGCTTGGGCCATCCTCTGGAGCCTCCCCGGAGCCTCCCCCACTGCGTTCTTGGGCGTCTGGGTGAGGAGGATATGGAACTTGGGGAGGAGGGCAGGAGTTATATAGTGTATGCAGTGGGGTCTGTGCTCTTGTTGGCTTTCCTTCAGCTCCAAGAGACGCTTCATCATGTCCGTTTGCTCCCCCATTAGCTTCAGCACCGCCTCCTGCCTCTGCTCTTTGTGCTCACTTAATGCTTTCCTGGCCTCTGCCACTGAATGCCTCCATGCATTAAGCTGTGCCCTATCAATGTGGGAGGACTGCATGAGCTCGGAAAACATGTCATCATGAGTGCTTTTTTTTCGCCGTCTAATCTGCGATAACCTCAGGGATGGAGATGATAGGGGGAGCATAGAAACATTTGCATTTGGGTGGAGATAAAAAGGGAGAGCAAAATTTAAGATGATACATTTCTGAGAACAAAAGGGAGACTCTTTCACAGTGAATCAAGCAATTCACAGCAGACAGCACATGTGCTTTAGGTACAAGGTCGCATTTTGCCTTTTATATTTGAGCGCCTGCCAGTATGGTGACACATCACAAACAGCTGAGCAACAGAATTCGATTTCCAGGCAGCCATGGTAAGCCTATGGTATGCGGGGTTGGCTTCTTACGCTTTCATAACATGTGGGAATGGTTTCAAACTGCAGCGCCA
The DNA here is from genome assembly GCF_965140235.1 of Caretta caretta. Taxonomy (NCBI): domain Eukaryota; kingdom Metazoa; phylum Chordata; order Testudines; family Cheloniidae; genus Caretta; species Caretta caretta. Next base: position 91,595,219 of record NC_134208.1, on the reverse strand, counting down.
TCCTTTCCCATAGCAAGCAATGCCGGTTGGGTTTCACATTTAAATGGAGGGGCTGCGGTTTTCGGGTGGATGTGCAGCACACGCCTCCCCCCACCCCACCACGTGGCTATTCTCTGGGATGATCCCTTCACCCCTCCCCGCGCTGCGTGGCTATTCTCCAGGATGATCCCTTTTAGCCAAGCGCAAACAACCCAGCATGAACGGGGTCCTTTTTACTGTTCTCTGACAAAAATTCCTCTATTTCAACCAGGTGACCATGAATGACAATTCGCTGCCATTCTTTGTGCTGCAATGATTCCAGACTACTTGCTACTGGCTTGGCGTGGTAAAGTGTCCTACTGTGGAGAACAAAATAAGGCAGCTCTCCCCAGAAACCTTCTACAAAGGCTTTTAGAGTACCTCCAGGAGAGCTTCATGGAGATGTCCCTGGAGGATTCCCACTCCATCCCCAGACATGTTAACAGACTTTTCCAGTAGCTGTACTGGTCGCGAATGCATCCCAATTCTTCAGGGAAAATCAAACATTAAACACTATTGCTTTTAAACCCTGTTCTGTAGTTACAAATGTACACTCACCAGAGCTGCCTTCTCCGGCTTCAGGGTTGGGGATCCCGCCTTGGGCGGGTATTGGCTCCAGGGTGATGAAAAGGTCCTGGCTGCTGGGGAGAACGGATTCACCACTTGCCTACTGCACATTCTCCTCCACCTCCTCCTCATCCACAAAATCCTCCTCTCTGTTGTGTGAGACTCCCCCCTTGCAGGTGTCCACGGTCAGTGGTGGGGTAGTGGTAGGGTCCACCCCCAGAATGCCGTGCAGCTGATCACAGAAGCGGCATGTATGGAGCTCTGACCCAGAGCGACTGTTTGCCTCCTTTGTCTTTTGGTAGGCTTGCCTGAGCTCCTTAACTTTCACGCAACACTGCTGTGTGTCCCTGTTGTAGCCTCTCTCCACCAAGCCCTTTGCGATAATGGCATATATATTAGCATTTCTTCTTTTTGATCGGAGTTCAGTCTGCACAGATTCTTCTCCCCATACAGCAATCAGATCCAGCGTCTCCCTTTTGGTCCATGCTGGAGCTCATTTGTGATTCTGGGGGGAACTGCAGGGTCACCTGTGCTGCTGAGCTCGCCACGCTGACCAAACAGGACATGAAATTCAAAATTTCCCGGGGCTTTTCCTATGTACCTGGCTAGTGCATCGGAGTTCAAAGTGCTGTCCTGACCAGTCACATTGGAGCACTCTGGGATAGCTCCGGAGGCCAATACCGTCAAATTGTGTCTGCACTATCCCAAATTTGACCCAGCAAGGTCGATTTTAGCACTACTCCCCTCACCGGGGAGTACAGAATTCGATTTCAAGACCCCTTTAGGAATGGGGTTGGTTGTGTAGATGCATTCATTTTTAAATCGACTTAATGCAGCTAAATTCAACCTAACCCCGTAGTGTAGACCAGGGCTTAATCTCAGTAACATCCTCTGACATGCATTTCTTCAAGGCCAGGACTCATGGACATCTGCTTGTCATTCATATTCTACACTTGCTGAGGGTTATCTAAGAGTTTTCGGTTTTTGGTCAATCTTTTGGGGAAGAAATTTACCTACCCTTCTGACACCTCTCTGAAGTGGAAGAGAGGAAGTTGACTAAGATCTCCCAAAAGAACCATTCTGTAATCCACAAGAATAGCAATCCATAGCAGGACCTCCTCTTAGAGCACCATTGTTCTTCATTGCCTCCCCTGGAAGTCTGTATTTTCCTCCTCATTGTATTCACCCTAACCTGGGAAAAATAATTGCCTTACTTTGAGACTTCCTAAGACTATATTCTTCTCTGTGTTCAGAGAAGCAGAGTCCATTCCTTGACTGGGTATTCTCAGACAGAAATTGTGGATACCCCAGTTGGTGATAGGCCGTACATCAGGTTGTTTTAGTTAGTCTGGGAATTCCAGAATTTTGGAGACTGATCTCAGTCAATGCTCAGTGGGCTAAGTCTTGATCTCTCTGGTGTTCCAATTAGGCCTGAAACTGAAAACATCTTCCTTCTCCAGTCAGTGCATTACAAGCAGACATGTCCAGAGCAGAAAAATGGGAATACAGCTTGTGTTTCAGCATGTGGAGTACAGACTTCATTGGAGGGTTGATCTGTTTTAATTAGCTCTGTACTCCAAGGTTTCTGAATATGTTAGTGAGCATGAGAACTCGCAGGTCCCTAACAATAGGATACGCTATAACAATATGCAACTTGTTTACCTTTTGGGGTGGAAGAGGTTCAAAAGTTATTGGAGACATCTATATTTTCTCTTTCTCATTTTTTCTTTAAAAAACTTTAAGCAGTTTAAAATCCAGAAGACTGAAACACTTTGCAAAGGACTTCAGTAACACAGATAGACTGCATAACCAATGATGAGATGGGCAGATTGACTAAATAATGGAGTGGTAGATCCATATCCCAATATGAATAGATATATCTATCCTCTGTAACCAAACACATAGATTTTTTATCAAGTTGGCATTGACTGAAGAAATGCCTGTCATGCCCAGAATCAGCTGCATCAATTGCTAAAGACATGTGTTTACAATTATAAGAATGTCCAAGACCAATTACTGTAGGTTTTCTTCATGGAATATCGATCATTCATTGAGAATCAGCAGCACAGAATCCTTTCATCATGTGTAAAGACTTTATAAATGGACTAGAGACATCACTAAAGGAATGCCCTTGCCAGCGAGGCTTTGGCGATGTGTTTGTTACTAGCTTCAGCTTCCAATCATAAATTACTCTTTCTGTGGTGCTCAATCAAACCTAGCCAGAGTACATTCCCTTTAAAAACAAATCTACGGACATGACATCTGACTGAATAGCATATAGACAAAGCGATGTTTGGATGGAAATAAACCCAGCTACACTTTTAGCTGATATTCTCAGTTGTTGTTATGCTTTCTCTGTTTCTTTTGCTTTCACCATCCTTTCTGGACTAATGACAGAACTTAACACAAAAGAAAACAAAACAAAAATGCTTATTTTGAGAGTGGTGTTTAACCTCAGATACAAGCTCTATCTTTTCCGGAGATATTCCAAACTGCAAAACACCAGGTTCAAGTGGGAAAGCTCTGCGCAGTGAATAGCAGTGATGAAAGGAATTTATGAAGCAATTGTACAGCAGGGCTGGAGCTTGGTTTGGATTCACTGTCGGTGTCAGTCTCACCCCTGGCAACTTGGGCAGTGTATAGAGATTCAGCAGGACTGAAATACTGAATTTATTCCTGACAAAAATCTCCTGATTAAACCGCATTTTCCTTCATGCAACACTTTTTTGCTTTCATTCACATGCTGTATTTCCTGCTATTTGGTTTGCCAGACTGGACTGCCTTCAGATCATGGAAACCACTTGGCATTCAATAATTATTTACTATATATAATATACACACCAAGGCAGTCACATTTAGCACTTGTCTTAATTTCATGATTTTTGTTTGATTTTTCCCCCCAGTATGATCATCTATTTTACTAACATTTCCTTGATGCGCTAGTTCTTTACACATGTTGTTTATTAATCCTGACTAAATTGATCACCAAGAAAGAAATCTTCTCTAAGTATAGGTGAGATAGCTATTTTCTACAAGTATTTTCATGAGATAGCACCTGAGCTGGCCAAGCACTTGGGGCAGTGAGCTACTTCCCCTGCTTCCCTCTCTGCTGTCCTTTCCAGGCATGCCAAGGAGTGCTAGGAGGAATGCGGGGTGAATTTGATTCTACATGCACCCTCGTGAGGGCCTGTGTATCATGGTACTGTGACAAGCACTAATAGTAGTACCCTGGTCTCTGATGTGGCTGCAGCCTGAGGAAGGCTGCAGGCTCAGCTATGACCAATTGAACACTTTCTGTTGGGGGATTATGAGAACCTGGGTGGTAATCACTGGGCTAATGATGTAATTGGGAGGATATAAGTGGAAAGAACTGGAAGCAAGGGGGAGCTTAGAAGGTGAAACTGGGTTGAGGAGTGAAGGCTGTGGGGAAAGCACCTCTTGCTGTAATCTGGCAGCACATTATTATACTTTGTAAGGAAGAAATAAATACACACACGATGAGCAGGGTAACAACTGGGTGTGTGTTTGTGACAATGAGACCACGTGAACTGGCCAGACAGTGAAGTAGCAACCAAGGGGCCCTGTGACACATGGGGGCTCCTCTGGGATCATTAACCCTCTCAGCTGAGAGAAGGAGACTTGAGGGGTGACCTGTGCGAAGGCAGGAGATCCGGACACAATGGATGAGATGCTGCACTGGCTACTAGAACAACAAAAGGAGATGCAGAAGACACAGCTGGCGGAGAGGCAAATACTTCTAGACTGGCAGGCAAAGCAGCAACAAACGTTACAAGGAGCAGACCCAGGTACACCAACAGCTCCTGCAGAGGCTGGTGAGTTCCATTCAGGGGACTGGAAATCTAACAGTGAGCCTGAGGCTATGTAAGATGGTTTCAGGGGACGGCCCCATTGCCTTTTTACTAACCTTTGAGTGGGTGGTCACTAGCACTGGATGGGACAAGGGTGCATGGGCACTTCGACTAGCCTCCTATCTGGCCGGTGAGGCTCAGGTGGTCTATATGCCCTGAGTGACCACCAGGCCAAGGATTATGATACACTGAGGGCCACTATTTTACACAGGGTGGACCTGTCCACAGAGAAATACCACCAAAAATTCAGAGCAGCCAGATGGAACAGCGGGATACATCACAGAGCCTTTACACAGAAGCTGTCAGACTGGGCCACGTGATGGTTACAGCCAGATAGATAGGACACTGAGTCCCTAATGGACTCTGTTATTCTGTAACTTTTTACACAGAGTCTCCCTGAGATTACAAGGGTCTACATAGATATTAAGGTCAGAAGGGACCATTATGATCATCTAGTCTGACCTCCTGCACAATGCAGGCCACAGAATCTCACCCAGCCACTCCTGCAATAAACCTCTCACCTATGTCTGAGCTTATTGAAGTCCTCAAATCCTAGTTTAAAGACTTCAAGGAGCAGAGAATCCTCCAGCAAGTGAACCGTGCCCCATGCTACAGAGGAAGGAGAAAAACCGCCAGGACCTCTTCCAATCTGCCCTGGGGGAAAATTCCTTCCCGACCCCAAATAAGGAGATCAGCTGAACCCTGAGCATATGGGCAAGATTCACCAGCCAGATACCCAGGAAAGAATTCTCTGTAGTAATTCAGATTCCACCCCATCTAACATCTCATCACAGGCCACTGGGCCTATTTACCATGAATATTTAAAGATCAATTAATTACCAAAATCATGTTATCCCATCGTACCATCTCCTCCATAAACTTATCGAGTTTAATCTAGGTTCGGAGGCATCAGCCAGAATCATTAGAGGCAGAGGTAACATTAACAGGAGTATGCAGAGGCAGACTTTCCATGGCAAGAGCTCCATACCCCTATGACCAAGGACAGGGGAAAGAAAGTTGAAGAACCTCATGCAGTGAAGCTCAGGAAGCGTATACCCAAACAAGGGTGCCCCAGCTGCCCACACACCAGCTTGCCATCAGTGCAGGGGCAAAGGGCATGTGAAGAGAGAGACTGCCCCTTCATGGACTGCAGGTTTTCAAAGTTCTGTGGGTGGACAGGTGTAAAAGGGGGATGAGAGGGGCTGGGATAAGGACAATCCCCGTCAAAGATGACCAAAAAATGACAATGGCATTGTAGATCCAGCAGCAGCATGTTCCCTCATACAGAGCAACCTGGTTAGGCTGCAGAGGTGACAAGAGGGGGCAAAAAAAACTATGCACACATGGGGGAAAAGAGCACTTATCCAGTGGTGGCTATCCCCTTCGCAGTAGAAGGAAAGTTTAGATGGCCGTGCGTAGGCATAGTAAAGTCATTGCCTGACTTGGTAATGTTAGGAACAGACCGGCCCTCATTCCCTTTATGTAAAAAGGGTAGACAATGGGGGAAACACCTACATATGTAAGTACCTACTGTATTTTCCACTGCATGCATCTGATGAAGTGGGTTTTAGCCCACAAAAGCTTATGCTCAAATAAATTTTAGTCTCTAAGGTGCCACAAGTACTCCTCGTTCTTTTAACCACATATGTGTTTGTGACTGAGAGACCACGTGAACTGGCCAGACAGTGAAGAACGCTGGATAGCAACCGAGGTGCTCTTTGACAGGCACCACTAAGTCCTAATTAAGAAATGAAGTGATTTTTGACAAAGTGTGCTTAAAATGTTGTGTTGGGTTTTGTTAGCAGCTATTTAATTCAAACATTCTGTAAGCAGGTGTAAGAAAATGTATTCTTATTAATGACTCAACTCCACTTCTAAGGATGCAGTCAGCTCCCAATCCACCTTTCTGGACCTACAACAGAAACAGGGAAGGTAAGACATTGTGACATTTCCAGATAAGACAAAGCAGAAAAAAATTGGTTGCTTGTTTGCAGGGGGGATGTTTCATGCTCTCTGTTCACTATAAACAAACAAAAAGAGGCACAAATCTACTTTGTTCCTATGCATGTTGCCTTTAGAATGAAAATCTAGAATTTCATTGTACAAATATATTTAGATTGTATGATCTTGGATGGGGGCCCATCTGTTTTTGGTCTGTTTGTACAGCACCTACCACTATTGACCCCTGGGGGTCCTAGGCACAAATAATAATAATTTGAAAACCAGAAGATGCAAAGTCTAGTTTAATAAGAGCAACATTTTCAAAGAATCCATAGGACATGCAGTGGTGCTTGTGGGGATGTACTTGTGTGAGAGCACAGAATAATGCCTACTTTTGCACGCTCTTGGGTGGAGGTGTGGGACCATCTATTTTTGTTCTGTGTTAGTCTAGAGTACTATTACTACAGAACTGAGTCCCTTTAAGAAGGATGAGTTTAGGGCCTATATTCCCCCCACACATTTTCATAAGTGATTTACCTACAGTTTTGCAGTGTTTCCCTTACACATACTCTGAAGCCTATATGCAGAAGATCTCCTAGTGTATGAAAGCTGCACTCTTGCCACTGTTGTCTCCAATTCAACAAGTAGGCTGCTTTGTAAGAGAAATGATTTTTACATCACAAAGAAGGATTTACCCCCAGGAGGTTACAAAATTAAGAGGCCTTATCTGTGCAATGCCTATCAAAACCACACATGCACATGTAGAATCCTTCTCACATTCATTTCCACAGCTGCAGAGGAGCCTTTGACAAAAAACAGATTTAATTCTTTGTGCATGGATTTGATATCTGGGTAGAATAATGGATCTGATAGGCTTCAGAGTTTAAACATATTGCCCCTCCTCTTCTCATCTGCCATACCCATCCAATTTATTTCACTGCAATCTGGATAACAGCTTGCTATTTAAGTGAACGTCACCAGAAGCCCTATGCTCCCCTTCCGCTATACATCATGGAATACAGCAGAAGGGACCTCAATGCACAGAATAGTATTGCTTGGAGGAGTACAGCTACATAATGATGTTTCTCCCCTGCCCCACCTGCTGCGTGGGAGCGGAGCATCATGTAGATGAGAGAGTGGCCACAGGAGATGGGGGTTGGAACCAGGATCATCCAGTCAAAATGACAGGTTTCTTTAGATGGCAATCTCAGTCATAGTCACTACCCTGAGCGATAGTACCCTTTCTCTCAATGGTTTTCACGTATTTCAGAGGGTTTGGACACATACCTGTCTGGGGATTTAGCCAATAATAGAATAACATCTGTGTTAGCTAAGCTGCCATTCCAGCTGGTGGGGAGATGAGGGAGGGACTGTGTAGCAGCTATGTGGAATTTCACCTCCATATTATAACCTGAACTCTAAAAGATCTGAGTCATTCCTCTGGCTAACATACATGGAAAAAAATTCTGGCCTGGTTCCTGCCAGCCCATTGAATCCAATGGGATGATGCAGCAGGCTTGTGGCTCTTCAAAAACTGCACAGCTATGGAGGTCTGTGGTCTTATTCTGAGAGGGTTTTTTTATATATATGGCCCCATGATGCTTGTTTACTCCTTCATAGTTATTTGTATTATTGATGGGTCAACAACAACTGCTCTTTGTTTTATTGGACTAAAGATAACACTGTCACCAAATTATTCATGGTCATAGAGGAAAAAGTCATCTCCTTACAGGGCTGTTCTGTTCTTGCTTTTCAAAACACTCAAGTGTATTCTGTTTAATGTATTCATGACTATTTTATTCTATTCTGCTTTCATTATGTACCACACTTTCTTTAAGCCTTTTAGGAGAGCACAGAACTTCTCAACTTGTTTTCTCCAACACCAGTACTTATTCAACTCTCTCACATTTCACTTGCTTGCTGCCTCCACTAAAGAACCAAGGTAGACTAAGGTTGAACTTTTGTATGTGGCCTTTCTCAGTTACAGGGAGACACCTCTCTGAACACACACTTGTTATGTATTCCTGCAATCATTACTGTATGCCACTTCTGTGGAAGAATCTGGCCACCTATGTGGCACGAGAAGGTATTGAAGAAATGAATTATCCAAAATGGACTATAAGAAAGGTTGTAGGCCAAATCCTTTTTAGACTGTAAGGACAGAAAAGTGCTTGTAGTGCACTTAAAAAAACAGAACCCATATCTTGATTGGGACTTCTGGCAGTTACAGTAATATATTGGTATTAAATAACCAGATAGCAGCAGCCTCCCCCCTGCATATGTTCATCATGAGGAAGCACAGCTCAGGAAACAAGGGCTGGCCTTCCACTACCTTCTATCCTAGGTAGTCATGTATACCTGTGTAGCATGATTGTAAAATGCTCCCTTTCTGACTGGTATGTGTATCCACTTTGCCCAGGTATGACTATGAAAGGAGCAAGGAAATGGATAATCGTGGCCTGAGAGATGAAGGCACGTGTGGATGGACATGGCAACAAGCAATGGCATAAACATATGCTAGAGTGCAACATATTGTAATTCACACCACCCCCTGGAGACCTCCAAGTGCAGTCGCACAAACACCACTCAGATGTGGATGTGCAACAATGGACTAACTGTATGTATGAAGTGCCAGACATATTTCCAGTCAATCAACGATAGCGTGGCTTTACTCAGCAACTAGCCCATTTGACAGTAACTTCAGATGAGTGTGTGTATATACACACACTAGTCACACTGGTTTGTAACAATTTTGTTGAGTGGAATATAAATAGTTCATTATTTGAACCTCATAACAAGCCAACTCATAAGTTAGGACACATCTCGACTGGCATAGTACTTGTACATTCATACAATGGTACACTTTCTCTTCCTCCCACAGCCAGCTTTCGGTAGCCCTGCTGGTTGAACTAGCACATGGGTGCCGTCCATCACGCCAAGAAGGTTGGGGAATTATGCATACTGATACAGTCTAGCTTTGACAAAGTTATGCTCCTTTTACAACATGGGAAATCTAATTAAATGCTCAGTGTGGATTATCTTAATTTTATTACAGTGGTAAAGACAGCTTGGTACTAGGGACTGGTGTACACCTAGCCTACCTCTACCCACCTACAGCAAGAATTCCTGTAACTGGTACAGTGATACATGGCTTCCTTTGCCTGTAGAAGGTCTTGCTATCTGCCTAGATCTTGTCTGCAGGATGGGTGCAAGCAGATAACAAAGAGCTATTCAGATTCATCTTCCAATCCCGAAGTAGTCAATACACTAAGTATCTGTCATCTCCAAAAACCTACAATGTGTTCTGTAAATTCTCACAATTAACGTGATACTGCAGCTGTACCATGTCACCTTGCACAGGGGGCACAAGGATATAAAATATTTCCCATACCCACTACAAGAATCAAGAAAGCATGAGTCTTAGAAGTAGAATCCTTACAATGGTAAAGCACATTTATACCTTCCTTTTTCCACCTCGTCTTCGTGAGACCTAAAAATAGGGGGCCACAAATAAGTAGTGATACTAGCAGTGAGCAACCTTATTACCAAAAAAAAAAATGTTTAGTTAAAAGAAATTTGCAGAATGCCTCCTTGTTGTTTATCATATCATGCTTTCTCTTTCTCAACAGGAATTAACCACAGTATCCTTTCCATAATACTGATTATTTCTCACTTACTTAGAAATACACACTCTTGTATCAACAGAAAATACAGCACCATTACAAAATCTATTTGACTGACAACTGCAGGAGAAAGCCCTATGATATGGTACTGTAGATGTAATAGGGGGAATGGTCCCTCTATTGTTGGGAACTTTCCTGGCTTCTGCACTACCCCCGTGAGGTGGGATAGCGAAAGGATCTGAATCCTCGCTCCCACTTCCTTTACCCAGAGGCCTCCCTGCCTGTGAGGCCTCCCCTTCCATGTCTGGCAGAGTCCTCGTAACCCCAACAAGGCTGGGCCCAGGATTCCTGGGGGGCTCGACCCCAACCCTGCTGCGGTCACCTAGGTCAGGGGCTAGGGTGTCCCCACTCCAGGGTACTCTCTCTGCACTGGGCACTTCTCTGACCCTGTGATTATTACATACCATTTAAAGCAAATACAAGTTATTTAATCAACAATTAATTTTAAAAAAATAAGGAAAAATGGGAAAAGTGAAAGGAAAACACATCACCCTGCTTTGTGGCAGGAAACATCGCAAACAATGTTTCTGGAACATCAGGGCAGTTCACAGTCTGTTCCTTGCAGGTCCCAGGCCTCCTTCTCAGGCCCTGGCTGTGCTGCAGGGATGCTGCGGGTTGGACACTTGCTCGGGTGGTGGCCACACACCTCCAGGATTTGGGTGGTGAGACCCTTCTTCCCAGCATCAGCCCCCCATCGGGTTAAGATCCCCCTCCCAGTCTGGCCTGCAAGGACCTTTGGCTGGGGGTGTCTTTCTGCCCTGGGCCCTTTGCCCAGGGTCCCTCCTTGGCTGGCCCCAGTTGCTCACCACACCTGGCTCTGTGGCTGCCGCTCTGCTCCTAGCACAGGATCTGCTCACCCTGGGCTGCTTCTGTGACTCTGCTCCCAACTCTGACCTGCTTCCTGGGCTGCCTTTCTGTATCCAGCACAGCTCCGCTCCCCAGCTCAGCTTGGGCCCCTGCTTTCTCCTTAGCTCCGCCCTGCTCTGTCTGACTCGGGCAATTCCAGCTCACACGGAGGAGGGGACCCCCTGGCCTCCTGACTCCCTGATTAGCCTGCCCACCCTGTCAATCAGGCTGACCTGGAGCATTGGCCTCTCCCCATTGTTCCTGGGGACTGTCAGTCTCAGGATCCTGATTTCCCATAGACCCTTCCCCTTTTAGTACTGGGAGCTAGCCAACCAAAACACCCCCATGGAATGTTAATAAGGGGGAAACAGTCCCCTCACATAGAGTTAGAGTAGTAGGGAGCAACACATCATGCAACGAAGATGAAGGAAAGCACAGGTCCACTACTTAGCAGGGAAGAAGAGCTAATAACAGATGACACCAAGAAGGCTGAGGAGTTTAATGTATATTTTGCTTCAGTCTTCACTAAAAAGGTTAATTGTGACCACATGCTTAACACAATATTAACAAGGGAGAAATAATGTTAACGAATATTTAAATATGTTAGATGTATTCAAGTTGTCAGGACCTGATTAAATTCACCATAGGCTACTTAAGGAACTAGCTTTGTAAACATGTAGAGGATAGCAGTGATAAGCAATAACCAACATGGATTTCTCAAGAATAAATCATGTCAAACCAACCTAATTTCCTTCTTTGCCTCATGGATAATAGTTATCAATGTTTCACTGTCAAATTAGGAGGAGGTAACTTGTGTAGTTCTGCAGGAGTCTGTCCTGCATCAGGTACTATTCAATATTTTCATTAATGACTTGGATAATGGAGAGTGTGCTTATAAAATTTGCAGATGACACCAAGTTGGGAGGGGATGAAAGTATTTTGAAGGCCAGAATTAAAATTCAAAATGACCTTGACAAATTGGATGAACAAGGTAGAATTCAATAAAGACAAGTGCAAAGTATTACACTTTAAAACGAAAAAAATTAAACGCACAGCTACAAAATAGGGACTAATTGGCTACATGGTAATACTGCTGAAAAGGATCTGGGGATCTTAGTGGATCATAAATTGAATATGAGTCAACAATGTGATGCAGTTGCTAAAAAAGGCTAATATTCTGGGGTGTATTAACAAGAGTGTCATATGTAAGACATGGGAGGTAATTGTCCTGCTCTACTTGACCCTGGTGAGACATCACCTGGAATACTGTGTCCAGATCTGGACATCACACTTCAGGAATGATGTGGACAAATTGGAGAGAGTCCAGAAGAGAACATTAATTATCAAAGGTTTAGAAAACCTGACCTATGAGGAAAGGTTAAAAAAACTGGGCACATTTAGTCTTGAGAAAAGATGACCTGTAAACAGTCTTCAAATATGTTAACGGTTGTTATAAAGAGTACAGTGAGTGATCAATTGTTCTCTATGTCCACTGAAGGTAGCATAGCTAGGACAGAGGGTCGCTCAGGCATAGTCTGTATAACTATTACACTCCTCTGCTTCCTGCACATCAGCTTAACTCTTTGCTAAAGCACAGGTCAGAATTCTGTCCTTTCAGAAAACAATACGCAAAGTTAAATCTTGGCTATTGTATGTAAATACCTGATAAACAGATGTTAATAGTTCCCAGTCAATTTCAGAGACAGAAAACCATACACTTTCTGAGTAAAAACAAACAATTAATGCACACAGAACACATTGTAAAAAGTATAAAACATTGTAATTAGTACTGGGAATACTATGAATAAACACAGTAAATCTTCTGGTGTTCCTTATACAGACTTTCCCTCCTTTTGTTTCTGTTATAAGTATTCAAATATGAGGTTTCAATATAACATTTTCTGTACTTTAGCACATGCATCAAAACACATTCCCGCCTCATCCTCTCTGAGATGACTTTGTCTTTACAGTCTGACCATAGAAGGCAGTGGGTGTCACCTGGACTCTTCAGAGCTTGTAGAATGGCAGCATCTCAAGTTATGTCTACACTGTAGCTGGGAGTGAGCCTCACAGCTAGGTAGACAGACTCCTGCCAGCTTGGCTCAAGCTAGTACTAAAAATAGCACTGTGGATATTATGGCTTTGGTGGAGACTTGGGCTATCCACCTAAGCTCAGACCTAGGGGTTGGGTGCCCAAGCTGCAGCAACATCTATACTCCTTTTTTTAGTGTATTAGCTCAAGCCAAACTAGCAGGAGTCTGTCTACCTGGGCTGGGAGGCTCACTCCCAGCTGCAGTATAGATAGACCCTTCAGAACCCTGTCAGCAAACAAACAGTCTGGGACCCTCCACAACTAGCAGCTTTCCAGTCCCTGGGTTAATAGTTGACTGGTCCTCTCTGTAGCTGGTGAAATAGAAACCTGTAGCCTGTATCCAGAGTGGTACAGGGAATGGGACCCAGCAGAAACTAATCTTGGTTCTGAATCAATCAGTTGCTGACTGGGTCCACAAGGCTCTTCTGAACTCTACTTATAACCTTCGCTACCCCTTGCTCTCTGATTTGCTCAGTGCTCAAAGGGTGACGAGCATATGATCTACCAGGTGGGTTGCCCAGAATGGAAACTTCCTATATAGTTTTAGAACAGCTACTTAAAATATCTAGTAACTACCACACTCTGTTCTGTAAGTTTCTGTGTCTTTTTGAGTTGCCCTGTTCTGCTCTTTGCACATGTGTGAAGACAGTATCCAGCCAAGATCTACGTCTCCTCCCTTGAAGAAATAAAATCAAATGCTGCAGTATAAAGCATGTGGGTTTATATTAGGACAAGAAGTAATTAGCCTAATCTGCAGCAAGGGAGGTTTGGGTTATAGTTAGAAAGTTTTTTCTAACATCTAAGGATGGTTAAGCTCTGGAATAGGCTTCCAAGGGAGGTTGTGGAATCCCCAATAATGGAGATTTTTAAGAACAGTTTAGACGAAAGCCTGTCATCAGGGATGGTCTAGGTTTATTTGGTCCTGCCGAAGCAAGGGGGATGAACTAGATATGTCGACATCCCTTTCAGTCCTACTTTTCTATCATTCTGTGTGCACTTTAATATTAAAAGAGTAGAGATCAAACATCTGATGAGGTAGTCAGGCATTATTTAGTGAATTATAAGCATAGAAAACCATTACAGGCTCCCCTTTTAAGCATTTAGCATCACCAACAAAGACTTTACTGTTTAACTATCCATCAGGTTTCAGAGTAGCAGCCGTGTTAGTCTGTAACCGCAAAAAAACAGGAGTACTTGTGGCACCTTAGAGACTAACAAATTTACTAGAGCATAAGCTTTTGTGGGCTATAGCCCACTTCATCGGATGCATAGAATGGAACGTATAGTTTATATATATATATATATATACACACACACACATACAGATAAGTTGGAAGTTACCATACAAACTGTGAGAGGCTAATTAGTTAAGATGCGCTATTATCAGCAGGAGAAAAAAACTTTTGTAGTGATAATCAAGATGGCCCATTTAGACAGTTGACAAGAGGGTGTGAGGATACTTAACTTAAGGAAATAGATTTTACTGTTTAACCATCCATCAGTTTGCTCAGTAGAACATTTTCTTATGGTCACTAATGTGTCCAATTCAGTCACTGCAGAGATTTCATAATTCTTTCATTATTTCACTCAATAGTCACACCTGTGAATTTATCCTCATCTGCTTACCCATCTATATCATGGTCAAAGCCTGGAATTAGACCAGTCATGCACCAATTACTCAGCACATGAAAAACAGAGTCAGTGCACCTTCCCTCAACATGCAGCTGCTAAAAGTGGCTGATATTAAGTAGACTAAACAAAAGGGACAGAGCATTTTCATTATTTTATAAGGCAGATAGTTATGTTGGTATGTCTAGCTCTGAGCACCACTTCAATACAATGCCTAAGGCAACTGAAAGCCAATCTAGATGATCCAATAGATTCCACCCTACCCATTCCAGTAAAGCAGGGTGCACTGTGTTTACACAAGCCAACTCATCAACAGAGCAGATTTTCAGGCAGAGTGAAGCTACATAATGCAGGATCAGGCAGTCAAAAACTAAGGATGCTGTTGACCTCTCACAGAGGAGGCATAATCTCAATTTCAGTGCTGAGGAATCAAACATCATGGTAGACACAGTGCTGGAGAATTCTGAAATCCTGTTTGCCAAGGACAATAAAGCAGCCCCACAGGCTGTGAGATGAGCTGAAAAGTGAACTATTAGTAATGCAGTAGAGACCATTCCCATAGATCACTGTGTGACATTCAACATCACTGCAGGAAAAAAAGCTTCCTGATATGAAGAAAAACTAGGTGGCAATTATATGGCTGCAAAAGCCCAGATGATGAACCTCCATGTGAATTGATGCTCCCTTGATGGAAGGAGATGGCAACAGATGTTGATCACAGTACTATCCAGGGGAAAGCCCAAGGAACTGAAATCCCATCTAAGAAGTATTAAGGTACAGTTGTATGTTCAGTGTGTGTTCATGTCCTTGTATCTGCTATAGAAAACCTCACCAATACTTTTAAAACAACTTATTGTGTTTCTCTGTTGCCTTGCACCCTGTGAATGCAAACTGGGTGTAAAACTATTGGGTCTGAATGGCAGAGATTGACACCTGCTTTGCACATGTGTGAACAATTACACAAGGTGCAAGTCAGAGGAGACTCAAGCCTTCTGTGGTCATTTAGTGACATGGCCTATACTAGACCAGGCTACCCCACGTCACTTTGCATCCTTAAGAGTAGATTTTTAACGTGAAATGTCCACTTACTGTAAAGGCTCAGCACCTTCAACCAACTTTTATTACCACTGACAAGTACTTCAATGTGCATACAAACCACATTTATGGAGGGAAGCTCAGTTGGATCAATGTCTGCTTGGAAGTCCATTCAAACAATACCAGCAGCACAATCCTGACCTGTATCAGTGGCTGAATAAATGATTGTGGTTAGCACTTTTATAATTTTCACTCTCACCCCTCAAACTACTTAAAGTACCTGGGTATTTATCTCAGTAGCAGTATGAGTAGTGGGTGGGTTTTCAATTCTAAGCATCTGCTTAGGCTTTTGTGTCTCTCAACTTGGATTCAGTGTGAAAGTCACTGTGCTAAAATGGAATCTGATCATTGCACTGCTCATCTGTGCTGTGGTCAGAAGCCATCTGGATAAGTAAATATTACTGGAGTCATACTCCATCCACACCATCACTATTCTGCTCACGCCTTCTCATCTCCCTGGAATCTAGGAACACCATACATTCACCAGTTTAAGCCCCAATGCAATGACATGTATATTATCTCAATGATGGGACTGTGTTTCTCTCCACCTGTTAAGTGTGGTACTTAGTTTAGGCAAAAGCTAAAAGCCAGAGTATGTTCTTCTGTGAACTAATGAGATTAACAGAACTCCCAACATGATATAAACTACCTAGAGAGCAACAGGGGAGGTGATTGTAAACCAATTACAGCCACAGACAGACTTATGGGAGAGTCAATACATTCTTTCCCTGCATGCAATTACATTATTCTGGTTTTTTTTTTTCTTTCTCTGTCCCACAGCCTTTTTGTGGAATGCCCTAGTGGTCCTTCCATGGCTTTGACACATCCCCCCCCCGCCAAAAAAAAACTGCATAACCACAGCCCCCTTTCTACATGAAGCAGAAGCTGTCCTGTTCCACATACACTTCTTCGGCAACTTTACCTTGGGAATATGCAGCATTAGCACTTCCTGATACTTTGCTTCTGAGTAAATTCTGAGTCCCCTCACTTTCTACACTACATTTTACTTGGAATGATCTGGTCCTTAGTTATGAGTTTAATAATTACTTTATTCCATTTTGAGGTACATAAGGGTTTCTTTGAAGGCAGGAATAAGTAACAAATTGTTCTTGGTTCAAGAAAAGGGACCCACCAGTTCTGAACCTCATGTTGTGACAGCACATGATTGCAGTGCTATCATAACCTCCTCTTCTATTTTTCTGTCCCTTGTTACACCTTGGTCTGTTTTATGTAACTGATGTGGAATTTGTAATACAAAACCTCCCACAGGATATGAAATATTACCTCAGATGGAATGTCTTAGTGTGGTTAATTACCTCAAAGGCCTTGATCTCAAACAAAGATACATGTCTGATATTTACCTTGCTCCCATCCTCCCTCATGGAGTCTATGCCAGTGAAACAGAGAAAAAAACTGTATTGGACTAGAGAGGGAGTCCATGATGAATAAGTAAGCTGTCAACAAATCAATGTTAGAAATGGAGTAGTCCCTGCCACCCTGAGCAGCCCACTTATGCACTGGAAGTGATATACAAATGGCCTGCTAACATGTTATTTTATTTATTATTACTAGTACAGTTTCAGTTTATATGCATGGTGATACACGTATTCCAAGTGGAGGTAACTTGCATGGAGGGACTTCAGAACACCAGTAGGTAAAGTCCAGCATAGTCAGACAGTTTACTTCACCCATGAGGTGACCAGTCATTCTCCTTATGCAGTTACAAACTCAGGGCATGTAACATTCCTGACTTCAAACTGAAGGAGATAAAAGTCAGACCATTAGCTATAAACTTCACTACCTCAGTTGCCAACCCCAGTGCAATACAAGATGCAAACAAGTACTGAGTCAGAAAACAACTGGGTAGGTCCATGGTTGCCATTGTGGCCATAAGATCTTCGGAAAACACTGAGAAATATCATCCACAAGGATGCTGAACTGACATAAAATAAGAAACTCAGGTAAGGTTCAGATTGAGGAAAAATGTGGTGGCACTATTTCAAGCTCCACCCACAAATATGAGCTTGTCTGCATGGGGAGTTATTCTGGAATAGCTGTTCCTGATAATCTACACATGAAAATTAATCTGGACTAAGGTAGGGGATGCATTTTAAGCAGATTAAATATTCTTAATTCTACGTGTAGACACTTTTCTGTATTTGTTTAATCCACTTCCAAAATGGACTACAATAATTCAGAATAAGACACTCTTACATACATACAAATGTATGGAATAAGAGCAGAGACTGAATCGGGAATAGTTAATCTGCTTTAAAATTCACACCCTACCTTATTTCAGATTAAATTTTCATGTGTAGACAAACCCTAACCTTCATGTAAATCATCAACGCTGCTCACAGTAGATTATGCAAGTATCCAAAATATGATCGCACAAAGAAAGAAGTAGCGGGACTGCTAAATACTGAGGATGGGATGGAGATTAACGATAATCTAGACATGGCCCAACACCTAAAGAAATAATTTGCCTCAGTTTTTAATGGGGATAATGAGGATCGTAGGGGTAGTGGCAGGGTGGGTAATGGAAATGAGGATATAGAAATAGAAATGACCACATCAGAGGAAATCAAACACAAACAGTTTAATGGGACTAAAACAGGGGGCCTGGATAATCTCCATCCAAGAATATTAAAGGAACTAACACATGAAATTGCAAACCCAGCACAGCAAGGATTTTTAATGAATCTGTAAACTCAGGGATCATACCATGTAACTGGAGAATTGCTAAAATAGCTCCCATTTTAAAGAAAGGGGGGAAAAGTGACCCGGGAAACTACAGGCCTGTTAGTTTGACCTCAATTGTATGCAAGGTCTTGGAACAAATTTTGAAAGAGAAAGTTAAAGGCTTAAAGGTAAATGGTAGTTGGGATAAAATACAACATGGTTTTACAAAAGGTAGATTGTGCCAGACTAACTTGATCTCCTTCTTCGAGAAGATCATAGAATCATAGACTTTAAGGTCAGAAGGGACCATTATGATTGTCTAGAATGACCTCCTGCACACTGCAGGCCACAGAATCTCACCCATCCACTCCTGTAACAAACCCCTAACCTATGTCTGAGCTATTCAAGTCCTCAAATCGTGGTTTAACGACTTCAAGGTGCAGAGATTCCTTCAGCAAGTGATCCGTGCCCCACACTGCAGAGGAAGGCGAAAAACCCCCAGGGCCTCTGCCAATCTGCCCTGGAGGAAAATTCCTTCCTGACCCCAAATATGGTGATCAGCTAAACCCTGAGCATGTGGGCAAGACTCACCAGCCAGACACCCAGGAAAGAATTCTCTGTAGTAACTCAGATCGCACCCCATCTAACATCCCACCACAAGCCATTGGGCATATTTACCATTAATAGTCAAAGATCAATTAATTGCCAAAATTGGGCTTTCCCATCATACCATCCCCTCTATAAACGTATTAAGCTTAGTCTTGAAGCCAGATATGTTTTTTGCCCCCACTGGTCCCCTTGGACGGCTGTTCCAGAACTTCACTTCTCTGATGGTTACAAACCTTCATCTAATTTCAAGTCTAAACTTCCTGATGGCCAGTTTATATCCATTTGTTCTTGTGTCCACATTGGTACTGAGCTTAAATAATTCCTCTCCCTCCCTGGTATTTATCCCTCTGATATATTTATAGAGAGCAATCATATCTCCCCTCAGCCTTCCTTTGGTTAGGCTAAACAAGCCAAGCTCTTTGAGTCTCCTTTCATAAGACAGGTTTTCCATTCCTCGGATCATCCTAGTAGCCCTTCTCTGTACCTGTTCCAGTTTGAATTCATCCTTCTTAAACATGGGAGACCAGAACTGCACACAGTATTCCAGGTGAGGTCTCACCAGTGCCCTGTATAACAGTACTAACACCTCCTTATCTCTACTGGAAATATCTCGCCTGATGCATCCCAAGACCGCACTAGCTTTTTTTCACAGCCATATCACATTGGTGGCTCATAGTCATCCTGTGATCAACCAATACTCTGAGGTCCTTCTCCTCCTCTGTTACTTCCAAGTGATGCGTCCCCATCTTATAACAAAAATTCTTGTTATTAATCCCTAAATGCATGACCTTGTACTTTTCACTATTAAATTTCATCCTATCAAGATAACTGATTTTGTAGAAAGGAAATGCATAGATCTAATCTATCTGGATTTCAGTAAGGCATTTGATACAGTTCCACATGGGAAATTATTAGTTATATTGAAGAAGATGGGGCTTAATATGAGAATTGAAAAATAGATAAGGAACTGGCTAAAGGGGAGACTACAACAGATCATAATGAAAGGTGAACTGTCAGGCTGGAGGGAGGTTACTGATGAAGTTCCTCAGGGATTGGTCTTGGGACCAATCTTATTTAACATTTTTATTAAACACCTTGGCATAAAAAGTGGAAGTGTGCTAATAAAATTTGTGGATGACATGAAGTTGGGAGGTATATCAATATGGAGGAGGACTAGAAATCATACAAGATGATCTGGATGACCTTGTAAACTGGAGTAATAGAAATGGGATGAAATTTAATAGTGCAAAGTGCAAGATCATGCACTTAAAGACTAACAACAAAAATGTTTGCTATAAGTTGGGGATGTATCAGTTGGAGGTGACAGAGGAGGAGAAAGACCTGGATGTATTGGCTGATCACAGGATGACTATGAGCTGCCAATGTGATGTGGCTGTAAAAAAGGCTAACACAATCCTAGGATGCATCAGGCAAGGTGTTTCCAGTGGAGATAGGGAAGTGTTAGTACTATTATACAAGGAACGGGTGAAACCTCATCTGGAATACTCTGTGCAATTCTGGTCTCCCATGTTTAAGAAAAATGAATTCAAACTGAAAGAGGTGCAGCGAAGGGCTGCTAGGGTAATCAGAGGAATGGAAAACATACCTTATGAGAGAAAGCTCCAAGAGCTTGGCTTGTTTAGCCTAACCAAAAGAAGGCTGAGGGGAGATAGGATTGCTCTCTATAAATACATCTGAGGGTAAATATCAGGGAGGGAGAGGAGTTATTTAAGCTAAGTACCAATGTGGACACAAGAACAAATGGATATAAACTGGCCATCAACAAGTTTAGGCTTGAAATTAGACGAAGGTTTCTAACCATCAGAGGAGTGAAGTTCTGGAACAGACTTCCAAGGGGAGCAGTGGGGGCAAAAAATCTAACTGGCTTCAAGACTGATTCTGATAAGTTTATGGAGGGGATGGTATGATGAGACTGCCTACAATGGCATGTCTCTGATTAGTGAGTGCTAGCAGCAAATAACTCCAAAGGCTGGTGATGGGACACTAGATGGTGGGGGCTCTGAGTTACTACTGAGAATTCTTTCCCAGGTGTCTCACTGGTGTGTCTTGCCCACATGCTCAGGGTCTAACTGATCGCCATATTTGGGGTCAGGAAAGAATTTCTCCCTAGGTCAGATTGGCAGCCTGGAGCTCGGGTCACTTGCAAGTTTAAACTAGTGTAAATGGTGGATTCTCTGTAACTTTAAGTCTTTAAATCATGATTTGAGGACTTCAGTAACTCAGCCAGAGGTTAAAGGTCTACTACAGGAGTGGAAGGGTGAGGTTCTGTGGCCTGCAATGTGCAGGAGGTCAGACTAAATCAGGGGTTCCCAAACTTGGTTCATGGCTTGTTCAGGGTAAGCCCCTGGTGGGCCGCGAGACACTTTGTTTACCTGAGCATCCACAGGTACGGCCACTTGCAGCTCCCATTGGCCGGGAACAGAGAATCGTGGCCACTGGGAGCTGCGAGTGGCTGTACCTGCAGATGCTCAGGTAAACAAAGTGTCTCGTGGCCCACCAGGGGCTTAACAACCCGTGAACCAAGTTTGGGAACCCCTGGACTAGATGACCATGATGGTCCCTTCTGGCCATACAGTCTATGAGTGACAGACTGATCTGGTGGCAATTCTCATGGCACTGGGTTTTAAAATGCATGAGATCCTTAATGCCCATGCAGGCTAGGCATAATGTGAGATTTTAAAGTCTTCTCTGAAAGATATGTACACACAGTAAACTGCATGGAACCAGTTTATCTACCTTGAAAATATGAAGGATTGAGACAATCCTAGTAGAACTCAAGCCTCTGGTTATAGGGAGTCTTTAGTAGGGGGATTAAATGAAACCTGATGCCTACACCACCATAGTGTTCCTTATTATGTGCGACAGTTTTTTTTTACAGTGTTATTTTCTGATACTTATTTTGTGCTGTTGCACAAGCTGTAGTGATAGGTAAAATTTGAGTCAAGATATCAGAAAAGATTCTGTTGTCCTTCATCCCAGATTTGGTACAGACAAGGGACTGATTCCAATAGATGCTTAACCACTCTTTGGATTAGGACATGGATAGATTAGCCCCTTGGAACTTGAAAATATACATGCACATCTTCCCAAGTGTCAATTTGGCTGGCAATCTGGAAAATGCCAGTATTTAAATGGTTAAACACAGATGCTGTAGTACACAGAAGGGGTGGGGGGGGGAATCAACAGCTATCAACACCACATTCTGTTCTATTTGCATTTCCTTTCTATGATACAGTGTAGCTCAACCTTGTCTGACTAACCTGTTGTGCTGGGTATGACATATGTGTAGGTACTAAGATGGATGTCCCTGTGTCATGCCTTCGGGTCAGCCTGCAGCAATTCAGGATAGGACCTTTTGTCATACTTTCGCCTGTGCTCACCAAGTGGCAAGAGTTCTTAGGCAGCCCTTACATTCTGTGTCATTAGTTATCACCCAGCTCTGTGCTGAAGCTCACAAAATTGACAGATTCATTTGCAGCAATCAGGAAACATCGGGACCAATTACTGGGAACTTCCAAGCAACAAGCACAGTCACTCCTCACTTATATGGAAGGGAAAAGAGGCAACTGCTCTGTGTCATTAAAAAGAACAAAAACCATTTTCTCCAGGCTACTTTACCCTTTACAGAGAGAAAGTTTAATACCAATATATTTTTCTTTCTACTCCCCTTTAAACCATATTGAATCAGATTACTTTGCCCTTATCTTAGCACACAATAGCAATTATGCTGTAAATAGATTGATATTAATGATATCACAAAATTTGATTCGTTATTTTGTCCATTACATCCTACACAGACACATTCAAAGTAATCCACCCACACATACATACAAACAAAATAATCATATCCTGCTACTTTTCACCATGATGCTGTGATCCTAGTTGGATATTTAAGGTGGTACAATCCATGCCTTCTCTTACTCCATGTACTCTATCAAGGTATATATAATACAGCAGTCTCCTCCCATGGCTGGTATTCCTCCTCTTAGGGCTTGTCTAAATGAACACTTTGTGGCAAGCTGGAGTATGAATCTGCACTAGCTTGCCGCACACTAGCTAAGTGTGCATGTGGACCCTGCTGCACAGTGCATGTAGCGGGACCAGCTCCGGAGAGAAAGGGGTTATACCAGCTCTGGGAAAGGGCTGCCCCAAGGAGCCAATCAGGCAAAGGCAGGTAGCAGCTAGTCCAGGCCTGCGAGGGCTAGTATAAAAAGGGCTGCGAGTTAGGAGGCAGGCAGTCTCACTCCAGCCTTGGGGTGGGAAGGACCAAGCTGCCTGGGAGTACAGGATACCTTCAACAGAGCAGTGCTGGGGAAGGGGCAGGCTGAGCTGGGGAGCTCAGGCCTGGCGACCTCCCAGGTTGAAGCCTCACAGGAAGGCCTCAGGAGGTACTGGGGCTGCAGGGAAAGGCAGCGAGTCCAACCCCCTAGCCAATGATGAGTGGCCACTGCAGACTACAGTTTGCCCCTGAGTAAAGAGGCTAGATGAGGACTGGCAGTGGGTCACTGAGGCAAGGTGGGCTCAGGGGAGTGGGGTTCCCTGCGTGAGGAGCCGTACCCCAAGGTAAGGGGCACCGTGGTCCGGGAGGGACATGGGACCTATATGTGGTGGAAATAAAGGGACTGCAGAGGGATAGGTAACGGGGGGGGTGGGGGGACATCGGCCCATAGAGGGCGCTCCAGGGCTGAGAGAGCTAATTCCCAGGCAACCAGCAGGAGGCGCTATGCCAGTGAGTCAGCCCAATTTGCTACACAGAGCTTTTGAACTACCCTGCTTTGAAATGGGAGTGGATTAAAAGGCACAAGCTTCCAACAGATTTACTCTGGATGTATACCTTTGTAACTCAAAACAGGACTGGGCCATTATTCTTTCCCCACTGAGTGTGTGTTTCCCTTTCCCTTCAGGAAGAAAATCTAAAAAGACAAAAAAATCATAGGATTTTCAGTTCACAGCTGGGACTGGTGTGTCCAACAGTCAAGAGAGTAAAGGATTCCTGCACTAAACCAAAAGAGAATTCAAACTCTAATCCACTGAGCTGCCGTTAACATTTTTCTTCTGTACATTTTTACTTTAGGGAAAGAAAAGGATCTTTCTTTTTCACTTGACTGCTTTGTTTCAAAGACTGAAAATAGTTTGGTTTCTGGTCTGAATTTTATTGAGATGGCAGTGATTTGGGTGTGAAGGATAACACCAGAGATCTGAAAGGTGCTTGGAGTGAGGCCTACTCAGTATGCTGACAGTAGAGACAGGTATCTCCCACTACACAGAGAGACTATATTTGCATATTAATTGCATTGCATATTAACAACACTTTGCTTTGAGAGCCTCAGTTGAAAGGCCCTATGCACGTGACAAACTTTATCTGTGAAAGGACGAATTCATTAATTATCCCCATTTCAGAAATGCGGAAACTAAGGCAACAGGATCTTGCCCAAGGTCCCCCATCAGACACCTGGAAAGCCAGAAGTCCTGACTTCCAGGTTTGTGTCCTAACCCATAAGACCCTTCTCTTTTGGTAAACGTATGGATATCAACATGTGACTGGCCAGTCCCCAATAAGAGGAAATGCACACTGTCAAATCTCCCTTAACAGCGAGTTCCACTGTGGTCACCTGAGAGTGTTATTTCTGAATAAACTCATTCTAGTTGTTTCCGAGTCCTGGATTGGCTGTGTGTTCATTTCCATTCTGACACAACAGCTGCCCTTGTGGAAATCTATCCCTACCACGCATAGAAGAAAAGTGGTTGGTGCAAAAACATCAACCTAGAGTCTCGGTCATGTAAGGTTTGCTAGTTAATGCGATAGGCAGAACTCTGACACAAGATTGCCAACCAGGTTCTTATCATGAGAAGAATTTATTCAGAAAGTCTCTACTATTCCTCTTTCATGGCCCACTACTGCCTGTATGTCTTTGATGCCGAGCAACATGCCTCATCTTTGCTGTGCAAGCAAATAACCTTTCATGTGTATTCTCTCTGGTGTTTTTATTATTACAAACTCAAAAAATGCCCTTTTCTCATATGCACATTTAATTTCTCCCTCTTTGAGATTCCAGGCAGCCCAGCAAAATTTAGACTGCTGTATTCTGAGTTTTCATACCTCATCTACCTCAATGTCTGGCACTCTAGCAAAATATAGAGAACCTAGAAAGGGAACAAGTGCTTTGCCAAATAATGCATTGCCTCCTTTAATTTTATTTTAACTTTAATTGACCACTTCTGACCATCAACCTGTGCCGCAAAGCACAATTTTGATACACTGCTGGCACTTACATACTACTTCCCAGTATCACTTAGCTACTTGTGAAAGAAAGAAAGATCAAACGAAACAGCCAGCTGTAACCATAGGATCAAAGTCATACTTACAAGAGGAAGAGGGGAAAGATTATGATGAATGTTAGCTGGCAAAGGCGTCTTTCCTAAATAACTGTAAACATTGTAAATATTGATCTTACAGAAACAGTGTTTTGAACTTTTAAATTCTCACCAAGGATATTACTGAACAGTGTTTGCAAAGTTTGAGTAGTTCATAGTATGTCTAATTATCTTTCAAGGTGTAAGGAAAAAAGTATTTAATGAGGGATCATCCACTACTACTTTGCTTTTGACCCAGTACTTTTCTGAGGGGCCTACATCTTCATAACAGTGTAGAATTTTTTTCTCAATTGCCTTTTTTCCTTCAGTGCACAGCAACAATGATATGTGCAAGTATTGTAGCTGTAGAAACATTGATTTTCTTTAAGATATTAGACTGTTTGCTCCAGCTGTCTTGACCAATCATCCACCCATCCACAGACAGCGTGAAAGCTGCTGCAAATGTGCATAACATATATAACATACTGGATCAGTCATCAACAGCATTTTAATATTTGGTCCATTATATCCTAATGTGAAAGCATGTGCTTCTGCACACATCTGGCAGCTGGGCTGAAATACAATTCTTGGTGATGTTTTCCCACTGGGATTCACACCCATGTTAGGTTTATTAGCACAGACCTCAGAGTGATACATGTGTCTCTTCTGAAGAATGCTCAGCTGAAATCTTGGAAACATTCATGATCTGCTTGCTGCCTACCAGCAGCCAGGACAATGCAGGGGGCTCGAGCTGCCCGCAGTAGTGTTCATTGGTACTGTGGACGGTTGTTTAAGCAGTGCAAGTTAAATGTGTAGGAGAGGACCACATTGTAGACAGATGCTTGATATTTGCCTCCCCGCCCAAGAGAAATAATCGATTACTACACTGAAGACAATTAACAGCCTCACTTTGAGTTTTATGGAAAACAACTTAATCTTGCAAAATTATTACAAAAGCACACACTGTAATATTTGTAATGAAGATTGAGTGAAGAACATAGGACATTTATCTAGTTAATTCGATAGAATTAACTGCCAGATTGTAATGAATAAATATGTACACAAACACTGAGCTCAAGTTTCCCTGGGCAGAGTGAATTTATTATTACTACTACTATTCTACAATGGCATGCGTCTGATTGGCAAGGATTTCCAGCCTTTTTGGGCCACTGTTCTAGTTTATCTGACGAGCTTGGCAATGGCAGCTAGTGCCCACCCACATTTCTTTCAGTAGTGTGAAGTGCAATATGATTCAACAGAGGCTTATCATGAAGAAAAATGTGGGGGCAATCAAGTGTACAGCTGAGACAACCAGTCACATAGTCTCAAATATCAGTCTAGCTACACATACAAATGGCTGGAAGCCACGAAATAGAGAATATACTAAACCAACTATAATAGTGTCATCTTAGTACCATACAAGCTGAAGCGTGGTGCCTGTCTTCCACATTACAGCACCTTTTACAGACTAGCTTTCCTAATACTCTTAGCAATCAGCACAAAGCATAGAATTAGTGGTACTTATGCCATTATAAAAAAGGATTTAGGCAGAAATGGTCCCTTTCTCAAAGAGCTATTTACACTGATGTCATACGAGAGAATCTGGCCCATGACAAAGTAGGCATGAACCCTTTAAAGCATGGTAGGGTGCTTGAATGTGCAGAACTGTGGCAATGTATATTACACAACAGTGTGTGATAACCTTGGATTAACTTCTAATTACTACCATGAATTTATTGTAGCATTTGTAAAAATCCTGCCTTTATTTGACTGTAGTGCTTTGGGGCTGGGAGTGGTGCCGTTGGAAGGTGTGCCCCAGAACAATCTGCTAGTGTATCACAAGATAACTCAGGGCTTCCTGGGGAACAAAGGTGGAACATGCAGTAGGATGCACTTTACCACTGCTCTGGTAAGGATAATCAAGTACCTTGGACTAATACACAGCAACGTACATTTCGGGGGTCTGATCATATCCCCTGACCAATGAACGTCACTTTATGGATGTTGTGTGGTACTAAGGAAGCCCCCACCCCTTAGTATGTTCAACTGCTAGATTAAAATCCTGCCTTGTGCTGCATAGACACTCCATGCACGCCCTTCATCCACCCCTTCCGAGCACTCACATGCACGAATAAGGAACTGTCCCTATGCTGGACCCATACTAGGAATTAAGTAAACTGAAACATGAAAAATTTTCTGATGATTTGTATGTGAATTTCATTTCTACTGTCAGGAGTTTTTAAATCTTTCTATTTTTTCAAATTTAAAAAGGGAGGCAAATGTGTCAACATATTTACATCTATGAGGCCAAACTCTCCCTTCCACAAAACCAACCACCTGGGTGCCAGGTATTGTGCTGGTTCTCACAGAAGGCAAAATTTATGTTAAACTCCCACCCACCAGCCACTCAGTTCTGCAGCATCTGAATGGCTAAATCCTCAGAACTGCTTTTTTGCCAGATTTCGGTACTGTCCTGCTGCTGCTCTCCTTTAGGAAAATACAGAGGTTGTCTAGCTGACAGCACAACTAAGGGCCCTCTTTAGACCTTATCTGGCAGAATCTTAACGTGAAAACTTTTACAGCTGAGTTATTTCCAAAGGAATGTGTAACCCCATTCAGGACAAGTAAGAAAAAGAGCAAACAAACAAACAAACAAAAAGACAGAGGTAAAGAATTTGGGTTATTTCAAGGAAACAAAAACCCAACTGGCTCCTTCTTTATTTTTGATTTGCTTCTTCACAGTTCGCACTTCCAGGTCTTCAGGCTGCTCAGCAAACTGCACAGCGCTTAAGCATCATGAACTTCTTCCATGTATAATTAATGACTCCTGCTAATAAAAGCCGAAGTTCTGAGGAACGCCCAACAGATTGGTAATGGATACAGTGTTTTTCATCTATGCCATAAGTTCATCGCTAGCCCAGGTAAGTAGTGATAAAAAATAATTACCATCTGGCTGGCTTTTTGTAGCCTGTATGGAATGAGTTTCAGTCCAGTTCTTAGCAGGACTGGTGTCCACCTCAGAAAAAAACATCACCACCACCACAGGCAGCGAGTAAAGCTGGTCTCATATTTTAGACACTGAGGAGGGACCCAAGAAATGAGAGTTCATTTCCTGGCTCTACCACAAACTCCATGTGGGACTTTGGACAGGTCTTAATCTCTCCATACCTCAGTTCCCCATCTATAAAAACAGGAAAAATTCTTCCTTGCTTTCATCCTTTGCATGTCTTGTCTCTTCAGACTGAGACAGAGACTGTCCCTTAATCTGCGTATGTATAGCCTCTAGGTGGTTGGGGTCTCTAAATGCCACTATAATACAAATAGTTATTAATAATAAATAGTTTCAGAATGCCAAAGAATGAATGGAATGGGAATTAAACCATCCACCAACCCCTCCATATGGTCTCTCCAAATCAAAATTGAAGCATATTTGCTAGGTGAGGTCACAGGAGCGGCCAACCTGAGCCTGAGAAGGAACCAAAATTTACCAGTGTACATTGCCAAAGAGCCACAGTACTATGTCAGCAGACCCAATCAGCTCCCTCCACTCCAACCCATAGGTCCTCTTGCCTGCCAGCAGCCCCGGCAATCAGCGCCTCCCCCACCCTCCTCACACTTTCCGCCTGCTGTGATCAGCTGTTTCACAGTGCACAGGAAGCTCTGATGGGGAGGGGGGAAGAGCGAGGGCATGGCAGGCTCGGGGGAAAGGGTGGAGTGGGGGGAGGGCCTGGGGCAGCGCAGGGGGTTGAGCACTGAGCAGCCCCTGGGACACTGGAAAGTTAGCATCTGTAGCTCCAGCCCCAGAGTCAGCACCTGAGCAAGGAGCCACATATTAACCTATGAAGAGCTGGATGCGGCTCCGGAGTCGCAGGCTGGCCACGCCTAGATGAGGAGATGTCAACGTAAAGAATCTTACACTGCTGCTGCCAATGACAAAGTTCAAAAGAAATAAAGGACTTCCATGTATAAAGAATTGCAGTCTCCAGTACTGTCAACCTGGCACCTTTCGCTTGCACTGAAGTCACTTAAGAAAGAAACTGTAGTTATCCTCACAGCACTTCTGAGAGGTAGGGAAATGTTATACCTGATTTTCAGATAGGGAACTGTGTCACAAAGAGACTAAAAGACTTTCCCAAAGTCACACAGAAAATAGGTGGTGGATCAGGGACTTAAACCCGGGTCTCCCAAGTCCTAACCATTGAATCATCCTTCCTCAATGATTACGAGCTAAGCAGTGGTTACTGGAGTGTAATGCAATGTTTTACATAGTGTGCACTCAAACACCTAGTGCATATGAGCTTCTGGATCCAGTCCTGGTCCCATCCAAATCACTGCATCTCATTGACTCTAATAGTGCAGGATGAGGACCCTTATGAGATATGTTCTAAATAAACTAAAAATAAAATAATCGTATGCTTGTGCAAGTCCTGGCTTAGACTGGGGTAGACATCTCATGAAGCAGAGTGCTTTAGTGATTTTGGTGGGGACCTGATTGAATACAGACAATCCTAGAAGTCTTGAAAGAAAATCTGTGATCTCAGAGAGCAACTGCCATCCCCAAGAGAGTTATTTCAGATCTGAACTCCACCACCATAGATGTGCAACTCTTGGTCATACTGCTTTTTATACTACTGCATTTGTCAGGCTTATAGCTGGACATTCCAGTACTTATCAGAAATATTCTGATATTGACTAGGGACTTAAGGATTGGCTCCTCAGAGCTGGTGAGGTCTCTCTCTTTCTTTCATAGAGTATCATACACAAAATCCATTTCAAGTAGGCATGAGTGAGCTGATCGTAACATTTTCAAATGATAAAGTTTGCTTGGTCAGGGAGACGGTCTTTTCAGTCTAATTATCTGCAAATAAAAAGGAGGAAAACCTGAACCAGATCTCACTGTAAATTGACAATGGATTCTTGCTGTATCCCTGTTACTGTGATCTTGTATCAACTACAAGCCTGGATTCTGTAACACCAGGCAGTGCTGAGAGCGACCCCTTTCCACAATGTTTCACGCATCTTGGTTTAACTTACTTTCCAGTCTAGTTGTCTTGTCATTACCACATACTGCAGCCTGTCAATATAAGTGCTGGAAGGCCTTACAATCCAAGATTTATGCCAACAGTGTTATTGGTATAATGATTCAAATTGCTTCAGGAGCGGTCTTGTTGGTGATCAGTATGAAAAGATGTATCATCTTTTGTGAGTGAATTCATCTGGGAAAGGCAGATCGCTCATCAGAAAAAAGCCAGTTGTGTGTTGCTATAAAGCCCTATAGCTATTTATTCTCACGCAGTCTTACCGTCCCATATCTTTGTGCATTGGTTCGGTGCGCATTTTGGGTGTTGAACAAAGTGTTGGCAGCTACAACATGTTACTTCTTGCAGATAAGGCAGTGATGAGCTGCCAAAATCTTAACAACGGGTTCCCTCCTCACCCCACGAGGGGGTCATTGCCCACCCCCGCCCCCCAGGACTTCTGCCCCATCCAACCCCCCCATGTTTCTTGATGCCCCCCTAGGACCCCTGCCCCATCCACCCCCCTCCCCTGTCCCTTGACTGCCCCCAGAACCGGGCAGGAGGGTCTCGTGGGCCACTGTTGTGGGTGCCCACCCCACCCCCAAGAGCCAGAGGGACCTGCCGGGGGCGAGGTGGGGAGTCCCGGAGGTGCTTACCTGGGGCATCTTCTAGGAAGCATCTGGGAGGTCCTTCTGGCTCCTAGGGGTCGGGGAGCGTAGCTGGGGGGGGAACAACCGCTCCCCCACTGCTCACATCAAAAGTAGCACCTTAGGCGCCGACTCCCTGGGTGCTCCAGGGCTGAAGCACCCATGGGGAAAATTCGGTGGGTGCAGAGCCCCCACCGGCAGCTCCCCACCCCACGCACGGACCCAGATCACCTCACCTCCGCTCCGCCTCCTCCGCTGAACGCGCTGCCCCGCTCTGCTTCTCTGCTCCCCCCCTTCCTGCGAATCAGCTGTTCGGCGGGAAGCAGGGGAGGGCAGAGAAGCAGGCCGCGGCGTCACACTCAGGCCGAGGGAGGCGGAGGTGAGCTGCGGAGGGGAGTGGTTCCCCTGCGCCCCCCCGCCCCCAGGTTACCTGCTGCAGTGCGGGCAGCCCTCCTCGCACCCCCCTGCCCCAGCTCACCTCTGCCTCCCTGGGCCTGAGCAGCAAGCTGTGGCCTGCTTCTCAGCCTGCCCCAGCTTCCTGCGCAAACAGCTGATTCGTGGGAAACCTGCGGGGGCGGAGAAGCAGAGCGGGGTGGCACATTCAGGGGAGGAGGCAGAGGCGGAGCGGAGGTGAGCTGGGGCTGGGAGTGGGGCGGGGAGCTGCCGGTGGGTGCTCTGCACCCACCAAATTTTCCCCTTGGGTGCTCCAGCACCCATGGAGTTGGCGCCTAAAGCACCACTTTTGGACGGTTAAATTTAGAAGCCCTTTTAGAACCGGTTGTCCCTCATGGAACAACCGGTTCTAAAAGGGCTTCTAAATTTAACAACCGATTCTAGCGAACCAGTGTGAACCGGCTCCAGCTCACCACTGAGATAAGGTAATACATGCAAATTATGCATAGGAAGAACAGCTTAAACATTGTGAGATGCTCAGATACTATGGTAATGGGAAACATAAAAACCTTGGATAGACTTATGATGAAAGAAGTGCCTTAGAATTTGAACTTGCTGAACAGCTAAGCCAATGACTCTCAAGCCTGTTTTGTATACCCCAACTACTCAACTCTGAGCCTGTTTCTGGACCAAGTCCTGTAGTTCTTACTCAGGTAAAGCTCCCAATGAAACCGGCAGTGTAGAATTTGGTCCTGTAGTAGTTTTATGTTGTGCCCCCATTTTGCAAATGAGTGGACACAGGCACAGAGAGGTTACACAACTTGCACAAGGTCAAACAAAACAGGCATTTAGATATTGTGTTAGTGATGGAGGGGGCCATGTAAACACCTCGATACAGAAAATGGCAAATCTCCAAGATTTCACCCAGAAAGTTTGTGTCTCCCTTTTTTTGGGTCCTGGGCTTTAACCATAAGTCTGTCCTTTCTTGCACTGGTGTTGAAGTATTAAGTTAGAGAAGAAACAAATAATTCAGAACTGAAAAATGATAAAACTCTACAATTGTTTATCTTACAGAAATCTCAGGAAGAATGATCTCAGATCATATAAAATTTGCTGAGTAAGGGTCTTGTCCTTCAAATAGTTCCTCCAAGCCTATTATTCAATGGAAATACACCCAGTATTAGGTGTGTGCATCAGAGTAACTCTCACCAAGACTGGCCCATTAGCTAATGAAACTGAACAGTTATTAAATGAATCCCTGTACAATCCCTATAATTATAATTATGACTGCATTACCTGGCCTTGTCTGTTCTAGGCCCTGAACATTAAGACAGGGATTCTAATTAAGAGTTAAGTGAACAAAATGGCTCAGAACTGATAAGTAATGCAATTCCTGGAAAAGGACTGGTGCACCCCGTATGAATATCTGAACAAAAAGAATTCTTCACTCTGTTTAACTTAATCAAATTGTTTGTCTCTCTTTTTTAAGATCCTTGTCAGAGGAGCCAATTTGAAATAATTAATTCTGGACTGACTTCAAGACAATAGATAATGTAAGTATATAGTCATCTGCACATGAACAGAAAGAAGAGGGGGTCAAAATAGTGAAGAAGAGGAAAGTGGGCTATTGGGTAAAAGTTAATAAGGACAACAGGAAAGGGTTACACAAACTGATGACAATAGAAAAGAAGTAAACAAAGGAAAACCAGAAAATGCTTAATAAAAAAGGCTATATGGTCAAATTCAGGATCAGTATCTTAGGCTTCAAACTTATATTGTGTAGTGTGTAGGTAGACTGCTTCACATGCCACACAACATAGGATCGGAGACCTTGGTTGTAGTTTGTTTGGGGCACAGACTTTGTTTTCTTGTGTGTACATAGCCTATTAAATCTAAGATATAATAAGAATCTGCAAAATACCAAAGATGGAACAGTTGCTTTTTACAATTGATGGAAGGTCTCCTATGCATTTTCAAACAGCAAAGTGAAGCATTCAGCAAGAATTTATTATTATAATCCAGATTTTGTCTCTGTTTTAAATACTTCAAAACAAACAAAAACAGATGATACTCTAAGGAAAAAGCATTGAGCAGATATGCTCTAATAGTACATCTTTTCCAGCTCTAAATGATCTTATTCTATTATTAGATGAAAAATAAGCTTTTCTTTACATTTGCCAACAGATAAACCATCTAATCGGTGTTGCTTCTGAGTTTATTTGCAGTTTTCTATGTAATATTTACTCCCTTTTTAAGATTGCTTTAGTACTGCTGGCAGGTTTATGTGTATTTGTTACACTGTATGCTATTGGGCTGATAGCTGAATAACTCCCTCCCAGGGATGGTGATAGACACAAATCAAGAGGCAGAAGGGAAGGTTAGCCTGCAGCAGAAATCATAGACACAAAAAACCTCCATGGTGGGAAGTGAGAGAGCTGCCCAGGAGGAGGAGAACTCACACAAATGGACTTCCTGTTGCACATCAACAATGCCTGTTCAGGAGATATTTATAGTTTTCTGGGAGAAAGAGGGATCTTGTGCTTTCTAAGATTTTGAGAGTTCATGATGCATTCTAAGGCATAAATTATATGGGGAAGCCCTGCACTAGGAAGAAATGGGAACAGTGGGCTCTGCTGATAGGATGGCAAGTCTTTCTTTGGCCTAGGCAGCCCAGTAGACCCCTCAAATGGAGTCTTGGTACTGAATAGGCATATCTGCCCTCTGCAGATATGATAAGGACCAACTTGGCATCCCTTCTGGACTTCATAAATCCACACATAAGAGTCTAAATTAATGAAGAATTACATCTTCTTTAACAGGAGCAGTTCAATGGCTAATTATTTTCTAATGTCTGTTATCATAGCCATCACATTCCACAATAATTACAACACTCTGCATTTATCTCAAAGGATCTCAAAGAACTTAACACACGATTTAAGCCTCACAACAATTATGAATTCAATTTTCTCCTCTGAGGAACAGAGAGATTAAAGGCAAAATTCTCAGAAGTGGCGACACATTTCAGGTGTCTCTATTTTTCAGTGCCTGGGAATAAGCATGAATATGTTTAGGTCAACAGGAGGAAATTTTGGACATAACTATGAGGGGTTGAAACTGAGGCTTAGAATGGGACCTTGACTTTAACATTAACTATGGAACCACTACTAAGTAACTCAATAAGATACAGGGTCAGATTGTGCCTCATTCTTTTCCAGGTTGATGGAGAAAATGCTAGGGCTTTCCTTTGGTGGTCTGCATAAGGGCCAGGTATACTTGCAGTCCTTTCACCCAGGGGTGCTCTTGGACTGCTCTCTCTGTACTCTCCTTGGGACTACACATTGCTCAGAGTGGGGCCAATGTGCCTGGGAGAATATACACCCAATAAAATGGTGTAGCAATGGGAATGACCCTCCTATGCACAGGGAAGACATTGGGAGGCAAAAAATCTCTCAGTGCTGTCCCTAGGTGAGGTGGCTTCCCAATGTGAGGCTGTGCCTTAAAGATGCAATTGAGCCCATCGTTTATCAGCTGACAAAATGCTTCGAGATCATGCAAGATGCCACAGTTGTGCCGGGCCACATCACAGAACCACAAATGGCAAAATGTTTTTCCAGGTTTGCAGACGAGTGAAGCACAGAGACGAGGTTCCAGTGCTGGCCGGCTGTAAGGCTAGTGAATGTCCCACTTCCCAACAGCCAGTGAGGGAACAGCAGCACTTTACCCTCCTTTTGCCCCAGCACTCACGTAAGGTCTCAAACAGAACTACATACATTGGTGCCAACTCCTGCTGCTGCTCAGGGCGCTAGGCCAGGCAGTCACAACTCTCATGATACTGCAAGTGCCTCATGCATGAGGAGGAACCTGTTTTCTCTGGAGCAGTACTGGATGGTATGTAGGAAGGACACCCTTCTCCTCAGCTGCAGCTCTTTGGAGAGCAACTAGGAAGAGGAGCTAGCTGTGACATACCCAGGGTACGAACCAGACTAACAGGTAGCTGTGTCACCCCTGCCCTCTTACCTGGGGTTTCCTTTACAGTGCTTTGTTGCTGTAACCTCCAGCCTGGACTGCTCACAAACAGCCTCCAGTATGCAAGTCACTCCCAGCTCTGTGTGTGTTTGTGTGTGTGCACGTGCTCTAAAGCCAGCCAGCCACACCTTGGTTCTTCCCAGCCTTGCTTATACTGCACTGTGACCCTCAAAACACTCCCAGTCTTAGATTTTACTCCAGAAATGTATATCCTGTCCTGCCCAGCTCTCTCTTGGTCAAGAGCAGTTCATATAAAGCCTGTATTTCTTTAAGCTGGGAATAGGTGACAAGGGATGGATCACTTGATGATGTTCTTTTCATTCCCTCTCAAGCACCTGGCATTGGCCACTGTTGGAAGACAGGATACTAGGCAGATGGACCATTGGTCTGACCCAATATGGCTGTTCTTATGTAATAAAAATAATATGAACACATCTTGTTACCCCAAGTGGAGTTTCACAGACTTTTCAATTTACAGACTGGATTAGATAAAACAAGTAACAACTACAAAAGGGATAGATTCTAAGTGAGTACAAGTAATAAGGTATCGAAATCAGAAATGGTTACAAGACAAATAAAGATTACATGCAACTGGTGCCTACTTTAACAAGCTACGTTAAATTCAAAGCAAAGTTTTTCTCATCACATGCTCTCAGAAGTGATACTGACCAAATTTCTTAGGCCAGGATCCCTTCTCCAGTTCAATGGCTGTTTCCTTTGTCTCTTTTAGTGCACTGAATCGATGGACAGAGAGAGAGGGAGGAGGGGTGCCTTGGAGTGTTTGTCCCTCTTTTTTATACTGTCAGTCCCCTTCTTGGAAAACATTTCCAGCTGAGATTCTGGAGACAAAAAGTCTATGGAGAAGGATGTTCCTTTCTGCTTTTCATCACCTGTTTGATGTTTCTTTGTCTACCCTTCCTGCTTGATGAATCTGTTTACTGCTTAAATGCAAATAAAGCAGAGCACACATTCCTTTGTTTAAGACAGACCTATTAATATAACCATACAGTGGAGTCATAGAACTTTACATATAACATTGCCACACATATTTTATCAGGACAATATTGACCAGCAAATTATGAGTTTTCAAATGATATCTTACAAAGCATACTTTGTACAAAGATTATTATAACAGTTTTTAGGCTGTGGACACAGGGGTACATTCCATCACCAGTATGTTCTGTCATTTGTACAAATAGCCCTGTTTCAGAGCTCCAATAAGCATCCATGCTGATTCTACTACATCTATGTGGCTCTTCAGGTTCACTTACTATTTGTGAGGTCCTGGAAGATAGTGCTGGGGAAGAGTAAACAGGGAGCAACTCCTCTAAAGTTAATGGAGTTAGATCAGTGAGATCAGAATTGGTCCAATATTTCTACAACTGACAATGCTCCTACCCTCAGCTCAGGTTGCTTATTAGATGCATTTACACATACTGATCTAGTCTTTCAGCTACTAGTGTAGGTCCTACAAGGTTACGCCAATTAAATAAAATTCCCTTTATGGTAAATGACAGGCTTCTCTCTGCTCACATGATGATAATGAAAACATCAGGCAATATAATCAAACTCAGGAGGATTTCTCCACACAAAGTGACCTGATCTACCCAATCTGTCATTCCAGACAGACAAACAGACCCAGAGACTGTTTTCATGACTAATGTAATTGCTCTGTAGGATCTGTTGTTTGTGTAGTGTAATGGTTCTTTCACCTGTATTAAAAATAAATTACTCTAGGTCCGCATTCTGCCAAGTCAATAATGACAACATATCATCAATTCTCTTATCATGCAATGAAACAAAACTGTTTGGAATTAGAGACCACATTAGAAACATAGTGCATTAAAAAAACAAGCATGAGAAGTTTCTGTTTCAGTATTTTCATAGAATCATAGAATATCAGGGTTGGAAGGGACCTCAGGAGGTCATCTAGTCCAACCCCCTGCTCAAAGCAGGACCAATCCCCAATTAAATCATCCCAGCCAGGGCTTTGTCAAGCCTGACCTTAAAAACTTCTAAGGAAGGAGATTCTACCACCTCCCTAGGTAATGCATTCCAGTGTTTCACCACCCTCCTAGTGAAGAAGTTTTTCCTAATATCCAACCTAAACCTCCCCCACTGCAACTTGAGACCATTTCTCCTTCATCTTCTTCATAATATCCTTACCATCCCAATCACCTTCTGTTTCTGGACAAAATGCAAACTGGAACACTATGAATGGCAATAATAGTGTTGAAGTCTCGTGTGTGGCCATCAAAATTTAATTTGGAATGCTGCTGATGTCTTTGATTTCTTTGTTTCGTAAGGGTACAAAGTCCCAGTTGAACACATGCCTCCTCTGAGTGAACCAGAAAGTTAGTTTAGCCAGGCCACGTATAACAGCCAGATGCATGCTATTTAAAGGGATATTTTTCTTGCACAGCCAGGTGCGGATCTTATTGGCATTCAGACTTTGCAGCACTTCACGGTGGGAAAGACGTCTTCTGCAGTCATTACTCTGCTATGGTGTCTGTTACTGACATCACTTTCTACTGGCTCTGATGGAGAATCAAAATATCTCTCCCTGTAGCATCATTCACTTCCCCCTTTGTTGCTTATGGTTTCTGTTCTTCATCCAATCCACATGTGCAGCCAACACAAAGCAATCACGCAGAGGATTGCTAAGAGTTAGTGGCCTCTTCTGAATATGCAATAGATATTCAGAGTGTTGGTTTTGCTTTGTTGCTGTGGAATAGGGGAGGGAAGTGGCTCAGTGAAACACTGGCTTGATCAGCATTTTGCTCATGAAAGGCTTGTGATCTGTTAGCCCACAGATGGTCAACTTCTGACTGGCATATAGAACTGGTATTTAGTCACATGAATGATTTTGATAGCGGAGAGTTAAAACTAATGAGACACTGCTTCTCAAATAATGTGCACCTGCACTTAGCTTGAGAAATGACTGAGTATCTTCCAATCCAATGTGCACTACAGTATTTAGCTCATGTGTAAGGGAGCTTAATGTTACCCACAACATGTTTAGAGTTTAACCCTTTCAGGTATGGCAGTTGTGATTTCTCATGCCTGAGGTGCCCCAAACATCAGCTGAGGGCATCCTGGAGATCCAGATTTCCAGCATTAGGAGGTAAATATTTTGGATGTTTTGTTTTTGAGTACAGTTATGTAAGAAAATAATAATTCTACATTTGTAAGTTGCACTTCCATGATAAAGAGATTGCAGTACTTGTATGAGGGGAATTTAAAAATACTATTTCTTTTGTTTCTTTTTTACAGTGCAAATATTTGTAATAAAAAATAATTTAAAGTGAGCACTGTACACTTTATATTCTGTGCTGTAATTGAAATCTATTTGAAACTGTAGAAAATATCCAAAATTTATAATAAATGTAAATTGGTATTCTATTATTGTTTAACAGTGCAATTAAAACTGTGGTTAATCATGACTTTTTAAAAATCTAGTTAATTTATTTTTCATTAATCGCATGCATTAACTGCAATTCATTGACAGCTCTAGACAATACCAAATATCACAAGACTCGTCATAACATTCTGAGAGTTGGCAACACTGCAGGATATGTGGATCTGATGAAGAGCACAGATTGGTTATGGCCCCTTGTGTGCTCTTGTGCATGGTGGTGCATGGAATGAAGAATGGGGTGATGCCAATGGATCTGCTTTTACGTGCATCTCCCAACCATTATCCTCTGCATAGGTGCCACTGGAGCTACTGTAGGGAGGATTCTTTTCTCCACTAGCCCTACAAAGTCCTGAATAAACAATGCAATAACCTGGGCTATGTGTTTGGGGAAGGATTTGCTTGTAGGGCGTAAGATCACAGATAAGAACTCAATGAGTAACAAACCATATTTTATAAGGAAGCCAACACGCCAGTTAAATATTTGAGAAGATGATATTTTCATATTCAAGAATCATGCTCTGTCTTCCTTCTTGTGGGGTTCTTGTGTCTTCTGACCTCATCTTTATACTTTCATTTATCCCTACATATTTTTAGGGGCATTCACATGTTTTATTAGGTAGATCTCATTTATATACACATTTTGCTTAACAAATTCATATTCTTTGTTGACCACCAGTCTTTTAGCTGTTCTGTCTGCAGGAATATTTTCAGAACACTACAGTCATCATCATCATCATCATGTGCCTCGGATAAGCAGAGCTATGAAGACTTCACTCCACCTTTTGGAATTGTGCTACTGATTACATG
The DNA here is from genome assembly GCF_965140235.1 of Caretta caretta. Lineage (NCBI taxonomy): Eukaryota > Metazoa > Chordata > Testudines > Cheloniidae > Caretta > Caretta caretta. The sequence goes on along the minus strand of NC_134208.1, from coordinate 91,555,504 downwards.
AAACATGAAGTTTAAACACTAAGGTTCAGGTTCTCAATTGGTGTAAATCAATCAATGCAGCTCTAATGAAGTCCCCAGGGCTATGCTGATTTATGCTACCTGAATATCTGGTCTCCTAAATATGAATTATTTTATAATCTTCCAGAATAACATAAAACTGCCACATTGTGCAAGCCTTCAGAAGCCTTGAAAAATTATCCATGTTTCCATTGCATCTTGCAGGTAGTTACTGTTGAATCAGGACCTTGGAGCTTTTGTAAAGACCATGCATTAAAAATGAATAAGATTGGCAAAGCAAATCATAGCACAGAGGGGTAAAGCATCAGAGACCATCACTGGAGACTATGATGCTGGGGCAGCACTTAGCAGAGGCTTGCGGGGGCTCAGTGGGAGAGGCTCTGTTGAGGAAAGGAAAGAGAAAAAGGAAAGGATAGTGGTGCCTGGGACAGATATAGCAACTGCACACAATATTTTTGGGGACCTTACTCTATTAAGTGTATGAATGGTTTATGTATCACTGCAGGCCAGGGATTGTATGTAACTTCAGAGGGCAGGGAGGGGTGCCATACCTCTGGCAGGGTCTAAGAACAGTGGGAGGTGATACAGGTGAATCACTCAGGTTGTAAAAGAAAAGGAGTACTTGTGGCACCTTAGAGACTAATTGGTTAAGGTGCCACAAGTACTCCTTTTCTTTTTGTGAATACAGACTAACACAGCTGTTACTCTGAAACCTGTCAGGTTGTAAATACTTCCAACAGCTACCTCTCCGGGGGAGGCTTGTACACAGAGGTTCAAACTGGATTTTTGCAGAGACCAACAGACAAAGAGGATATTTAGCATAATAAGGCTGTGTTTAAACTGACTCAAGGTCACCCTTTCGATTCAGCAAATGGACAGGAACTCTGGAGCATGGGGCATGGGTCACTTTCAGGTTTAAACTAGTGTAAATGGTGGATTCTCTGTAACTTGAAGTATTTAAATCAGGATTTGAGGACTCCATAACTCATCCAGAGGTTAGGGGTCTACTACAGGCATCAGTGGTGAGGTTCTGTGGCCTGCAATGTGCAGGAGGTCAGACTAGATTATCATGATGTTCCCATCTGATCTTAAGGTCTATAAATCTATGACCTCTGTCCAAGGCGCCCCAACCCTTGCAGAAAGGTTGGAAAATCTTTGGCCTTCTAGGGCCCCATAAGATTGGTGGATGACATCTGATAAGCTTTCAACATGTATATAGGAACTTTTATTGGTTTTTTTACATGTTTTCTCTATAATGTGTTATCTTTAAGAATAAAGGTGCTTGCTTAGAAAGCTGTGTGATGACTTGTAACTTCTGGCCAGACACTGGTCGTAACCTTCTGAGAGAAAGCAAAATACTGGTGCTGGTTGTTAAGCAAACTGGCTTTCTATGATATCACAGCATAAGACAGAGTGCAGTACAGTCTTAATATAGTCAGGAGAGAGATGTGAGTCTCAGCCCAAGCAGGGCCGTCCTTAGGATTTATGGGGCCTTATGCAGTATTATTAAACTGGTGCCCCTATGCCAGATGGCACCCAGGCTCATGTGTGTATTTTAGATAAGGGTAGTCTTTTGAAGGATTTATTTAAAAAACTGTATGTCTGAAGATCCAAGCATTTAAGGCTAAAGATGAATACTCAGATTGCACATCTAAATATTTATGCAAGGATTTTTTAGAGATGTGACTTTATACTCTTCTGCAACATACTAATGAAATATTTTAAAGCAAATTTTAAACTAAAGTCCTGTAGACTAACATGTTCTGAGTAAATATTACAGTAATGCAAAATGACAGGTTTCAGAGTAGCAGCCGTGTTAGTCTGTAGCCGCAAAAAGAAAAGGAGTACTTATGGCACCTTAGAGACTAACCAATTTATTTGAGCATAAGCTACAGCTCACTTCATCGGATGCATTCAGTGGAAACTGTTTTTTCAGTAAATTCAGAAACTGACAGTATATACCTGGGGGGGAGGGGGTGGCAAATGCCTGTTAAATGGCTTCATTATCACTTGAATAATGACAGGTTTCAGAGTAGCAGTCGTGTTAGTCTGTATTTGCAAAAAGAAAAGGAGTACTTGTGGCACCTTAGAGACTAACCAATTTATTTGAGCATAAGCTTTCGTGAGCTACAGCTCACTTCATCGGATGCTGTAGCTCACGAAAGCTTATGCTCAAATAAATTGGTTAGTCTCTAAGGTGCCACAAGTACTCTTTTTCTTATCACTTGAATGGCTCTTTAACAGTTTCAATGTTGTGCTAATAGATCTGGCAGGCTGGAAGGCTTTTTCAAGTTTTAAGTACTAGATCGGCTCTGGGGAAGACTCACCAGGCTGCAGCAGTCAGCTGTGGTGGGAGCCTGTAGGAAGGGTCAGAACAGGGATAGGAAGAGGTGGGAGGGTGGACACTAAGACCCACGGGTGCCCCAAATTTTCAGGTGTCCTACGCAGCTGCATATGCTGCGTATGCCTAAGGATGGCCCTGTGCTCAAGAGAGGTGATGTTGGCTAGGAGCCAGAAACTTTAAGTGTGTGGTCCCTTGGGGGCACTTAGAGGTAATACAGATACAGTTACCCTGACAGTGCCCACATTCTCTCTCCCTTGCTTTTGTGCAAGTCTCCCGTTGCAAGGCCACCTGGGCAGTGACATCTGAGTGTGTCAGGGAATGAGAGCAGAGGTAGTGAGAAGCAGTGAGATTTAGATGGTCAGACAGCTATCAGCCATCTGGCCGTCAACCCATCATCTCAAAAAAGATATACTGGCATTAGAAAAGGGCAACTAAAATGATTAGGGGTTTGGAACGGGTCCCATATGAGGAGAGATTAAAGAGGCTAGGACCTTTTCATCTTGGAAAAGAGGAGACTAAGGGGGGATATGATAGAGGTATATAAAATCCTGAGTGGTGCAGAGAAAGTGAATAAGGAAAAGTTATTTACTTGTTCCCATAATATAAGAACTAGGGGCCACCAAATGAAATTAGTGGGCAGCAGGTTTAAAACAAATAAAAGGAAGTTCTTCTTCACTCAGCGCACAGTCAACCTGTGGAACTCCTTGCCTGTGGAGGTTGTGAAGGCTAGGACTATAACAGGGTTTAAAAGAGAACTGGATAAATTCATGGAGGCTAAGTCCATTAATGGTTATTAGCCAGGATGGGTAAGGAATGGTGTCCCTAGCCTCTGTTTGTCAGAGGGTGGAGATAGATGGCAGGAGAGAGATAACTTGATCATTACCTGTTAGGTTCACTCACTCTGGGGCACGTGGCATTGGCCACTGTTGGTAGTCAGGATATTGGGCTCGATGGATCTTTGGTCTGACCCAGTATGGCCATTCTTATGTTCAGTTTCTTCCTGCTCATCCTGATTATTTGTACCCAACCCTATGAAGAGGGCAGTAGGGGGTGAAGAGGAAGGATGCTCAGCCACAGATCCCATGCTGTTGGCACCCTTGGAAGAAAAAAGGACTTGCCCCTCTAATCCTGTACCTCCACACCTAGATAAGAGAAAGTGTTTTACTTCTGATGACCTCTGATCCAGGCCTTGGGAGAGAGCAGAAAGTGATTTGCTTCTGTACCACCCCCTGCTTTGGTCCTCGGGAGAAGAAAAATTCCCTGCTGCAAACCCTTCCTTCCTCACATTGCTGCATGAAGGAGAGAGAATTATTGTTTAGAATACTTGGGACAGTCTAGTTTGTGAGAGGACAAGGTTTAGGAGGTGGGGCCATAGAGAAGCGTGCAAGGGAGAAATTGGGAGCTGCTGAGTAGGACAGTGTTTTGAAGTGCAAGTCCCTCCATCGCAAAATGTCAGGTCAGCGACAGCCTACTAATACAGTCAATCACCAACAAATCTATAGGTCAAATTTTGAAACATGGCCTCTAATACTCCCCCAGAAAATGGAATGGCTACTTGTTTGCATGCATAAAGCTGTATTTGTCTGGCATAGCAGATGCAGATAAGTTCAGTATTAGACGCTATTGTTGAAAGACACTGGAGTTTGGGGGTGGGAACCAAAACAAATAAAAACTACAGACTTTGTAGACTGTTCATAGAACTCCTATAAATTTATCCAAATATGAATATTGAGAAAAATCTTTAACTTTGAACAGAGTTCTGAGTACATTTTAAGCATTACAAATTATACTGGCTTAAAAACTGTTGTGACATTATAATCATGTACCATTTTTATTTTGCTTTGTACTGGCACTCGTTTGTTAGTTCTGAGTTCTGTAAGCAATCACTGAGACATGAGAAGGAATGAAATAATGCATGCCTCAGGAATGAATAACATATTATTAGGTATGAGATTGAAAAGTAAATGATGTCACAATATGCATGATTACAGAGCTCACAGTATGATGGTGTAGGCTTGCAATTTATGATTGGTTAAAATAAACTTATTACAATGAAATAACAGCTTTTAAAACAATTATTTCCTTCTGACACACTTTACTGCACTTAGGGTTGCCACCTCTGGAAGTATAAAAAAAGCAGGCTATCCAGAATGATCCTGAGCCTATAAATTTGTACTGAGCATCCTCACTGACTTTCCAGGATAGCTATGTAAAAAAAAAAAAAAAAAAGGATCCTGGGAAAACCTTGCCAGGTGGAAACCTAATTGCAGTGCTGCCAACTCCTGCAATTTTGTCATAAATTTTGTGATACAAATATTCCTCTTAAGGCCCCAGTTCCTGGAGTCAAGTGATTACATGAAAATCTCAGCTTTCATTTAAAAAACAAGTCCTCAAGTTTTCAGAGAAAAGCTTGAACATGTGACCCAAATATATCCTAAAGGTTCAAAAACAGGGTGTCAAAAAAAAAAAAAAGAACAAAAAATGTATAATCTCTAAAAATCTAGGTTTTAAGCCAATTTCACAGGACCTGACTCACGATTTCTGAATGCTTGCTGTTGGCAGTATGGTTACTGGGAACACAAAAGGAAAATAAATTCCCTGCATAGCCACAATATACAGTAAGTGCTACAATATACACAAAGGTTTGTATTAGCTTGTATTAGGTTTATACAATATACTATAAGGTTTGTATTAGAAGGAGGCCTGAACCAAAACCGTATTTCCTAGAATTTGGAAACTCTGCGAATGCTTGAGCCTAGCTCCAACCTTTGTGCTAGTCAGCATCTCTGTAGTTAGCTAAACAAAAACCCGATATCCAAACATCCTTGGACTTTGAAGAAGTTCACAGTTTTGTTCTGCATCTATATTTAAATATTAGAACTTAGTTAAGTAAATACCAAATATACACAAAAACCTAAAACCCAATCTAAAAACCAAACGAAAAAAACCCAAACAGATCTACAAAATACTTTCTATGATACAGTTTAGCCCTTTGTTTCTGTTGTGCAGTCAGTAGTCCCTTACATGATTACTTTTGTTCAGGTCAGAAGTTAGGTGGACTGTGTGTACTGAGCCAGAGAAAACTACTGAGTACATCTGTGATCAGTAAGCTCAATTTCATCGAATATAATGGGATTCTTTATTAAATCCCGGTCTCTTCTCTGCCATGAGAGACACCTTCCATGAACAAACGAATATTGGAACCCAAAATATACTTTGCAAAAGCTATCTAGCCACCATTTATACGTGATTGAGGGGTTCGGAACATGTCAAACCAGGCTAGATATTAGCCCTGGTACTGTGGAAATGGGGAGTCAGATGTAGGACCCTCACACACACAGATCCAGCAAAAGCTGAGGAGCCTTCCATAGGAAGGGAAATCTCAGTTCACCCCAGTCCCAGTGCATGAAGAAACAGGTTGGCAACAGGAGAGGTAGAAAAATGATTACTCTGATGAGGGAAGGTCTATGCCACAATCCAGGCACTTTGGGGGTTGGACTAGATGACCTTCTGGGGTCCCTTCCAACCCTGATATTCTATGATTCTATGATTCATCCTGCCTTCCTATCTTGGGGCAGTGGCTGATACACCTGCATATCCTAATTTATGAACACTATTAAGAAAACTAGGAAGTTTGAGGTGGGTTCATCCTGAGAGCTAGCAGTCTTGGCACCAAAATTCCAGCTGACAAATCAGTCCACCTATGCGCATCAAGTGAAGTGCAGATCATCAGCCCCAGACAGAGAGCCTGAAGCAGATATCTGTAATTTCAGGAGTATTATCAACACTAGCCTGGCTGTTGTTAGGATTACCCAAGAGTAAATGAACACTAGGATAATTTAAATACAATTAGCACAACTTGAGGTGAACATGAGTGGTCATGACAATTTAGGGCAGGCAATAGAATCATAGAATATCGGGGTTGGAAGGGACCTCAGGAGATCATCTAGTCCAACCCCCTGCTCAAAGCAGGACCAATCCCCAATTTTTGCCCCAGATCCCTAAATGGCCCCCTCAAGGATTGAATTCACAACCCTGGGTTTAGCAGGCCAATGCTCAAACCACTGAGCTCTCCCTCCCCCCTGGAATAGCCATGTTCCCAAGCCAAGTTTCTGTACAGGTTAACTGATGGAACAAACCATATAAAAAGTTGGTTCTGTAGGCAAATGCATATTTTATTGACAAACATTAGAGACAATGAGCAGATGGAGAGCGTACTCTTCATGGCAAAATGCCAGGTAACTTTTTTTTTTTAATGTGACATTTTTGGACTCAAATCTCTACTGTCCTCAGCTGCTCTCCACTGGTCACAGTTTTAGCTGCACAATATGGAAGTGCTTTCTGAATCAGTATTAGAGAGGCGATGAAGTGCAACCTTTGATCATTATTTACTTACACTGCATAAATCTGCACTTCACGGACAAAGTTCAAAGTATTTTGGTGCATTGTTGCAGTTTTTTTCTAGTAATTTTTTCAGTTATATTTGCACTCTGATCAATTAGACTGCCTCATATTAATGATTTGTTTTTTAATAACATCATTCCAATTCACTTGGTCAAATAAGCACTTTGGATACTTGTATTGAAAATTTAACTCTTCATTCTCCCTTGTCTTACTATGTTAAATTGACAACATTTTTTAGACACTAAGGGTCTAAATTTTAAGATGTCACTAGTAGTTTTGGTTGCCTCTGCTTTTGGAGGCCCAACTTGAGACACAGAGGTCTGATTTTCAGAGGGTGGGTGCTCAACACTTCCTGACTATCAGGCCTTCTAGAGCGATGTCAAACTGGGTACACAAAAACAGAGGCAACCAAAATAACTAGTTACTTTGGAAAATGGAGGCCTGTTGTTTCTAAACTACTGACAGAGGTTTGGAACAGATGCTAAATTAGGCTTGTTGGTCTATGAACAACATGGCCAAAACTCAGCTTAAGTAAGTTCACTTTTTATATCTCATAAATATTATCTATAGCTGGGTATGGTATGGCAGTTCTGACCTCCTTGTTGTTCTTGTACACTTCAAGAAGGACTGCTGAAAATAGTAAATAACCAAAAACAGGCTAGCAAAGGAACCACTTGACCATATAAAACTTGATAGCTACTGAAGCAGCTGGCTAACACAAAAGGACAGTCATTTAAATAATCAGTTTACACAGGCATTGTTAAAGCTAATGTGGTTCCCTTCCTCAGTTTATAGCTCCAATATATTATTTGGGGCCAGATCAATCCTAATTCCATCTGGATTATTTTAAATAAAAGGTGCTGGTTGACTGATCTGGAAATGGATAAATTGCTGCTTTGGGGGCAGAGGGGAAGACTCTTGTGTATGATCTGTTTGCTCCAATTGATGAAATTAACAAGGCCTCAGTTTGCCACTTTCTATTGTGTCATCTAGGAGATAAGTAAAATACTCATAATAACCCCTTAAATGATATTTTTCCACCTGTAAGCCTCAGAGCACTTTACACAGCTAGATAAATATTATAAATATTATTAACCCTATTTTACTGTTGCAGAAATGGAACCAAAAGGAAGGTATGTGAATTGTCTAAGGTCAAACAGCAGCCTAATGGCAGACCTGGGGATAGAACCTAGATCTGATTCTCAGTCAGTGCACTGTCCACTGAACTGTGCTGGCTTCCACGAGGAAAGACACACAGTCTCTTTTATTCATGGCGCTAATAGCCCTGTTTTTTGGTAACAAGCAAGTGGAGAAAATTCTTCCTCAAGGTTAGGCGTAGGAGTGGGAGGTTTGAAATAATCTGTATTTCATTCCCAATTGGTGTTTGTGTTGTCATCGTTGGCTCTCTTTAGTTTTAAACATCCAACAATATTGATGTATTTGCCAGTGTTTATTGTTTAGTTAAGACCATCACTTTCTTTCATCTGGTGTGTTCCTTGCCATTGGTAGTTCACATACATTGCTCTCTTAGCATACGTTTTATGAGAGCATGTTTCATAGCAACCGCCTTTTCGGATGCCTCCTCCATAAATTCCTTCTTTTCAAAGAAGTATTTGTGGTGATCATCACAAATTTGAGACAGAACTAGAAAAGATGAAGTGCTTTAGGCCAGAATCACAATCTACAGTCCCTTCTTCATCAGCAAAGAAAAGTCCTGTCAATACTGGACAATAGCAGTATTTCTTTACATTTCTGTAATTCATCACAAAGCTTCCAGTCTCAAGAATCTAAGGCAGTCAAGAATGCAGTCTATCTAATTAACTGACCAATTCAAAGGCCTGGTCTACACTACAAGTTTATGTCAGATTTAGCAGCGTTAAATGCTGCACCCGTCCACACAACGAAGCCATTTTTTTTTTACATAAAGGGCTCTTAAAATCGATTTCTGTACTTCTCCCCAACAAGGGGATTAGCGCTGAAATCGACATTGCCATTTCAAATTAGGGTTAGTGTGGATGCAATTTGAAGGTATTGGCCTCCGGGAGCTATCCCACAGTGTACCATTGTGACTGCTCTGGACAGCACTCTGAACTCGGATGCACTGGCCAGGTGTACAGGAAAAGCCCTGGGAACTTTTGAATCTCATTTCCTGTTTGGCCAGGCATGCTCATCAGCACAGGTGACGATGCGGAGCTCATCAGCACAGGTCACCATGCAGTCCCAGAATCAAAAAAGAGCTCCAGCATGGACCAAAGAGGAGGTACTGGATCTGATCGCTGTATAGGGAGAGGAATCTGTGCTTTCAGAACTACGTTCCAAAAGACGAAATGCCAAAACATTTCAAAGAATCTCCGAAGCCATGAGGGACAAAGGCTACAGCAGGGACGCAACACAGTGCCGCGTGAAACTTAAGGAGCTCAGACAAGCGTACCAGAAAACCAAAGAATCAAACGGACGCTCCAGGACAGAACCCCAGACATGCCGCTTATACGCTGAACTACATGCAATTCTAGGGGGGGCCGCCACGACTACCCCACCCCTGTCCGTGAACTCCGATGATGGGGTACTGTCCGCCATGCCTGAGGATTTTGCGGATGGGGAAGATGAGGAGGAGGAGGACGAGCTTGAGGAGAGCACACAGCACACCGTTCTCCCCGACAGCCAGGATCTTTTTATCACCCTGACTGAAATACCCTCCCAACCCAACGAAGCCGGAGAAGGGACCTCTGGTGAGTACACCTTTTTGAATATAATACATGTTATAAAAACAAGCATTTTTTTAATGATTAAGTAGCCCTAAGGACTTGGGATGCATTCATGGCCAGTACAGCTACTGGAAAAGTCTGTTAACGTGTCTGGGGATGGAATGGAAATCCTCCAGGGACATCTCCATGAAGCTCTCCTGGAGGTACTCTAAAAGCCTTTGCAGAAGGTTTCTGGGGAGAGCAGCCTTATTCCATCCTCCATGGTAGGACACTTTACCACGCCATGCTAGTAGCAAGTAATCTGGTATCATTGCATGACAAAGCCTGGCAGCGTATGGTCCCGGTGTTTGCTGGCATTCAAGCAACATCCGTTCTTTATCTCTCTGTGTTATCCTCAGAAGAGTGATATCGTTCATGGTAACCTGGTTGAAAAGGGGAGTTTAATTAAGGGAACATTCAGAGGTGGCCGTTCCTAATGGGCCGTTTACCTGTGGCTGAAAAGAAATCCTCCCTGCAGTTAGCCACGTGGTCGGGGGGAGGGGTAAAGTGATCATCCCAGAGAACTGGATGGGGGGAGAGAGTTAGTTTGGTTTCTGCTGCTGCACGTTAACAGGAAAACCACAGCACTAACTGGCCAACTCAACGTGCTTTGCTTGGTATGGGAGAGGAGGGTGCTGCCGTTATGAAGATTGCAGAAGCCAAAAGACTATGGCTTATCATGGCTGCCTGCAAGTTGAATTCTGTTGCCCAGAACAGTGTGTGTGACCTCTAACACCAAAGCTGCAGGCACTCAATATAAGATGCAAAATGCAACCTTGTACCAAAATCACATGTGCTATGTAATGTGAATAGTGTTGTTCACCGTGAAAGAGTATAGCCATTGTTCTGTAAAATGTATCTTTTTAAATATGTCACTCCCCCTCCAGCAGCTGCAAATGTTGCAAGCCTCCCTCCTCCGTCCCAAAGGCTATCTCAGATAAGGAGGCGAAAAAAAAGCATGCGATGAAATGTTCTCTGAGATCATGCAGTCGTCCGGCACTGACAGAGCTCAGCAGAATGTGAGGAGGGACACAATAGCAGAGTACCGGAAAGTGGCCGATGAAGGTGAGGAGAGATGGCGGCAGGAAGATCAGAGGAGGCATGAGGCACGCTGGGGCTACTGCAGGATCAAACGGACAAGCTCTGGCGTCTGGTGGAGGTTCATGAATGGCAGCAGGATCACAGACTGCCACTGCAGCCCCTGTTTAACCGCCCTCCCTCTTCCCCAAATTCCATAGCCTCCTCACCCAGATGCCCAAGAATGCGGGGGAGGGGGGGGTAGGCTCCGGGCACCCAACCACTCCACCCCAGTGGACAGCCCAAGCAACAGAAGGCTGTCATTCAAGAAGTTTTAAAGTGGCCTTTTCCTTCCCTCCTACCCTCCTCCCACATCCCACCCGGGCTACCTTGTGAGTTATCTGCCCTTTTTTATAATCAATTAATAAAGAATACATGTTTTTTAAACAATAGTGACTTTATTTCCTTTGCAAGCAAGCTGTGATCGAAGGGGGGAGGGCAGGTGGCTTACAGGGAATTTAGAGGCAACCAAGGGGGCAGGTTTTCATCAAGGAGAAACAAACAGAACTGTCACACAGTACCCTGGCCAGTCATGAAACTGGTTTTCAAAGCTTCTCTGATGCGCAGCACTTCCTGCTGTGCTCTTCTAACTGCCCTGGTGTCTGGCTGCGCATATTCAGTGGCCAGGCGATTTGCCTCAACCTCCCACCTCGCCATAAATATCTCCCCCTTACTCTCACAGAGATTGTGGAGCACACAGCAAGAAGCAATAACAATGGGAATATTGGTTTCGCTAAGGTCTGAGCGAGCCAGTAAACTGCACCAGCGACCCTTTAAACGTCCAAATGCACACTCTACCACCATTCTGCACTTGCTCAGCCTATAGTTGAACAGCTCCTTACTACTGTCCAGGTGCCTGCGTATGGCTTCATGAGCCAGGGCATCAAGGGGTAGGCTGGGTCCCCAAGGATAACTATTGGCATTTCAACATCCCCAACAGTTATTTTCTGGTCTGGGAAGTAATTCCCTTCCTGCAGCCATTTAAACAGACCAGAGTTCCTGAAGACATGAGTGTCATGAACCTTTCCCGGCCATCCCACGTTGATGTTGGTGAAACGTTTCTTGTGATCCACCAGTGCTTGCAGCACCATTGAAAAGTACCCCTTGTGGTTTATGTACTGGCTGCCCGGGTAGTCCAGTCCCAAGATAGGGATATGCGTTCCATCTATAGCCCCACCACAGTTAGGGAATCCCATTGCAGCAAAGCCATCTAGTATGACCTGGCCATTTCTCAGAGTCACTACTTTTGATAGCAGCAGCTCAATGATTGCATTGGCTACTTGTATCACAGCAACCCCCACAGTAGATTTGCCCACTCCAAATTGATTATCGACAGACCAGTAGCTGTCTGGAGTTGCAAGCTTCCAGAGGGCTATTGCCACTCACTTGTGAACTGTGAGGGCTGCTCTCATCTTGGTATTCTTGCACTTCAGGGCAGGGAAAAGCAAGTCACAAAGTTCCATGAAAGTGCCTTTACGCATGCGAAAGTTTTGGAGCCACTGGGAATCATCCCAAACCTGCAACACTATGCGGTCCCACCACTCTGTGCTTGTTTCCCATGCCCAGAATCAGCGTTCCACGGCATGAGCCTGCCCCAGTAACACCATGATCTCCAAATTGCTGGGGACTGCAATTTTAGAGAAATCTGTGTTCATGTCCTCATCACCACGCTGCCGTCGCCTCCTCGCCTGGTTTTTCAGGTGCTGGTTCTGCATAAACTGCACGATAATGCGCGAGGTGTTTACAATGGTCATAACTGCTGCGGTGAGCTGAACAGTCTCCATGCTTGCTGTGCTATGGCATCTGCTCAGGCAATCCAGGGAACAGGGCATGAAATGATTGTCTGCTGTTGCTTTCACGGAGGGAGGGTTGACTGACAACGTTTACCCATAACCACCCGCAACGAATTTTTGGCCCCATCAGGCATTGGGAGCTCAGCCCAGAATTCCAATGGGCAGTGGGGACTGCAGGAACGGTGGGATAGCTACCCACAGTGCACCGCTCGGAATGTCGTCGCTTGCCACGATAACGTGGACACACACAGCCGAATTAATGTGCTTAGTGTGGATGCATGCACTCAACTTTATACAATCTGTTCCCAAAAATCGACTTCTGTAAAACTGAAGTACTTTCGTAGTGTAGACATGGCCAAAGACTGGTTAGCTTCGAAGAAAAAAAACAACTCATCCTAGGAAGCTTATTATACCTAGCTGGGATAAAGAAGCCAAATGAGCCACTGGACTGAGGAACAGAAAACACTGTTTCATGGTGCCAGTCTAATAGGACCTGCCCCTATCTAGACCTACCAAGCATGAGTAGTTGCATTAACTAGTTATTTTGGAGTTGGACTCCAAAAAGAATGGGCAGAGTGTAAACTCAAGAGTTTGACAGCAGAGGTTCTCAGATTTTTTCCACGGCATGGGCCACATCTTTATAGACATTGTCTTATGGAACACTGCCCTTCAAATTTGCAATTGGGAGCACCTCCATTCCCAGTCATGATTGCATCACATCCCTGTGTCAACTACAGCAATTGGTTCCACAGGAAAGTAATTGTGTATTGTTAGTTGCCTGGAATGAGATGGGCATTTTGTAATTTTTGACAAAAAAAAGTTAATCATATTATCCAGTTTTGCTCTTCATTTCACCTCCTCTGCTTAATCTGCTCAATTCCTCTCAGCAGCACAGAGGAGTGCTTATACCAGGCGACCAGCCAACTCTCCACAGACTGCAGTTTGTTGACCTCTGTACTAGAGGACATGAAGAGTCTCTGCCAGAACTGGCTGAAAACCCTGAACAATTAGGATGTCAGCTAAATGAAGAGGTCCCTGAGGAACTACAAGATAGCTTAGTGTAAGACCAATTTATAAATTCTTAACTTTGTAATGAACCATAAATTGAAGACAAAACAAATCTACTATATTTCCTAAAGAACAAAGTAGTCTATGATTAAAAAAACTTGTTTCACCAAGAATTCTATAAATTGTTATAGAATTAAATGTTGCCATTGTGAACAAGAAAGCCAAAAATCAGGAAGAGAACAAAGCACTGCATCTCCATTCAAGAACAACCAGCATTTCACTAAGGCAGAAGACTCTAATTAACTATGTTTGAGGAGCATAGTTTGGTACTCTAAAGCATACAGTGTTCCTAACTGCATAACAAAAACTTGTAAAATCTACAACATTGAAGGAAGCTCAACCAGAGATTGTAAAACAGAAGCTATACAATGCACTTCTACAGTGGAGACAGGAACAAACATCAAACAAATATGTTTAAACCAAAAGATTTCTGTTTCACTCATACAATCTATTAAAAATATTAAATACTGAAGAAACTACTCTACTGCTATAATTGAAATTGATTGTGATGTTTGGGTGGCCAATATCATATGGATCAATGTATTTTGGAATTTTATTTTCTACTTGTGTGATGCAAATAGCAACTCATGATGTGAAGAGATGTACTTCCAACAAATACTAGTATTAGTTCTGCATATCCAAGCGATGGATGGTTGTTGGCTGTTCTCCACATCTATTGGAGTCAAAAAGAGAGGCAATACTACCAATAGAGTTTGTTACACAAACTACATTACAGGAGAATCAGGGAGTCCTGGAACCTTTTCAAGAATCAAATATTAGTAGTTGGAATCTGTTTGTAAAAAGCATTAGTAGAATTAAAATAGTAACTGTTACCCAGTGAATCATGAATCTAACAGAAAGAGGAACACCTATTGAGTTCCCTGATCTTAAAATTTATCACCATCATATGCAAAGCACTATAACAAATGGTGGTTAAAATGTAATAGAAGTTGAGCTTCAGCATAGGCTAGATCTATCTATGCACTAGATCTAATATTCTTATAGGAGATTTAAAAGTAACCCAAAGGGCCTATGGCAGAGACTGTTAAATGAGTGGCTCTATATAAAAGACTGCTTGCTTGTTTGTTCACAGATCTACATTTGTCTAAACTTTCTTTAAATAAGACTTTCTTAATAGTTTTTGCCTTTTCAGTTTCCAGTAGAGCTAATAGGAAAAGCTGAGAAGTTCAGTGACAATATTCAAATGCACTTTTAGCTTTAAATAGATTAAATAGAGAAAATCATTAGAGACCATTCATATTTTCAAGACATAGTATCCTCAAACAGAGATAAAATTAGGTCTTCAAGGTAACCTCATTTGTTGAATAAATTTGAGTTCTGTATGAAATATTGTCTTACCCCAAGTTTTAAGTTAAACACAGTAAAATAACCTGGTTGTTTAGAGAGTTCTGAGTGAGGTTTTTATCAGGGCCGGCTCTAGGTTTTTTACCACCCAAAGCAAAAAATGTGCTGCCCCAAGCTCCGAGAGTGCAACTGCCCAAGCAAAAAAAAAAGGGGGGGGGGCCAGAATACCGCCCCTGGAATTGTGCCGCCCCAAGCACATCCTTGCTTTGCTGGTGCCTAGAGCCGGTCCTGGTTCTGATCTCTCTCTGGGGTATTTTTTACATTTTCAGCCAGAGGAAAGCTCAGAATGGACTACACTATGCTTTGTAAACATAGCTCTGAGTTGCGGGCAATGCAAAGGCAGTGAGCTTCCTTATGCACAGTGAAGAATGCAAACTGATACCACCTTTTAAAGCATGCATCATATACCACGATGGCCACAAGCTGCACTGTTCAGTGCATAGGCTGGCAGTGGCGCTTTCATTCCACCTACTCTTTGCCCTTTCATGTCCCCTTTAGGGTGCTTGGTTTCCTTGGAGAATTAATGAGAGCAGCTTCTAAGCTCCCTTGAGCACAGGGACTGCTATTCTGCCCAGTCCTTAACTAGACTATGCAAGGGAAAGCTCCTTACTTCCTGACCCTCACTGCTCCCCATCAGTGTGTATCGGCAGAACGGCATGGCAGAATCCAGCCTCCATATAGCAAATGTAGACCTTTATATAAAACGGGCCTTTTAATTTTCCTCTTAAATGGAAACTGTCAGCTTAAAAAACACATTTAAAAAAATTTCCTTACAAATTTCCTTTGTTCTACAAGTAGTACTTTAAATTATTAACACAGAAAGAATGTTTAAAATTGATTTACAGTTCCACTCTGTGCTATTTGTTTAATTATCACATTTTACATTCTGGTTGGTCAATGAAAATAGATTAGTCAGTATCACCATTTATAGTTAGCTTCTAGTCTATTACACTGCTCTCAAGTTTTCATGCACTAGTACAATGCTGCAGCTTTGGGTTACTCCAAGAACATATATTTTAAAAACAAACCCAAGCCACCAATTGGTAAACCTGTGTTCCAAGGTTAATTGGACTGTACTTTCTCAAACCCAAGGGCATGGCACTTCTCTACAGTCACATGATACTATAAATGAAAAACAAAACAAGGCATACCCCAAAACACAAAGAATCACCCCGAGCCCCATAAGAAAAACAAAACAAAAAACGCAACTGAATTGCAACTTCTCTCCCTCAGTACCTAGAAACTAATAATAATTCCATCAACAGCATGAAAATACAAGGCAAGATTATAATCTGAATAGTCTCCCATATAGAATACCATAAAACGTGTAGGGACACACATACACACCTTTGAATTTCAGAAACGGATGACAGAATAACATTTCTAAAAAACACTGGGCTCAGTTCTCCTCTTGCAAATTCTGGTATAAACCAGAAATAACAGCACTGGAATAGATGGATTTACACAGATTTAAGACTGATGTAAGCAAAAGAAGATCAGACCTGATCTTTTTTTCTGTTAGGAAAAAATCAGTAAGGAAAACAACTAAGTAAGTGTCACCCACCGGACTGCGTGCGTGTGTGGTGGTGGGTGGGGGGACTCCAGGTACCCCTGCTTTTCTCCACAGAGATGCTGCTTAAGTTCTAGCTCAACTGACTGAAATACCTTGGCTTACAGGTGCCCTTAAGCATTATTGCTGATGTCATTTGTATGATTACAAGCTGTGTTCACAGCAATAAAATAAAACTAAGCTTGGGTAGTATTAATGGCCCTACTAATTACACTGCTATAGAAAGTTTATGGGTGATATAAATTTCAATATTATTACTATCATGCTATGGTACTGGCTTTAACTATAGGAAACCTGCTTCAAAGCTGATCTCCATTTGCACTAATCCACAAGACTGGATGAAGACTAAGTGGATGGAGTGGCTGGCAGTTGTAACTCTGCAGCAGTAGATCATGTACCAAAGTGATGTCTCAATAGTATGGCATAATCTTGGCTAGCGGGGCGGGCAAGACAGCCCATCTCACTTCTCAGTGCACCAGTAGGCAAACTATGGTGACTGTGTTAGTCACCTCTGAGATGGGCTTAGTCAGCAGCATTAGTCAACCTGCTATTTCCCCGGGTCTGCCACCTCTCTCTCCTGTCCCATTATGGCCAGGTAAAGCACATTTCTCCTTCTTTGGAACAGCAACAAGGCAAACTGCTGGGCACACTGATCCCCTATGCCATCCTATTCTCAGTATAGCTGCTGAGCAGACTGATCGTCTATGTCCTCCTCGTCAGTATTGCCAGCCATAAAAATTAAAGGTTTCAGAGGAACAGCCGTGTTAGTCTGTATTTGCAAAAAGAAAAGGAGTACTTGTGGCACCTTAGAGACTAACCAATTTATTTGAGCATGAGCTTTCGTGAGCTACAGCTCACAAGTGAGCTGTAGCTCACGAAAGCTCATGCTCAAATAAATTGGTTAGTCTCTAAGGTGCCACAAGTACTCCTTTTCTTTTTATAGCTGTAGCTCACGAAAGCTCATGCTCAAATAAATTGGTTAGTCTCTAAGGTGCCACAAGTACTCCTTTTCTTTTTATAAAAATTAAAAAATCAGGACTCAGACCTCAAAATTAACGAGATTAATTTAAAAATCATGAGAGCTGAAAATACTAACATTTCAGATTCTTTCTATTTGCTTTTGGTATTTGAGCCTTTAGGTTTCATGTTTACAAGCTTTTCTCTACAATCATGCTAGAAATATACTTCTTTTTAAAATAAATGAAAGCTGAGATCTTCACATGACTTCAAGATCTGGGGCTTTAAGAAAAACACCAAATCTAATAAGATGAATGATAAAACTGTAGAGGTGGCAATGCTGTGCTCTACACCAGTAGATAATTCCTTGGCCCTTGTCTTCAACATGCTCTGTTTCCCCAGCTGCCCATGATAGAAGACAAAGATGAAAAATTTGCGCTACATGACTTGACCAATGTTACAAGTGAGTTGGCAACTGAGAACAGTAGCCTTGGGACCTGAAATGTGCTACTTTATAAATTAGAACATACAGAGTCTAATAAACAGGATCCTAAGGATTCCCTTGCCTTCAGATTAAAAGGCCTGGAAACTACCATGAGAGGGATGCATACTTCTGATGTGACTTGTTGTCAGTATGGAACTCTCATTCTACAACACTGAAACCAAAAACTGTGCGAAACTCTTTACCAGAACTTCCTATCCACAAGGGATTATTCTTTCAAAGAAAAATGTATTGGCTTTGTTTCCATGGCAGCAGTCAGGAAAATGTTATCCCACCTGGAGAAATTATACCAGTGTTCAAGGTGAAATACTTAATACATCAAAGCTATATACATTATTATTTCCTTACTTATATTTTCATTCCAAAGGTTGAGCTATAACTTCCATTTGCTTTGGTAGAGCACAAGGACTCTAAAGCTAATCATAATATTCCACATTAATGAATTTCCTGACTGAAAAAGGGTATTTTTCCCCTCCAACTTTACCTATATGAAATTCTTTTCACAGCTTATGCATAAATCAAAGCTCGTGCTGCTGGGGTAATTTCATTTGTGATACAGAGATCACCTCTTGCTGATGTAGTGAGAAGGCAATTTCAGAACAGAAATAATGCACTCGTCTAAAATAAAGCACAGCTTTCTTTCTCTCTCTCACTCCCCACACACCCTCCTGCCCAAGACAAATATTTGACCCAGTCCTGATGTTCTTAGTCAGGCAAAACTCCCACTGATTCATTCAGTCAAAGGGACACCATCAGGATTGGGCACTATGGTACTATGGCTGTTAGTTTACAAAAGTGCTCTAGTGTGGTGCCATCCTTCACCAGGTCATTCCTTCCAGAGGATTTCAACTGTTCCCCCTAGAAATAATAAGCAAACTGTGTGTGTGTGTGTGCGGGGGGGGCGGGGGGGAGAGATTACAATGCACATTTTTACTGATATGGCAGAGGCGGAATGAGTAGGGAAGGAGCTATGGTCTAACTCAAAAGCAGAAGCAGTGCTTGAGGAAGGATTCAAAAGGAGCATCCCTCAGGTCAGTTAGGGAGGGCTTCCATAGGGGACTGCATGGAAGAAAGCATAAAGATAGCTATGGATAAAGCAGGCAAACAGGAGGTTGAGGCTGACATTACTGGAGGGAAAGGGGTCTGAGTAAGAAACAAAACTAGAGAAGTAGGAAGGGGCAGAGTTATGAAAGGTCTTGGCAGTGAGGACAAGAAGCATAAACTTGATGTGATGGAACGAGTGGAGTCAGTGGAGGAAGCCATTGATCCTCGATTTAAATTAACACCTTCAAATTAAGCAGGCAGGAAAAGGAGAGCTGTGCATATGATCATGCTGCTAGCCTGTTCAGTACTTTACCTATTTTATGGTCCAGTTTCCACATCATGCTGAGAACCCTAGCTTTGCTCCAGCTGACGTTGAGGTCTTAGTCTCACTTGCTATTGCTCCTAGTCTCAATTTGTTATTGTTTACTTTATTTGTTCTGTTTGTCTGTGTGTCCATGCAAATCAACTCAATGGGTTTATGGAGGAAAAACCTTAATTAGTGTGCCTGCAAAGTTATGCAGAGGGGACAGTGCAAATCATTCTAATATGTACCACTGCTTGACACGGGTACAAAAAATTAAATCATTTTCTGCTCCACTTCACTTTTTGGAAGGTATATTCAAATTAAAGCACAATTCTAAATTACTTCAACATACCAGGCCACTTCTGTGTGCCCCTTAATTAGAATGGAAAGACACTTGTGCCTACATTTCCACCATGATAAGAGTAGATACTGCCAGTGCAGGAGGAAGCCCAGTTTCTCTGCTGAGTAGAAGGATGTCCTAATGGTGAGGGAGGTAATACTACAGCAGTTCTCTGAAGGAGAAGTCATGAGGGAGGAGTCATGAGCCTTGTCTTTAAGATGTGTTACAGAGGTAGTACATCACATATCTGTGATTTTGCTTGGGAGAGTCTGCCTTTATAATAATGGTGAAACCACACTACATACCCAGAAACCATGTAAGTATCTAGAGTCTATGTCTTCCACAAGCTCAGATCTCTTGAGAACGAGGGATCTCCCTAGCTGGTTTGCCAATGTGTCTGTGATTAGGTGATTTTGCATCATGGACAACCTGCAGACTGATGGAATGGAACCCCTTCTTGTTCCTGTAGGCCACGGTGATGGTATACATCCCTGTATTCACACCCTGTACACTACTGTAATAATTTTTGTACAAAGTAAGGTAAGGTATCATTTGAAAACTTGTAAGGTATCATTTGAAAACTCATAATTTGCTGGTCAGTATTGTCCTGATAAAATACGTGTGGTTACACTGTATGTGAAGTTGTAAGATTCCCCTGTGTGAGGTTATTAACACATGTTTCAAACCCCACAGCCCTGCCCAGGCAGAAGTCAGGTCTGTCCTAAACAAAGGTAGGAATGTGTGCTTGCCTTAATTTGTATTTAAGCAGTAAGCAGCGTCATCAAGCAGGAAGATAAAAAAAGGAAGGTCAAACAGGTGAGGGAAAAAACAGCAGGGAATATCCTTCCACATAGACTGTCTCCTGGGTCTCAGGTGCAAATGTTTTTCAAGAGGGGGGCTAAAACTACAAAAAGAAGGGACAAACACCCCAAGACACCCTCCTCTCTCTTCCTGTCTGTCTCTGACACCTAAAAAGACAAGGAAAACTGCTGTTTCACTCTTGGGGTGGGGAGTTTCCTTACCTGAGAGTTTGGTCAGTAATCTGCTGAAAGAAAAACTTGTGGTAAGAAAAACTTGGCTCAATTCTTATATAGTTTGTTAAAATTAGGCATTGGTAAGCATTTTATCTTTATTTTTTTTGTAACCACTTCTGACTTTTATGCCTCATTAGTTGTACTCATTTAAAACCTCTCTTTGTAGTTAATAAACTTGTTTTACTGTTTTATCTAATTCAGCTTGTTTAAATTGGAGTACTCTATTTAATATAAACTGGCATATTATTCCCTTAAAGGAATAGCAGACTTCATTTATTTGTACTGTCCAGGAATAAGCTGCGTAGTACAGGACATACATTTTTGGGGGGAAGATCTGGGACTGCGGGTGTGTTGGGGTCACCCTGAAGCATAACCAAAGCTGACAAGAGCCACGGTGTTGCTGGCAGGCTACAGTTACACACAGACACTCAGGGTGTGATTTGCATGATGGAAGACTGTTTATAAGTAGCCCAGGAGCTACTACAGCAAGGCATTGTAAAGCACCCAATGTTGCAGGGCTTGGGTAACAGCCCCCCCACTAGTCTGGACTGTGCCCCAGTATGTCACAGCCACCTCATTGCCTGGGAAGCCTGGACTGAAGGGAACAAGTGCACTTCTTAGCACTCAGGACCGGACATGAGAACTATTTGGAGTCATGAAACTCTCTCATGACCTTGATGCTGTCCAGACTCAGAGGAATTTATTAAAATAAACCCTCCTGAGAATGGCACTCAGGAAGTACTCCGGGCAGACAGAAGTAGCCGACTGGCTTTTTGAATTTTCCACAACGATTCCCTAAAAGGAACCTGTTTCTATGGACTGTTGAACAGAGGCGCCGACTTCCCGAGCTGCCAGGGGGTTCTCGTCCCCCGTTCCATCCCAGACCCTGCCCCCACTCCACTCCTTCCTCCAGTCCTCCCTGCCCCACCTCTTCCCACCCCCACTCTGCCTCACCCCACCTCTTCCCACCCCACCCCTGCCCTGTTCCACCCCCTCTGCACCTCTTCCTGCCCCTGCTCCTCCGCCTCCTGAACAGCTGATTGTGGCGGGCAGGAGGCACAGGGAGGGAGTGGGAGGAGCTGATCCGCGGGGCCCGCTGGTGGGAGGGTTGTGGGGGGAGGAGGGGGAGCTGATCTGTGGGGCTGAGCACCCCATACTTTTTTCCCCTGGGTGCTCCAGTCCCAAAGCACCCACGGGGTTGGCGCTTATGCTGTTGAACTTTTGTCACCAACCACCCAAGGTTTAGAGAACATGGTTACCAGGAGTGACTCATTCTCCAGATCCTCTTCCCAGAGATTCACGACAGATTGTATATTACATCTGTACCTGGGAACACTTGTTCTACTGGCAAATAGGAGAGAGCTAACTCCTGGCCTATATTGCCTATAGTGGGGATAATGTGGGGCTCTGTGAGGTCCCTAGTGCACACAGGCCTTCTTTTTTTCTCCTCACTGAGCCACATGTTGGTAACAATGTGGGCAAAGGAGTGCCAGAGAATACTGTCAAGTGAATATCTGTCAGTCTTTTGGGACTCTGGATAAATTGAGCGCCTAATAAGGCAACATGGGGGAGCTGGTATAGTCTGCTCCCCTGGTGCAGATGCATTTTCTGGTGCAAAATATGTGAACTTCATGGGCCCTTCCACTTATGTGAGCTACTTTGAAAATTTATTTGCAGGAGCATTTTCTGGCCAGGCCCCCCAGAAGCTTCCCTTCCCAGGCTTAACTTTTTGGGCCCACATTCTAATTATACTTAGGGCTTTCTTGGACATGACCTCTTTTTGGTCCTCTGATCTCTGTCTGGGTGGATTTTTAAAATATGAACAAATGTCCATTAATTTTCCTCACTCATCCTTTCCCCCCGACTCCAACATTGATTCTTGTAGAACTTCAATTCCCAGTGTTCCCTAATAGCAGCGTGCGTGTTTATTGGATTTGCCACCTTACTTCTGAGCTGCTGGTGCTGGTGGCGCTGCCTTCAGAGCTGGGTGGCTGGAGAGAGGCAGCTGCTGGCTGGGTGCCCAGCTCTGAAGGCAGCACCACCGCTGCCAGCAGCAGCACAGAAGTAAGGGTGGAATGGCATGGTATTGCCATGGAAACTGTAATCCCCTCCCCCTCCCTCTGGCAGTGTCCTCTATTTGGGAACTTGAAATATGGTAGCCCTAAATATACCCAACTGGCACCTTTCTTTGAAAAAGTGGTATGGGCACAAATACCACTTGTTCCTGGTTACTGCTATTGTAATGGTTCAATTTGGTGGCACAATGTTTGAAAGTTGAGCTCAAGAGGTCTTCTTAATTTCTATGATAGTATAATTGTCCCAATCATAAGCAATTCAGGAAGAGAAAAAAAAACCTCTCAGTTCTCAATCATTTGAGGCTCTGAAGTGTACACTATTAAGAAATGTATAATCTCTACTTTTAAAAGGACAATATTAATACATAATAGAAATAATTCTTACTTAAGGTATTAATTTAGCATGTTCCTTACATGGAAATAGTGTATTCAAAAATACAAATTTTCTGTTTTCCTTCTCATACTGAATGAATTTTCAATTCAAAATTTACCATCAATATCTAGCTTAAAAGTCTGCAATAAAGACGCTCAGTTTAGTTTCCACAGCTAGACAATTCTACCCTAACAAATGTGAAGGCCACTAAGCAAAATTGCAAAAAGCAGTGCAGATATCTAGAACCTGCTAATTTAGATATGTTTTCTTCACAAGTAGTCAATACAGTTTGACGCTGGTTTGTTCTTCCTATGGAGTGATGACTGCAGAGAAGTAGTATTGTAACTTAGTGCACTACATAACAACATTGATTTTTCATCTTATTGATCTGGAAGAGACAACATGCAGGTAATTATTTCTGTTGTTTTGCAATTCCACACCTTTCTAGTGGTACCAGTCATTCCTCTCCTTGTTCCCAATTTTTGATTGAAAACAACTGTTTTGGGGCTTCTCAAACTGCTGTTTTCTTGTGTATCCATGATTCTAACAATCCCACTAAACAATGCTCAGTCCACCACAGGCTAATCCCTGAAAAACTAGTGTGCACCATTCAGAGATGCTCAGAACAAAACCAACAGTAATATATCCTGCAGAGCCTGTCAGAGAAGCTTCACTGACTACCTTTCAATGGTGAAATTCACAGGACACAAGCAGTCCCTCGAACACACAACTTGTGATCACAAAGTGGAAACAGAAACAGAGAGACACAGGGAAACACAAGGCACATTGAAAATCCAGAGAGAAATGACTCTAATGAATGTGACAGAAGAGACTGAAAATGAATAATTATTTCTATTTCACTGTTCAAAATATTAAGAAATATGGAAAAGACACTTTCTCAGACTCCTGACAAAATGAAATCTATTAAAAAGTATGGAAGAAAAACTGAGCATTTTGAGAGAAGTGAGAGACAGCAGATAGAGTCTTACTGAGCCAGAGCATTAATGTAAGCCTTTCTGTGTTCGCTATAATTTTAAAAACAGCACCGTTTACTTCTTAGAGTTCTATGCCTATTTCCACCTTGAGGATTACCCCTGACTTCCCTTGCAGAATATGACACAGTTATCCTGATAAATTGGTGGTGATCCATTGTTTTTTAATCTAGAGAATATTGACTCTCAAATAATTCCATCACCCAAAAAGACAACACCTCTCTCTATAGACTTGCACACAGACACAATCCCCATAAAACAAGAACTGAAAGATACATAGATATTAAAAATACAACATATGTTATCTAAGTCAGTCTACCTGGCATGTATTTCTGTGGTCAAAACAAAATGATTCTTCTGTAGGGTCTACAGGAGCCATTTTCTCCTCTACAATTATGCACTATTTCTATTGATGTTAATGGTAACAGTGGTGTACCCAATGGAAAAGTTATGGATAAGCACTCTAACTTTTGGAGGTTCAACTATGCCTAACTGTTAGCATCATGATGCTGTAATATGGAAAGCACTTCATAAGTGAGATCCCTATTTTGAAAGAAAAAGAATCTTTCATTGGCAAAAACACTATAGTACATTTCATGGTTATCTGCGTATCTTTGAGAATGCTGAAGGCAATATTGTTCTGAGAGCCTGACTTGAATTCTTATCTTGAAACAATCATACATTATTTTTCTTTGGTGTGTCATTTTCCTTTAAAGAATCATGTATGTGCTATTTTCTTTTTCTGTGTCAGTTTTGTCTTACTTCACTGTCATATTGTAGAGAAATCTCCTCCTGATAAGTACAGATCACTGTTTTCTAGAAATAAAAATAAAAACCCAAACCCATAGCTATACAAAATCCACACTAAATCAACCATGACTAGATTCCATTTTTTTTTATTTGTATTCAAAAATTTCAAATACAAGGGGAAAAAAGTAGGCATTTCTCAGAGTGCTGATGATCTCAGCCCATCACATGCTATCTGTTAATATCCATGCACAAGTATTGCCAGTCACATAAAGGAAGCACACAGTAACCACTGACATTTTAGCAAGTCTGATGCTGCAGCTGTAATGTAGGGCAGGAAGTTTTCTAATGCCACTTTTGTTTCGTTACTTTCAGTCAGACACATAGCTGGCCCCACTGAAGATAATGGCAAAACTCCCATAGGTTTCAGTGAGGTGAGGATTTCACCCAGACTGAACAATTATCACTTTAGGATAGGTAAAGTGTACCACTCTCAAAAACTGCGAGTAAGTCCTTGGTATTCTATAACTGTCAAAAGCAATGTAGTTACATTAGTAATGGTAAAAACCATTACTCCTCATAGTATAGTTTTTTTCCCCTTCCCACTAAATATTTATTAAAATACAACAAATTGATGCAAGGAGAAAAGGTGTAACTCACATCCCAGTAGGAAAGGGAGGCTATTGTGATTGCAAGCCACCTTTGTGCCCTTCAGCTCACCGACTGCTCCAGGGATCGGAGAGGCCCTTGGCATAACTTAAACTGGCTCCCAGGACTCTTAGGGCAGCCTGGGGAGGCAGCTCTAACTTAAAGCTGCAGCACTGTCTGGAATCTCAGTAGGGCTGCATGCTACAGCCATCCTTGATGTGCTCCTCCCACCCCGCACTCCACCCCCAACATACCCTTTACCAGGACTTGTGAAGGGCTCCTCAGAGTACAGCTTTATGGCTGTCTCCTACTGAGCCTCCTTGCTTGGTGAATCCTCCCCTAGCCAAAACTGTGGGCCCTTTATGTCACTCCTGTCTTTTTACCTGGTGTAAAGGGGTGGGGAGGATCTCACCCAAAAGGTCTTTGGTGCAAGAACCTGTTTCGTAGTATGTGCTTACACAGTGCTTAGCACAATAGACTATTATGTTTAATGGGTTTCTAGGTGCTACAGTAACAGAAATTAATAATAAATACTACCAACACTTATTTACTGAAGTTACCTATGCATCAAGGGAAGGCATCCTAGAGCCAGATCCTCAGCTGTGGTAAACCACTGTAGATCCATTGAAATAAACAGAGTTACACAAATTTACACCAGCTAAGGGTCTGGCCTCTATATTAAAGGAGGAAATATTTAGAACATCCCATTCATTATATTTGCTCAGATTTTCTCTCTAGCTAGCCTTAAAGAATGACAGCACCGCACATTCTGTCATCTCAAACCATGGAGAATGAGCAGTCTAACCCATACTGTGACACTCAAGCAAAAAAGAACCAAACACCAATGAAAAACAAATAAAGAAAAGAAACACACACGTTACAACATTATCCTACACACACTAAATAGACACCAGCAGAGGCTAAGTAAGTCAGTAGAGCTATGCCAATTTACATCTAAAGAGGGTCTGGCTCTGATTTTAAAATCTTCTTTAAAAACAGATAATCAGATGAAGAATCACCAACACATGCACCAGTTTTATTTTGTAAAAATTCTATTACCTCACCAAGATCATTAGGTTGAATAATATTTCCTATTTAACTTTAAAATGGTACTGCTGTAGCTTGATTTCAACCTCTATTTGCTGTATTTCTGGAATAGTGCCAAAAATGCATCTCTGACAAGTGACAGTCACCTGCATTAGGTGTGGAAAAGCTAAGGACCCAGTTGTTTCCCCTAGATTTCCACACATTCTCCCTCTCCTGAATTGCCATTGGGTGCTGAGGCCCCCACCTGGGTTCTTCCCTTCCCCAGGGAGGACTCTCCACTGGTCTGTGGATCTCTGCAGTGGGAGAGATAGGCTGGGGAGAGAGGTGGATTTGCATTGTACTTCTGCTGGCCCTGTCATGCTAAGGCTGGAAAGATAATACACAGCTAGAGGTTGATTACTTTTCTTTGGTCTCTTCTCTGCTGCTGGGAACCTACCTCTCCCACAGTAGAGATCTTGGGGGTAGTTGCTAGAAGCAGAAGCCTTGAAAATTATGGAGCCACAACTACCAGAGACCCAGGGCTGGCACAGAGCATCCACACTGAAGGTCCTAGCCTCCCCTTCTCACCCATTCCCCCCATCAATATATACTAGGATCTGCATGGATCCCAAGGGATCTGTGAAGTTTGTGAAAACAGCCCATGTGCTGTTTGACAGGGCAATGCCATGCACCCAACAGAACAATTTGGGAGAAATCTCCGAGAGAAAACCCTTTTTCCTCCTCAGCTCCCTACCACAGGTCTTCCTACAGACTATCACTTCAGAATTATGAGGTAAAATCAGTTGTCTTGAATGACCCTATTGGATAAAACCACAGTGCCTTTTTGTTTATGAGTCTGATCCAACTCCCATTGAAGTCAATGGAAGGACTCCACTTGACAGCAGCGATCAGGCCCTACAAGAAAGGCTAGATGTGAGCAAAGAACTAGGCCCAAGGAATTCCCTAGTTCTAATTGTGGCTCAGACATTGACTCCCTCTGCGCTTTTGGGGAAGCCTCAGCTTCTCCGTTTCAGTCGTCTAATTGGCAAAATTGGGATAATAGTTATTGTATTTCACTCACAGGTATTTTGTAAGTATGAGCACTTAAATGTTTATAAACATTTTAAAGATGAAAAGCTTAATTATTGTCATAGCACTGGCACCCAGAAATGTGACAGGACCATAAAGGGATCACGCTTTAATGGCTCACAGAAGAGCCAAAATAGAACAGAAGAAAAATGAATGTCTCTATAAAAAGACTGAAAAACTCTTAACACACTGATTTACAGAATATTGGTAAGTTTCTGTCCTGAAGATGCATTTATTGTACAACTGTTGTCACAAGATTACGTTGATAATAATGCAGTTAAAGGAGGAGGAAATTGCCATTTGTGTCATTGCTTGGCAGAAAATGTGTCATTACAATGAATGGGAAATTGTGAAATAAACCTAAGCCCTTATCAGCTGCCAGAGCTTTCTCTTCCATTGGTTCATACGATCTTTTATGATGCTTTTTCTAGGTGAAAGAGGGTAAAGTACTTTGGTTTGCGTCAAGCAAAGTTACTACCAGTAGCATCACAAGTACTCTTTATATCACTAGCATCTTGTCAGCAGAAGACAATGAAATTAGAAGAAGAAAAGAGGCAAGGAGGCTGTTTCCCATGTAAGATAAACACATTTCACTTCCAAGCCTGCACAAAAAAATATGATCTGCATAGGGGCTCTACTGCGGGTCTTGTGTACTGCCTGCAATTGGGTTCTACAAAACTGGATGCTGCTGAGTCTTTGATTTAATGAAAACATAGGGAGGCAATTCAATTCACTGCAGGGACCACTTTGTTCTTTCATTATGATTCTTTTTTAATGAGAAAGACGATTGCAAAGATAAACTCTATTCCTCTGAATTTTTACACTAATTATATACAAAGCACCATTCTGGCAGAGCGGGACTTATCTCCTTCAGGCAATATAGTTATCATCTTGTAACCACACTTCAAATCTCCTGTATGAACACTAAAGCTACGTGCAGGGAATGTGCATTGCCCTATGCTTGCTAGCAGCTTGAATTGATGAATATTTAAAGATTTCCATAAATTGCAGGCAAAGACTGATGCTGGATAAAATGGGAGGCAACAGTGGCCTGGCATTTAGATTACAGCAATAGAATCAGAGGTGCATTATTTTAGCAAAACCATTAACTATTCTCAATAGGGTGGGAAAAGATGGTCCTTGCTGTAAAAACAACAGCACTTGAAATGTTTATGTAGCCGAAGAAAAAGAGATGGAGCCATGCACTAATGCTATAAAGGACAGTTATCCCTTAATTGCAAAGGAGACATACTGTTTGGAGTTGTACTATATTTGTGATTGAGCCTCCACCTCTAAAAAACGAACAGTTTATTGTAGGATAGAGTAGGGCAGTCTTGCAAAGCTAGTGAACCACTTTATCCTCAAATGAAATCTCAGAGAGTCACAAAATCATCTCAGCACAATTTTCTATTCTGTTCATGTCCTTATACTATACCTGTCAGTGGGGTACCCAAGTGTTTTCCACACATGCCTTAAGAAACACGAGTAGCATCTGGCTTGTAGCATTTTCAAAAGTGTAGCCTCTTTGACCTGCAAAATCTGTGACTACCTGCCTGAGACCATGTCATAAATATAAAGGGAAGGGTAAACACCTTTAAAACCCCTCCTGGCCAGAGGAAAAATCCTTTCACCTGTAAAGGGTTAAGAAGCTAGGATAACCTCGCTGGCACCTGACCAAAATGACCAATGAAGAGACCAGATACTTTCAAAGCTGGAGGGGGGGGAGAAACAAAGGTTCTCTCTGTCTGTGTGATGCTTTTGCCGGGAACAGAAAGGAATGGAGTCTTAGAACTTAGTAAGCAATCTAGCTAGATATGCGTTAGATTCTGTTTTGTTTAAATGGCTGATAAAATAAGCTGTGCTGAATGGAATGTATATTCCTGTTTTTGTGTCTTTTTGTAACTTCAGGTTTTGCCTAGAGGGATTCTCTGTGTTTTGAATCTGATTACCCTGTAAGGTATTTACCATCCTGATTTTACAGAGGTGATTCTTTTACTTTTTCTTCTATTAAAATTCTTCTTTTAAGAACCTGATTGATTTTTCATTGTTCTTAAGATCCAAGGGTTTGGGTCTGTGTTCACCTATGCAAATTGGTGAGGATTTTTATCAAGCCTTCCCCAGGAAAGGGGGTGTAGGGTTTGGGAGGATTTTAGGGGGGAAGACGTTTCCAAGAGGGCTCTTTCCCTGTTATATATTTGTTAGACGCTTGGTGGTGGCAGCAATAAAGTCCAAGGGCAAAAGGTAAAATAGTTTGTACCTTGGGGAAGTTTTAACCTAAGCTGGTAAAAATAAGCTTAGGAGGGTTTTCATGCAGGTCCCCACATCTGTACCCTAGAGTTTAGAGTGGGGAAGGAACCTTGACAGACCACAAATCCTGTAGTTAGTGGCACAAGCATTCGGACTGCACCCACATTGTGAAGTGCAGGCTCAGACTAACCACTGAGGATGTGTGTCCTCAACCAGGTTGTCACTGAGGATTTGTGACCTCGATCAGGCAGTCACAGGTGCAAATATTGAGATTTGCCCCACAGTTCAAAGGCTGGCACATTTTACAGGTTGGCTTATTCCTTCACCCACTTACTTCCCTGGTCCTTCTCGCATGAACAGAGAGCAACAATACCCGAAGTCCAAAGGTGCAAACAATTCGATGTTTATTGGGGTGAACTTCCAGCAAGCATGATTCCAGTTTCCTTTTTCCTTATTTTTGAATCCCTTGGGGTCTCCCAAAACCTCTCCCATCTCCTTCTCAATCTCATCCCAGGTGAACCCCTGCACCTGGTATGGGCCCTGATTCTTCCTTATCCATTTGTTCAAAAAATCCGTTACCCCAGCTTGCCAGAACCCGCAACTACCATCACGAGAGTTCGCCATACCCCCTCCAAGCAGCTGCGCGGACTGTTGGGAAGGGGGACTTACAGGCTGCCACTCACCTATCCAATGCGATGTATCCAAGTCCCGGCACCAAGATGTTAGGGGGCTTATTCCTTCACCCACTTACTTCCCTGGTCCTTCTAGCATGAACAGAGAGCAACAATACCCGAAGTCCAAAGGTGCAAACAATTCAATGTTTATTGGGGTGAACTTCCAGCAAGCATGATTCCAGTTTCCTTTTTCCTTATTTTCGAATCCCAACTTACTTCCTGTTTGCCCCAATTTATATAGTAATATTCTTAGCTATACCTTAACCAATCATTCTACTGAAATTTAACTAACCAATCCTAACATACTGTAACATGATTAGCTAACAAATTATATCCCACCACAATAATTAGATTACACCCAGCAAAATTAATTATACAGCCAGACAGAGACCATGCAATAAACAATAGCAAAGTGGGAACTATAATGACAAAACAATACAGAAGTGAGGATTTCACAACTACATCTATAAAGACATAAGAGTTTCCCAGCTGTGTCTATTGATAAGTGAGTTCTTACCAGACAGAAAACTATCAACCTCAATTTCCTTTTACATCTTCTAGGCACTTCCCTTTCTCTGGAGGTGATAGGCACGATCAGGACAGGATTGTATTCCTAACAGCCCAATAGCACCTTCTTTCAATGTGACTAGTTTGGAATGTGAGGATGTGACCGGTTGCTTCCCAGCTTATGGCTGCCTCTGTTGCTTAGCCAAAGGCCTTAGCCTAAGAACAGGGCCTCAGACTGTCACAGTAAGAGAAGGAACTTACACTGGCAGACAGTGATTTTGATTCTTTCTTTTATACCTCTAACTAGCCAAGTGATAAGAATACACCTAAATTCTTAAAGTACAGGCCTTTACAGACAGGCCTGAATATCTATATCCTAACACTGGGCCTATCTGATCATGTTTGCACCATGATGTAGCACTGTCATCACAAGTTGAACTAGCATCAGGACAAAAACATGACAGTGTTATGCCAGGATTATGTTTTGGTTCTCCGCAACTCCATCAGACACATTAGAATCTCCCTCTTCCTCCTAACTTACATCTCTGGATGGCAGAGGCAAGTGGGAGGGTGTGTTAGTCCTTTCCCCCCACTCCTCTTCTTTTCCTGACAGCTGAGATGGAAGGAGGGACCTTGGTAGTGCTTCTCCACTTGTTCAACTCTTCCTTGCAGCCTCCCTTGCATCAGACTGTGCTCCTTTCAGCAGCATTCCACTCACCCTGACAGAGATCAAGTGAAACAAGAGCACTGGTCTCCATGTGATCTATATGCAGGACCCCACAGAAGAAGCGTAACTGGTACTGGGAAAACACCACCATGGTCAGATCTTGGCTCTATTCCTTGGGGATCATCATGGCTATTTGAGCATTTGTACCATTATTGCATGGCACACAGCATTCAGACACACCATTACTGTTCATACATAACTGCTACAACCAGAATCAAAGAGGAGTCCTTTCAATATTTACTACTATCTGTATCACATGATGTTTGTTACACCCATGATTTACTCAAATAATATGCAAAAAGAAAAGGAGTACTTGTGGCACCTTAGAGACTAACCAATTTATTTGAGCATAAGCTTCACGAAAGCTTATGCTCAAATAAATTGGTTAGTCTCTAAGGTGCCACAAGTACTCCTTTTCTTTTTGCAAATACAGACTAACACGGCTGTTACTCTGAAACCTGTCAAATAATATGATGCAACAGGATGGAAATGCTATGGTGTGCCACCATCTCTAGGATCAAAGGGAAAAAACCACTTTTTTTTTTAAAGATGGGATGCAGGACATGGATTTAGACAGCAAGTGTGTGTAAGCTAAGACTCAGGGGGACACCATCTTCAAATCAAAGTGATAAAAAGAAGGTAGGTAAAGCAGCTCAAAATCATCAACACCTATGCCTAATGTCTAGGGCCAGTATTCCTCTCTGTAAGTGCATATTTATAATCTACTAAATCTGCTAGCAGAGCAAAAGGCACCTGATGAAAACTGACTAGAGCCCTGAGATGTTTGGTCCCTCATGTGGATGAAAAGGATGCAGAGGCCTATGTAGTCCTAGTTTGTGTATCTTGGTGGAATAAAGGCAGTCGACAAATGACAAGCCCTCAGGGTAAAAGAAAACTCCCAAATGAGAGGAGGCAAAAATAAAAGACACTCAAAAAACCAATCAGTCAAAATAAAACAGGAGAAAGGTCAGGGTTAATGTGTTTACCCGCTCCTCTCACATATGGTGTGGAATAAATCTTGTTCCATTGAAATCACATCATTTTCTGTTCTGTGGGCGAAGAAAATTAATAAAAGATATCTTTCCATTTATGGGAAGGGAAATTTTCTACGGTAATTAGAAAAGTATCTCAAAGGAATAGAATCTGCAAGTCCTTTACAAATTATACATACAGGAATCATTTCATCCACCACTGAACTGCAGCCACTGCTTGAGTGGAACAGAAATTTTTTTATACAACACACAGCAACATTATTCAACAACTTAAGGCGGGAAATGAAAAAAAGGTACCTTATTCAATTGAAAATACAGGGAAAATTTAAGCAGCCACAATGTAATTATCCAAATTGGATTGGATAGGAAACTGGATCTATTATTACTTTTGTTTAGATTGCAAAAGTGCTTACAGCATTCCAAACAGACAAAGACAGTTCTTGTCCCCAAAAGAGTATAAACTAAATGACAACTCTTACTCCTGGCAAAAAGATCCATGGAACTTTAAACTATAAATTGTCAGGAATCAGAATTGCAGTTTTATTTCTCATCCACTAACTGAATTTTATCTGAATAAGATCAGGGATCTTCAACTTATAGCCAAAGAGACTCATAGAATCACAGAATATTAGAGTTGGAAGAGACCTCAGGAGGTCATCTAGTCCAATCCCCTGCTCAAAGCAGGACCAACACCAACTAAATCATCCCAGCCAAGGCTTTGTCAAGCCGGGCCTTAAATACCTCTAAGGGCAGAGATTCCACCACATCCCGAGGTAAACCATTCCAGTGCTTCACCACCCTCCTAGTGAAATCGTGTTTCCTAATATCCAACCTAGACCTCCCCCACTGCAACTTGAGACCATTGCTTCTTGTTCTGTCATCTGCCACCATTGAGAACAGCTTAGCTCCATCCTCTTTGGAACCTCCCTTCAGGTAGTTGAAGGCTGCTATCAAATCTCCTCACTCTTTTCTTCTGCAGACTAAATAACCCCAGTTCCCTCCGCCTCTCCTTGTAAGTCATGTGCCCCAGCCCCCTAATAATTTTCGTTGCCTTCCACTGGACTCTCTCCAATTTGTCCACATCCTTTCTCTAGTGGGGGGATTAAAACTGGACGCAATACTCCAGGTGTGGCCTCACCAGTGCCTAACAGAGGGGAATAATCACTTCCCTCGATCTGCTGGCAATGCGCCTGCTAATACAGCTCAATATGCCAGAGGCCTTCTTGGCAACGAGAGCACACTGCTGACTCATATCCAGCTTTTCCTCCACTATAATCCCCAGGTCCTTTTCCACAGAACTGCTGCTTAGCCAGTCAGTCCCCAACCTGTAGCGGTGCATGGGATTCTTCCTTCCTAAGTGCAGGACTCTGCACTTGTCCTTGTTGAACCTCATCAGATTTCTTTTGGCCCAATCCTCCCATTTGTCTGGGTCACTCTGGACTCTATCCCTACCCTCCAGCATATCTATCTCTCCCCCCATCTTAGTGTCATCTGTGAACTTGCTGAGGGTGCAATTCATCCCATCATCCACATCATTGATAAAGGTGTTGAACAAAACCGGCCGCAGACTGCCAACTGGCATACTGAATAAATGTATCCCATACAATTTGGCATTCATGGTTGAAAGACTAGTGAAGTTACAGGAAGTGCACTATCCACTGATAGCTACAAAGTAACACACAGTAGGGGCAACATGAAATATTGTTATGAGAATTCCAAATGCTAAAATGCCATTTTGGTGCTGATCCCAAGTGGTAATGCATGCATTGGCTGTTTATTTTTCAAAATACAGGGTTAGGCTGTGATTTTAAGCACCTAGTCTTGCGTTGGGGTAGGTGGAAGGGACTCTCTGCAGTGGGAGCTCCAGAAAGAATCCCGGGCCTCGAGGGCAGTGCTTGCTTCTGTGGGAGCTCTGCTAACCTTTAGGACATCTGTTGGCCTGTGTGAGGTCTGGGTCATGGCCCCAAGCTCACCCTGCCCCCACAGGGAGGTCAATACTGCTGCTCTCACAAGTAGAGTTGTTTGGAGGACCAAAACTCCATTTTGTAATAACTGTTGAGGTTTTTGCAAAAAGAAAAGGAGTACTTGTGGCACCGTAGAGACTAACCAATTTATTTGAGCATAAGCTTTCATGAGCTATAGCTCACTTCATCGGATGTGGAAAATACAGAAGATGTTTTTATACACACAAACCATGAAAAAAT
Source organism: Caretta caretta (assembly GCF_965140235.1). Classification (NCBI taxonomy): domain Eukaryota; kingdom Metazoa; phylum Chordata; order Testudines; family Cheloniidae; genus Caretta; species Caretta caretta. Next base: position 91,520,639 of record NC_134208.1, on the reverse strand, counting down.
GGGTGTTTATCACTACAAAAGGTTTTCTCTCCCCCCACCCTACTCTCCTGCTGGTAACAGCTTATCTAAAGTGATCACTCTCCTTACAATGTGTATGATAATCAAGGTGGGCCATTTCCAGCACAAATCCAGGTTCCCTCCGCCCCCCAACAAACCCACTCTCCTATTTTGTAATTTGTTTGCATTCTGCACTGGAATCAAATCAAAACCTTTTGAATATTTTGTGCAAAACCAACGTGCATTGAAACATTTGTTTCCAAACTGAAAACCAGACTTCTTCAACTTGGATCTCTCACTCTTTCCCGTCAGAAGTGACTAGAAAGTCCTGGATATGCCTCCACAAAATGTTTTGGCTTTGACAAAAACAGCCTATTTAGGCAAAACCACATTTTATTGATAATGTTCCTGCATGTCCCAGCCACATTATTATGTGTGACCCAAACACAGAGGTGCCAACTGTGGGGAAAGCTCCTTGGATGTCTAGTAGGGTAGCCTATGCAATCCAAGCTATAGGATCTGGCCCTTAAGAAATTAAAAGATAAATGCAGTTTTACTACTAGAATAAAATTGACCAATAGAAGACATAGTTGTTTTGACTGCTCACCAAAGGGCAGATGTACAGTACAGTGAAATAGAGCAACTCCTGTAAAGGTTGTCTTTTCATTCAAACACACTGTAGAAGAACCCATATGAGTAGCAGGTAAATTAGGAATACACATATTAAGACACTGAGGTTATAGGTCAAATCCAAGAAGGAAATCAATATAAAATAAACCTTCCAATAACATGTGGCATGACTTCAGCTGCTAACAGTCTCACAGGAGGCTAAAACTCATCTTCCATGGCACAGGTCAAATCTGGTTATATGCCAAAGCTAAGACATTACAGTGCCTCTAGGAAGAATTATATTTCCATTGATGTTTGGCATGACCTCATCACTTAGTGCTGTTAAGAAGGAGGATTCATCCAGCTTTATATACATTCAGACAACCCCTCTGAATCAGCAAGTTATTGCCCTGATTTTTCCACTCCTATGCATGCTAGGCAGGACATACTGAGCAAGTTGTCTTATTTAAATCATCACAGAGTAAGGGGCTACTCAGTATGAGTAAAGGCAGAATCTGGGCCCCTGAGATTGATTTTTTTCCCTTCTGTTCAAAATAGATACCTACTATTCTCTCATCCTTTAATTATTTTACAGTGTTAGTATACGTGTTATATTCACTTTTAACATACTTGGTGGCTTTTAGAAAGGATTCATTTTTGCCTACAAGCTGCTGATGCCTCCACCACAATGTTGACTGCTGACAATTAACACCTCTTGGGCCACTATGCACAGTTTCCCATTTATTGCTTTTTCAGGTGCTAAAGCTGATCTCCCCAGGTTTCTTTTTCATCGCTCCACTTCACTAACAGAAGGATGATTACGTCTCTCTCTTGTCCTCATTGTGTAGTCACCTCGAACACAAATGAGTATCCACAAGTGTCATGACAGGATCCCTCTAAGCAGATTCCTTTGCAGATTACGGGGCAGAGCTGTGATAAGATGAGGTACAATCCTTTTCCTCGACACAGAGGACAAAAAATAGGTTTTGGCACAACAGTGAACAAAATAAAAATGGACATGACAGCAAGTTATCCAGGAAGGAAGTGCTACATGCTGTAGATTTCATTAATATTTATCACAGTTTTGGAAAAATCAGTTAGATTATACATAATGATATTCAGTCATTTTATGATATTGCATTAACAACATTTATTGTTATTACATTGATTTAGCTACATGCACACAAAGAAATTGAAAGGAAAAATTTAGAACTTAATACTTCAATACTGGTACTTCAGTAAGGGTATGCTAATGTTAGCTGTAGTGTTTGTGCATTCTAAATAACTAATAAGCTTCAAGTTGGTCTCTTGTGGAAAATGGAAGGCTGACTTGTATGATTTTGTGAAAAAAAGATTCCTAAGCTAACAAAAAATCCCCCAAACAAAATAATTGAGATAGTCAAGAATTTTCCCATCAGAATGTCATTCTGATGGAAAATACAGCCTCTTCAGAATTGAAATTTTGCATAGGAAACTCTTGATTTTACTGAAAATATTTGATTTTCCTGATAGAAAAATCAAAATGAAATATTTCATTTTGGGACACTGATCCAAATCAGAATATTTCATTTTGTGAAACTGATCCAAATTATTTTGTTTCAAAGCATTGCAACAAAAAAATAAACTGCCTTTCCATATCACGGTGTTGCCTTATAGGAGTTGTAGCCACGTGTCTATTCACATAGTCAAAATTAAACAGATGCTTAAAGTGCTTTGCTGGACTGGGGCCTGAGTATTCAGCATTTTGTAGGATTAGGCCCTATCAAGGTTCCTTCCCCAATCTGAACTCTAGGGTACAGATGTGGGGACCTGCATGAAAGACCCCCTAAGCTTATTTCTACCAGTTTAGGTTAAAAACTTCCCCAAGGTACAAATTTTGCCCTGTCCTTGAACCCTATGCTGCCACCACCAAGCATTTTAAACAAAGAACAGGGAAAGAGCCCACTTGGAGATGTCTTCCCCCAAAATATCTCCCCAAGCCCTACACCCCCTTTCCTGGGGAAGGCTTGATAAGAATCCTCACCAATTTGTACAGGTGAACACAGACCCAAACCCTTGGATCTTAAGAACAATGAAAAATCAATCAGGTTCTTAAAAGAAGAATTTTAATTAAAGAAAAGGTAAAAGACTGTAAAATCAGGATGGTAAATACCTTACAGGGTAATCAGATTCCCTGTAAATACCTTACAGGTAATCTGGAGTACTGTGTCCAGTTTTGGGCCCCACACTACAAGAAGGATGTGGAAAAATTGGAAAGAGTCCAGCGGAGGGCAACAAAAATGATTAGGGGACTGGAACACATGATTTATGAGGAGAGGCTGAGGGAACTGGGATTGTTTAGTCTGCGGAAGAAAAGAATGAGGGAGGATTTGATAGCTGCTTTCAACTTCCTGAAAGGGGGTTCCAAAGAGGATGGCTCTAGACTGTTCTCAGTGATAGCTGATGACAGAACAAGGAGTAATGGTCTCAAGTTGCAGTGGGGGAGGTTTAGGTTGGATATTAGGAAAATCTTTTTCACTAGGAGGGTGGTGAAACACTGGAATGCGTTACTTAGGGAGGTGGTGGAATCTCCTTCCTTAGATATTTTTAAGGTCAGGCTTGACAAAGCCCTGGCTGGGATGATTTAGCTGGGGATTGGTCCTGCTTTGAGCAGAGGGTTGGACTAGATGACCTCCTGAGGTCCCTTCCAACCCTGATATTCTATGACTCAAAACATAGAGAATCCCTCTAGGCAAAACCTTAAGTTATAAAAAGACACAAAAACAGGAATACACATTCCCTCCAGCACAGCTTATTTTACAAGCCTTTAAACAAAAGAAAATCTAATGCATTTTTTAGCTAGATTACTTACTAACTTTACAGGAGTTGGAAGGCTTGCATTCCTGATCTGTTCCCAGCAAAAGCATTGCACAGACAGCCCAAACCCTTTGTTGTCCCCCGCTCCAGATTTGAAAGAATCTTGTCGCCTCATTGGCCATTTTGGGTCAGGTGCCAGCGGGGTTACCTTAGCTTCTTAACCTTTTACAGGTGAAAGGATTTTGCCTCTGGCCAGGATGGATTTTATAGCACTGTATACAGAAAGGCGGTTACCCTTTCCTTTATATTTATGACAGGCCCATAAGAAGTTTTAAGAATAGATAGGGAATTCCTTGGTTGGGAGGATCTCCAAGCCTCAGCAGCCATACCCAGTTGTGGAAAGAACAGTCTCAGACAGATTATACTTTAAGCAAATTTGAAATACTGCATTTGGTACCCAGATATGAAGGTGTTGGACATCCTATAAAAACCTAAGACTGACAGACAGCTAGATCCTTAAACATGTCCAGAAGGAGAGCGGAGGAGCTCATGCCTTTTCCTTCTACAGGAAATCAGTATTTTTCCTCTTTCTAGATCGATGCAGATATCTAGCATGCTAGAAAGCACAATTCTAACTGTTCATGCTAACTGCTGTTGTGAAAATGTAGGGCCATGGAGCATGAGGCCACATTTATGGTGTTGTTTTACTATGTAGTAGCAGGGACAGATTTTCAGCTGGAATAAGTTGGTGTAGCTCCATTGTCTTCAATATAGCTATGCTGATTTACACAAGGTGAGGATCTAGCCCTGAGTATTTTACACAAAGTTAAAATAAGCAATACAGTGGAGCTATTTATTGTGGCTAAAATAGCCGTGCCACTCTAAGAGGTAAGAGGGAACAGGAAGGCTGATCTGGAAAGATGGGGGTGGGTGGAGGGAAGGAAGTGAACACAGGTGCTAGCAAGACTGGAGATAGAAGTGGGCTATTCAATATGGCAGGGGGGAATTTTCCCCTTTACTGGAAAGATGGTGGACAGTCAGAGAAGGCCAGTCCACAGGGGATTCAGGACAAATCTAGATTTGGAAGAGTTCAGTAAAGAAAGGGGAGTCCCACGCAGGGAAGTTAAGGATGCCCCCAAAGAAGTTACTGGAAGCAAGTGTTGCAGTTCCTCAGTGAAATTCTGTTTAGTTTCTCAAGTGAATGCCTCTATATATGCCTATATATTCCTCCCAATCCATTCAGAAAGCAAAAAAAAAAAAAAATAGGGATGACGTTATTTTTGACTTTTACAAATGTTTTCATGGTTTGTTTTCTAAAAGAGAAAGATGGGGTCATTTAAGAAATCTTAAATTTTGCATATGAAATAGAAGAAGCTAAGCTAGAAAGAAGTTTTCTGATGTGCCCGGCACTTGGAGTTGAATCAGTCTTTACAAAATTAATACAATTACTATGTGGTTTTCATCTGTTAATGATGCCAAACAATTAGAGCTGCTAGAAAAACTGTTCTAGTCTAACACACAAATAAAGAATTGAAATAAATACACAAGCAAAAAACCCAATGTGGGGATTGTTAGGAGCAAAGCCATATTTAGGCCTGACAGAAGCCTGCTGTGGATTTTAAGAGTCTGTTCTGATAATGTTTAACAGCATAAGTATAAGTAGAACTATGTATGTGTAAGAAATTCCAGAGTATGTGAGAAGAAAAGAAACTAACTGAAAAAAAGCTAGAAAAGACTGGATTGAACTAACACTATATCTATACTGGTCAGGAAGGAGAATTAACATGGGAATGAGAAACTAATTCATATGTCTAAAAAAAGATAACAAAAACTTATTTCAGCTTGTGTAACAAAGGGAGGTTGAAGCTGTACTGTCCAGTGCGGAAGGTGACTGTGATGAGTTTGTCCTAATGAGCTTCCCACTTGTAAGTAATTGATCACTACTTGCTGAGTGTTTTGCCTTAATAGATATTTATTAGACCCCTCTGCTGAGTAAGTGAATCCCAATCCAACAGGGTTTTGTCACATGGCAGTATTAAATGGGCAATAAATGAAATGGCCATGTGCTGCTGTAGTGCTCTGTAGGAATTTTATGGAATGTGCTTGGATTACTGCTCTCCCTTCTTCTCTGTCCATTCCTTGTCCAGGATTTTTCTGGGCATCCTGCCAATTCCAGACATTCCTTCCTGGTAGCCTCTGCTCCAGGCTATTCAGTGGGTGCCCTCCAACTCTTGCCGTCATTCTTCTCTGGACCAACTTTAAATAGCAGCCTAATTTAAACACCTTCCATGACCACTGTCCCTCTGGGTCATGCTACCTCAACACCTATGCCCTCTCGTCTAGAATAATTGTTCATATGGCACCAAGTCCTACCCACTCCCAACTTACTTCATGAAGGCTCTTCCCACTGCCACCAAACACTGCTAAGTGAAGGAAATGAGGATGCATTCAAATCCCACTACATCAGGACTTGCAAGGTTTGGCTTAACTCCCCAGCTCTGCTACAGATTTCCAGTATTACCTTGGGCAAGTAACTTAATCTTTCTGTGCCTCAGTTGCTCATCAGGCAATATTAGCATCCCCATTTTACATTCTCCCAGCCTTTGTCTATCTTGTTTACTCAGCCTGTTAGCCCTGCAGGGCAGGGACAGTCTCCTACTGGATGATCGTTCCGGTCATGGTGCATTAAGTGTTGGTTTGTGTACCAACAGTCTAATCCACAAAGTTAATCCTTCTTTCTTTCATTTTGTACTAGATAACTGTCCATCTGTGGATGGGCCAGTTACCAAACTTTCATACCTCAGGCAAAATCATACATTTTTGGCACATTATTTTCAAATTGTGTTAGGATCTTCTGGGGAATTATGTTTTACGTATTGCTCTTCATAGAAAGTTTTAAACAGTTTCAAAACTCAGTGTGTGATAGACACGATAATAGTGTTCTAAATCTAAATGTGGAATGGCATCACAGGATATGTCCCAACATAGGGCAACATTTAAAATAAAAAAGATATTACCTCGCCCACCTTGTCTCTGCAGTATTTGGTAACATTTTCAAAAACACTTAAGTGCCTTGAGAGACCAAATCTCATTGAAAGTCCTTACTCACTTAGGAGCTTAAATCCCGAGTTACTTTTGAAAATGAGACTTTTAGGCTATAACAATTCTGTAAACTGTTTGGTAACAGTTGTGCAAGATCTACACTTGCACTTTCCAGAACAACAGTTTAACCACGGTTTTCCAGAGAGCCTTTGACAATGTTTCCCCAAACCAAACTGAACTGGGAAGGCAAAGAAAGGCTGAGCAGCAACTTCCTGGAGAGAATTCCTAAGGATTGACATTCTCAGAGATGAGCATTCACCCGTTCTGAACATTTTTAATAGATACCAAGTTTTAGAACACTCCAAAACTTTCCAACTTGCAATCTAGACCTAAATGAAGTGTAGGAAACAGGAAGAAAGGAGCAGGAAGAATGTTCACATGGAAATAATCAGGCAGAAAGGATACAGATTTTTCTTTCACACAACACTACTGTATTTGTTATTTATTAAAATAGTCCTTTCTAATGAAAGTTTTTTTCCCTTTCATCCAGAAAGTATATAATTTTTAATGTGTTGTGGAAAAAAGGATTAGTTGATATACATAGAATAAGAATGTCATTAGATGCTTTTGGAAATTTTACACTTTAGCCATTCAAGAGCCTATGTTCCATTTTTAGGAGCCCAAAGCTCATTTTAAAAAAGGATTTATGAAAATAGCTTTGGGCTCCTAAATCATTTAGGTGTTGCAACACTAAGCACGGCAGTGCCTAAATACCTTTTAAAAGATCTAGGCCTTAGTCGAATTGAATGAAAGGCAATGGAACTTAGGCTCCTGAGTGAGTTAGATGCTTTTAAAAAACAGGATTTGAGTACTTTGGAAAATGTTGTCCACAGTGACTAGATCAGAGGTCCCCAACCTGTGGGGTGCGCCCCCCTAGAAGTGTGTGAAGGAATGTTCAGTGGGGCATGGCTGGGGCCTGGGCCAGCCCCCATGGGGGGGCAGGGTGGGAGCACCACGCAGCTCCGCTCCTGGCCCTGGCCGCCGGGGCACCAGAGGCTGGCACCAACCCCCCGGGGGGAGGCTCCGCTCCCACCCCCACCTCTGGCCCTAGCCTTGGCCCCCTTACCCCTGTCTGTGTCCCTCCCTCCCAGAGCTGTGGCCCTGCTCCTGGGCCCGGCTCCAGGGAGCGGGACGGGGGGGTGGGATAAGTAAAAAGTTTGGGGATCCCTGGACTAGATTCTACAAAATCGCTTACAGAAGCTACCTCCCTTCCAAAGAATGGTACTTACCTTGTCTGACAGCTAGTGTAGTGGTGTAGACCAAAAACAGGAGGATGTAATTGAGGAAGCTCTGAAAAACAGGAGTGTTGGCATGGAAATCCTCTGACAAATACTTGCTGGTCAGGCCAATGCCACAGATAAGAAGGGACAAAACCTGGCCAAGAGCCACAGACAGCAAGAGCTCCCTAAAAGAAACAAGAAAAAACACAGACATAAAACACTCAGCCTCTCAGCCATCCAAGAAATTCTTATCCTCCTCCGAGGAGCGTAAATCCAAATGAAAGTGTTAAAACATGGGAAGAAACATGATGGCCTTGATCTGTAATGTACCTGGAGGAGTTGTCTAATAAATATTACCATCTCTTTCCTCAGCATTTACTGAAATACTTACCAAACACACTGGCTTTTGTTCATGTATTATAAAAACCTCTTGATTATGGAAGAATAACTGTGAAATTTCATGCACACAACACAAGGGAAAGATTTGGTGGATATGGGCCCATATAGTCTTAAAACTTCCTCGCCCCTTTCCCCAGGTTTGCTTGTGTGTGTCTCAAAGGAAAGGCCCAGGAGTATAATTTCACATTTGCAATACAATGGAAGTGTATAGCTGTCCCAGTATTTAGTATGTGTCTCTCTGTATACACAACCAAATAGAGAAAAAAACCCATTTTATCATGTTTCTAGATCTACATTTTTATAAAATAAAATGTATGAATGTACTGGCTTCCTTCGTTTGTTCTTTCATCTCATTTCCATTTTGCTTTCATTTCTTTCCTTCTACTGTGTATCTTTTCTTCAATCTTTTTCACCTTCTTGTTTCTCTCCTCCACTCTTTACTTTCCTGTGGATTTTTCCTCTTTGAAAAAATTCTTTTCATCACTTCTTTTTCTCCAAAAAACTTCCTTATCTGAACTGGCCTCTTGTTTCAGTTTATCCTTCCATTCCTCATCCCCACCATTTGACTTTTTCTTCCTCCATATTCCTTCTTTCTTCTGCCTCCCCCGCTCCTGTCCTATACTCCACCCTCTTCCCTCCCCCCTGCCCCGCCATGTTCTCCCTCAGCATCCTCATCAATTTCTCCTTCCTGCCCGTCAAGTCCCGTTTCTTTGTTATCTCTTTGCACCACAGTTCACTTCAACCCAGATAAAGAACATTCAAGTGTTACTTGCTTGTGCTTCCAGCTTTGTTACAGGATATTCTACACATGCAACATGGGCATCATTTTTTGAAAAATGTACCCGTGAGACGAGTTTACTGAGACCATACCCAGACACTATTTTGTCCCTACAGTTGTGCTGATGCCAAGTCTATTCCATGTCTGTGTCCTGCTAGGGGTGGGGGTGGGGTAGAAGCAGGGGGGACAGGCAAGGCAGCACGTCAGTGTGGAACACTGTTCATCTGTGATGAAAATCTTTTTGGTACACCACCATTTCCAAATATTTAAAATCTTTCAATGTTGTTTCCCTGTCCCTGCCATATCTCCCTCAGAGTGACTGAATATTTGGCAGCTGTGAAGAGGTAGGCTACAAAGACCCCTTTCTTAGTAACCTCAGGTGTCAGATTTGTTTCCCCCTTTCTCAAGCAATCCTCCTTCTACTGTGTCTTGGTGCCAGTCATGGTATGAAACAACCAGACAGGCCCAGGGAAGCACAAGCTGTTGTGTAGAACCTTCTCCCCCTTTCCCCTGCCCATCTCCCTCTCCCACACCAAAAAAAACCAAGCAATCTGACAGAGAGAGAACAACCTTCACTGTGCTAGATCCTGCACTCTTCAGGAAGTTTTTGGATTGGTGGAATCTAAGATCATGTGACATTGCACTCCATATGCTTTATGAAAATATGCTTATGAATGTGAGTATGATGTAACTGGAATATGCTTTATGCAAAAGGTGTCTTGTAAGGTATCATTACAAAGCTTATAATCTACTGAGTGTGTTCATCTTATTTGTTTGCATTTATTATTTCTATGTCTGGAGTTAGGAAAATAAGATATAAATTTGTATCACTGATGTAAACATATTAAGTGGAGGCCATGAAGGGTGCTTCAGAAACAATCAGTTATAAATGGCCTTAGTTACTTGAAAGCCTTCCTGTGTATGTGTGGGCCAGCCCATCGGGAATAGAGACTTGGGTCTTACAGTGATATGTGACCATGTCACCTGATAATGAAATCCATCTTAAATCTGGTACTTTTCCATTTAGAAGGAGGGATGGGGACCCAAAGAGACAAAGGATTCCCACCTTGTGCCAAAGCTATAAAAGGGGGTGGAGCAGGACAAAGGAGGCTGTCAGTCATGAGAAAACCCCTTTTTTCCACCTAAGATGTGAGTATGATGCTGGAACTAACAAGGACTATACCAGGGGAAAGAATAGGACCCAGATTAGGAAGAAGTCTAGTCTGTAAAAGAAGCTTATTGGAACATCTCTGAGAGTGAGCTATTACCTGTAATCAGTTTCTTAATGTATATGGGGAAAGCAGTGGATGTGATCTATCATGACTTTAGCAAAGCTTTTGATATGGTCTCCCACTGTATTCTTGCCAGCAAGTTAAAGAAGCATGAACTGGATGAATGGACTATAAGGTGCACAGAAAGTTGGCTAGATTGTTGGGCTAACGGGTAGTGATCAACGGCTCGATGTCTAGTTGGCAGACGGTATCAAGCGGAGTACCCCAGGGGTCGGTCCTGGGGCTGGTTTTGTTCAACATCATTATCAATGATCTGGATGATGGGATGAATTGCACTCTCAGCAAGTTCGCAGATGACACTAAGATGGGGGGAGAGGTAGATAAACGGGAGGGTAGGGATAGGGTCCAGAGTGACCAAGACAAATTGGAGGATTGGGCCAAAAGAAATCTGATGAGGTTCAACAAGGACAAGTGCAGAGTCCTGCACTTAGGAAGGAAGAATCCCATGCACCGCTACAGATTGGGGACTGACTGGCTAAGCAGCAGTTCTGCAGAAAAGGATGTGGGGATTACAGTGAACGAGAAGCTGGATATGAGTCAGCTAGCGTGTGCCCTCATTGCCAAGAAGGCCACCAGCATATTGGGCTATATTAATAGGAGCATGCCAGCAGATCGAGAGAAGTGATTATTCCCTTCTATTTGGTACTGGTAAGGCCACACCTGGAGTATTGTGTCCAGTTTTGGTCCCACCACTACAGAAGGGATGTGGACAAATTGGAGAAAGTCCAGCAGAGGGCAATGAAAATTATTAGGGGGCTGGGGCACAAGACTTACAAGGAGAGGCGGAGGGAACTGTGGTTATTTAGTCTGCAGAAGAGAAGAGTGAGGGGGGATTTGATAGCAGCCTTCAACTACCTGAAGGGGGGTTCCAAAAAGGATGGGGCTAAGCTGTTCTCAGTGGTGGCAGCTGACAGAACAAGAAGCAATGGTCTCAAGCTGCAGTGAGGGAGGTCTAGGTTGGATATTAGGAAACACTATTTCACTAGGAGGGTGGTGAAGCAGTGGAATGATTTACCTAGAGAGGTGGTAGAATCTCCATCCTTACAGGTTTTTAAGGCCTGGCTTGACAAAGCCCTGGTTGGGATGATTTAGTTTAGGGGTGGCCAACCTGAGCCTGAGAAGGAGCCAGAATTTACCAATGTACATTGCCAAAGAGCCACAGTAATACGTCAGCAGCCCCCCATCTGCTCTGCCCCCCCACTCCCAGCACCTCCCGCCCACCGGCAGCCACCGATCTGTGACTCCGCCTCCTTCCCCGCACCTCCTGATCAGCTGTTTTGTGGCGTGCAGGAGGCTCTGGGGGGGAAGGGGAGAGGAATGAGGGCATGGCAGGCTGAGGGGACGGGGCAGAGAGCGGTGGAATGGAGGGGGGCAGCAGGGCTTGTGGTAGAGCCAGAGGTTGAGCAGTGAGCAGCCCCTGGCACATTGGAAAGTTGGCACCTGTAGCTCCAGCCCCGGAGTTGGTGCCTATACAAGGAGCCGCATATTAACTTCTGAAGAGCCGCATATGGCTCCAGAGCCACAGGTTGGCCACCCCTAATTTAGCTGATGTTGGTCAGGGGATTGGTCTAGATGACCTCCTGAGATCTCTTCCAACCTTAAAATTCTATGATTCTAGGCTTAGACTTGCATGTTTTGTTTTATTTTGCTTTGTGACTTACTTTGTTCTGTTATTATTTGAAACCATTTAAATCCTACTTTTATACTTAATAAAATTACTTCTGTTTATTAATAAACCCAGAATAAGTGATTAATGCCTGGGGAGAGCAAACAGCTGTGCATACCTCTCTATCACTGTTATAGAGGGTGGGCAATTTATGAGTTTACCCTGTATAAGCCTTATACATAGTAAAACGGATGTATTTGGGGTTTGGATCCCATTGGGAACTGGGTGTCTGGATGCTGGAGAGGTAACCTGCTGAGCTGTTTTTGGTTAAAGTCTGTAGCTTTGGGGGCGTGGCCCAGACCCTGAGTCTGTGTTGCAGCAGGCTAACATGTCTCGCTCAACAAGGCAGGGTTCTGGAGTCCCAAGCTGGCAGGGAAAACGGGCTCAGAGGTAATTTCAGCACATCAGGTGGCAGTCCCAAGGGGGTCTCTGTGACTGGACCCATCACACATATAACCACTCCTTCCACCCTTACACCTTTCACTCAGATACAAAACACGCCTCTGTGAAATAAAGACATCAACTGGGATGGTGTCACAGGATGGCTGGGCCTTGTAATTAAAAACAGATCCAGCTCCCCTGTTATAGAGCAGGTGCTCACAGTCGAGCCAGTTAAGGGGACAGGGCTGCACCTGGGCTATAGCAGTCAGAGGGAGCACACTGAACACAGATCTACAAGGAACTGTGCAGTAAAGATGCAGGAAGAGAGGGTCTCTGAATAAGGGACTGGGGCTGGTTAAGAAGACCCAGATGGAAGGTATGTTTATCCTTTGGAGAAGGCAGGCCGGGCTTTGGACATTCTCCAGCTGCTTAGACAACAGAAAGAGACAGTGCTTTGGGGGCTTTGCCCAGTTTAAGACTGGGTTGAAGATTTTTTTTTAATTATTATTAATACAAAACTCCACACCCAAGAAGGGCTGTGAGTGGATGAGCAAAACTGCAGGCAGTTCTATTTAAGGAGCCCTGAAGAAGGGAAAACTAAGGCAGACACTGTAGCAGCACTCCTGGCCACGAGAGGGTGCTTGGGCAGTGGCCACCATGTTAAAGATGCCAACAGAAGAGACTAGTATTAGTGCTAAAGAAACCACATATCCATAATCCTTGCCACTGCTGCCCATTGATGAGATACTGTAAATGTGAAGATTCACTGAAATTTAGGCAGATCCATCTCCTAGACACTTGTAGTCCTTTTTTATCCATTTAGATGCTGCTTCAATTACTGTCTTTTCTCTAAAATGGAGGTTCATGCAGCAGCATCCTCTTGTTACTCTATGCTAGGGACCTTTATAGGTGGTGCTTGAATTGCGGAGTTAAATGCATGACATATTTCATATATGGCCATCGGCAAGCATTACATAGATACATAACACATCTACAATAGAACTACTGTGGAGGCAAGTGCCTCAGTTTTTATTCTCTTACTCAGAAAAGTGGACACACTCATTTTATCACTCATGGAAGGAGGTTAGCAATAGTGTTTTTTGCTCCACATGGTGGTCCATTGCTGGACACCACTAATCTTGGCAGATCCTTCTTTTATTGAGAGGCATGATGATGTGGCCCTCATGAGCAGTGTGTGCATAAAGTCAGACCTTGGTTCTCTTCCCCTCCAATATATGTCACCTTGGATTGATAGGCTATCCCAAATCTCACATAGAAAGTAACTAGTTAATTTGGCAGGGCTTTATGTCAGAATCATTGCTATCCACAGGATAAGCTTCAGGTCTGCCAACAGTCATTTCTGTCTAAGTAGAAGTGAAATATTTTCCAACAACTGGTTCATTAACATTTCATCCTGCATGATACCAAATTCACAAGTGAGAATTCTTCTCTTAAGACACCTATACAACTGCCTACAGTCCTATTTATAGGATGTCCTCTACTTCTAAATGTAACATTTGGTAACAATATTAATGGCTACTTAGTAGTTCTGCTGATTTTTTCAGTGCAATTGCATATTCTGTGTTGGTCTTTGTAGCTACAGATGGGTCAGTTTTCAGTTAATTCTTTGTCCTCAGCCCTTCGGTGATGCAGTAGAATAGCTTTTCATCTCTAAGTATTCAACTCTTGCATTTGCTATTAATGGGGTTGCCAACCCTACAGGATTCCTGGAGTCTTCAGGAATTACAGATTAATTTTTAATTAAAGATTGTCATGTGATGAAATCTCCAGGAATACATCCAGCCAAAATTGGCAACTCTAGCTATTAAACATCCTTAAATCAACTCTTACTATTGCCTCCACAGTATAGCTGGAATTCCCAATGGAGACAGAAAAGCAGTTAAAAGTGCAATAGAATTAGAGAGGGGCAAGAATCAAGACTCCTCCTCTGAAAGTACACAAACTTTCAGAATAGTTTGGATGTGGATCAGAATATTATCTCTAAACAGAATTCACCTTTTGAATATAACCAATGTAAACAAAACCCATGTCCCTAGTCACTGAATCCCTTAAAGCACTTTAACAAAAAAGTATCTTATAATTAGTGCTACAGAACAACAGAAAGTTCTTCTCTAACCTAGGAAGTGAAGACTAAAAGCATATAGCCACACCCTGTTGCAATATATCATGCACTCAGAAACAACATGGTCAAGCTCTACTGTTTTTGCTTCCCTCCCCCTGGCATATTCCATCTCCAAAGTAAGAGTTCTACTGAGTAGGGTGGCTCAAGGGAGAAAGGCTGAAGTCTCTTAGCCTCCTAATTGCCATTGACCCTCTTTATCCTCCAGCTTCCTTTTTTACTTCCCACCTTTCTTGTGTTTGAGTCTTGCTTCTGAGCTTGATCACACAGCTTTCTGACTATACAGTACTGCACGGGTTGGAAGGTAGGGGAAGGTGTGGGAAGGTGTCCTATAAGGTCTTTTCCATCTTTCATTTCTATTATTTTCTATTTAGAGCGTCAGCTTTTCTGTTCAGGGACTCTCTTCTACAGCAATGAACACAGTGTTAACATTTAACAAAGGATTATGAATGATTAAATGGTCATGCATTTATTGGAAATAGAAAAAATTCATGTAGTCCTTAAATTGCATCAGCACTCAAAATACTTGACTGTACAAACACGACTGAAGGGTTATGGATAGCTAATCTGTCCATGACTTCTATATCCACTTTGTCTTCTTAATTGATAGTGCTGCAAACTCAAGATGGGATTAGAAAATTATATTGTGTGCTTCCTCCATTCAGAACTTGGTTTATGATTTTGTGGATGGCATGTGAGGCAGAACAGAACTCAGCCTGCTCTTTGATAGCTGCTCTGTCTCTGCAGCATAAACATTAATCAATACTTATATTCAATAATATGCAGAAACGGCTCAAACGAACACGGAATGCAGATCTCCTGAGTAGGGAGGGCCATTCTATACAGGGCCGGCTCTAGGCACCAACAAAACAAGCAGGTGCTTGGGGCGGCACATTTCTAGGGGCGGCATTCCAGCACCGGCCATGCCACCCCTTGAAATGTGCCCCTGCCGCCCCAGCTCGCCTCCGCCTGCTCCCCTGAGCACACCACTACCGCTCGGCTTCTCCCCCCTCCCTCCCAGGCTTGCAGCGCGCCAAACAGCTTTGGACAGACTCAGTAACATCTCTTTCAGTTTTAGGGTAATACTTAAACTGTGGAAAACTGGGAAATATTTTTATAAATATCATATGCCCCTCAGTGTGTGTGTGATATTACCCTGCCTTAAAGCATAATTAGATCAATAATTAGATTTGTCAGAAGCTGGGAATGGGTGACAGGAGATGGATCACTTGATGATTACCTGTTCTGTTCACTCGCTCTGAAGGACCTGGCATTGGCCACAGTCGGAAGACAGGATACTGAGCTAGATGGACCCAATATGGCCATTTTTATGTTCTAAAAAGGTTAAAGAAACCAGGCAGAAAAGGTAAAAGCACAGTGACCTAGATAAGGAGTGTCCCCTCAAACACAATAGCCAGCTTTACAGCCATGAGGAGTCCTGGCAACAGGGCTGTTTGCCAAGGCTGAGAATCTGAAGAGATCAAAAGACACTGGTCACTGAAAAGACCTACCCTACAGAAAAGGACGAAGTTGTCTTTGGCTACAGAGTGACACAGAAACACTGACTGTGAATTAGAGGTTTGCAGTGGGGAAGCTGTAACTTGGTCACCAAGAGAAAGGAGTATACAAAGGCTAAGTCATCTCTACCCAGGGGCCTGAAGGAATCACCAAGTGTAAGAAAGCTTTATTTATTTATTTTAAATCCATTTCTTGAGGGCTGTGTACTTTTTCGCATATAAATCATACTTTGTTTTGAAGAAGCTGTTCTCCTTCATACTGTTACTGTCCTGAAGGGAACGCATGCATGTGCCAAGTCCATTGGACCTGCTGTGAAACATGGTTGGCAACTAGGGTGGTGTGACCAAATGTCCAGTTGGATCACAGGGTCCCACCCCAAAGAGAAGTAGAGGCATGGGCCTGCCACTTGAAAGAGGACTGAAAAGTGTCTCTGAAGGGGCAGCCTACCCAGAGACTGTGGCACAACCATTGAAAAGAAATTAGTTCTTTGGCTGTGGAAAACCTATCGCTTTCTTCAGAAAAAGCACCACCAAACAAATCCAAGGATTACTTAAATCCATTCTCTGAGTACTGTGAGTCCTTTTTTAAAGTCTCACAGTGTGGCTGAAACATGCAATATTTCAGAAACCCTGTGTTTTAACTGCAATATTTTTCTAAGTCCTTTTGATGCTTCCAGCCATACGTACAGAGTATGTCACAAAGAGAATGACTTCTTCTGTTAGCCATCAGTAGTACACGTCCATTAAGCAAGTGCGACTCATTCATAAGATGAAGAAAAGTAGTCAGTTTTGATTGGGGGGCCTCAGTATACAGCGTCAAAGAGAGACTCACTACAAAAATGTTAAAGATGGAAAAGGGGCTTTCGGTGTGTTTCCCCAGTTTCGGAGCCTACTCTTACTATTTGTGTTTTGTTTCTCTACCCCTTATCCCATTTACAAGTCATAATAGAGCAAGCCACCATAAGCTCTTTCCCTTTTCCCACTCAGGCAAAGGAGGGCACCTCATTCTCCACTGGTCCACATTAAGACTTTAGAATTCAAAACAATTTGAACATTTTCTACTCTCCTGTTGAATAGCTCACACTGATGATTCTCCTCCAATGATGCTTGGAAGAGGAAAGTTAGGACCTACTTCTTTGATATCTTGTTGCCAGTTGAATTCAGTGCTGTATTATAATCATAACTCCCTCTAGATGCAGCATAAATCCATTTCAATCTAACCAACACTGGCAATTTATTGGTACCAGTTTTACTCAAGGTGTGTCAGCAGTAGCTTGAGTAGTGTGACAGAAAGCCAGAATCACACCCAAGCCATTTAGTGGAGGCAGCTAGCCATAAATACATTGAGTCTGATTTATGGTGTTTTGAAAGAGATACAAGCAAATAATTCTTTATAAACTCTATCCTCATCCCAGGATAATCTCAATATCATGCCATTCTGAAATTTTAGTACAATTGCAGCTCAGCATCATCTCATCCTCTAAACTCTAAGCACTGCACTACCGTTTGGAAAGCTAAAAAAGCCACACATTGTGTTAGAACTCCCAGAAGAAGATGAAAGCTGTGAGATAATATCAGAATGGCTTATAAAGTAGAATAATTCACAAGGGGCCTGATTCTGATCTCTCTTACACCAGTGTAAAGGAGTTAATGCTACTAAAGTCCATGGAGTTACGGCAGTGTAAAACCAGTGTGAGAGGAGAAGGCAGTCCAAGCCTGGAACAGGAAGCCATTTTATTCTGCTTAAAACTTCTGTGATTGCAGTTGATATGTGCTGGTTTTTTTCTTTGCTACTTTGACATACTGGTGTTTCTATAATTGTTTCCCCCTCTCCCCCCAGTTATCAGTCATGTGGACACTGGAAACCCTAAAGGCAGAAATTCCAATAACAAACCACTCTAAGGTTAGCTTCTCAGCACCTGGCACGTACACCCCTACATGACATATAGCTGTTAGATTTCCTCAGGTTCTTATGCAATTCAAAGTTTCATATCGTTACAGTTTCCCAGTTTATTCTGCTTTGTGTGGCTTGTTTGGCAGAAGAATTTTGCAGCAGTACATTCAGGGTGCCAGCCATTGTGTCCTGTAGCTGCGGTACTCCGCAGGCAAGACAATAGATGGACAACCCACATCAGTAACTGGATCCCCAGAGACCACAAGCGACTGCTGGGCAGAACGAAAATGCGCTGGACTGATCTCATGACAAAACTTTGGCCAGAAATGGAAAGAACGTGCTTTCAAAACAAACAAAACAGAATGGTATGGCGTTGGCTTGCATTGGTGAAGGGACGGACAAGGACAAGCCAGACAAAGGTGATACCGTTACAGCATTCAGTTTGAACACCAACTCTTCTCCATAATAGTAAAATGCCTTTTCTGACCCAACATCAAAGTGGGATTACATTCTGAACTGCTTATAGGGGCAGCATACAATGCTAGTGATATCAGACCTTTTTTTGCTGAACCAATGACCTACAAAGGTGGCTGAAGGGCAATGTTCTCTCTAATTTTTGACAGGCCGTGTGCGCAAAAAATTTCTTCTGTGCAATTTGTTGTGCTTCGGTGCAAAATTTTGTGTGCGCGGTGTTTCGCTGTGTGTGCGGGGTTGGGGATCTGTGTGCTCGCGCACATGCGCACAGCTTAGAGCGAACAGTGTGAAGGGTTTGAATACTCAACCCTGATTATTTGGTTTGGGAAATGCTTACTTCCATTGGGTTATTGACAATTCTATTTTGAGCACCATCCAGGTCAATTTCCTTGTTAACAGATTCCCCTCTTCTCGTTTTTACTTGGCCCCATTTCATTGCTAGGTCCTCATTGCATCACTTACAACATACCTTAAAGGGTGAAATCTCCTGGTACTTTTAATCTCCAGAGATTGGAAAAGTACCAGTCCCTCAACGTAACTCAATCTCTGTCAGACAGGGTCTGAGCCTGGCAGATTGTCTCCTGACCTGAGTCTTTACCAGGTGAGCAGCAGTCTATATAATAGTTTCATAGTATGGTGTAAGAACAGGCATGGAGGTAGAAATATACTTCAGAGACTGAGTTATTTATCAAAATATTATACGGATGTATTTTGAAAGGAAAGAAGGATCTCATTTGGAGACTGGTTACCGTTAACCCAGATTAAAATTGATGAGGGCTTGTATTTCATTTGAGTGCATGGTTTTATCAAACTACCTTTGAGGGCATTTTAATGTATTAATATAAACAGCAAAAGAAAAGAGATCACTATCTCAAAAATTTTAGTCTGAGTTCATTAGGAATTTCATGTTCCTCTGTGACTATCAGACCAGCTCTATTTGAAATTTTTGAATATGGATGTGGCACCCTAACTTTAGGTACCCATCGTTAATTTTGACTTTTCTGTCACTTTCTATCTCAGGAAGAAAGGGAAAGAAGTATGAACATAAGAATGGCCCTACTGGATCAGACTAAAGGTCCATCTAGCCCAGTATGCGGTCTTCCAACAGTGGCCAGTGCCAGGTGCCCCAGAGGGAATGAACAGAACAGGTAATCATCAAGTGATCCATCCCCTGTTGCTCATTCCCAGATTCTGGCAAACAGAGGCTAGGGATACTATTCCTGCCCATCCTGGCTAATAGCCATTGATGGAACTATCCTCCATGATTTTATCTAGTTCTTTTTTGAACCCTGTTATGGCCTTCACAACATCCTCTGGCAAGGAGCTCCACGGGTTGACTGTGTGTTGTGTGAAGAAATACTTCCTTTTATTTGTTTTAAACCTGCTGCCTATTAATTTCATTTGCTGACCCCTAGTTCTTGTGTTATGAGAAGTAGTAAACAACACTTCCTTATCTACTTTCTCTACATCAGTCACAATTTTATAGACCTCAATCATATCTCCCCTTAGCCGTCTCTTTTCCCAGCTGAAAAGTCCCAGTCTTATTAATCTCTCCTCATATGGAAGCCGTTCCATACCCCTAACCATTTTTGTTGCCCTTTTCTGTACCTTTTCCAATTCCAAGTATGGTTTGAACCCAAATGTCAACACAAAAATAGGACGCTGCTGCTGCAGTATGGAAAAGCTCTTAGGGACACACCAGGAAAATGGACATCACTAC
Source organism: Caretta caretta (assembly GCF_965140235.1). Taxonomy (NCBI): domain Eukaryota; kingdom Metazoa; phylum Chordata; order Testudines; family Cheloniidae; genus Caretta; species Caretta caretta. The sequence goes on along the minus strand of NC_134208.1, from coordinate 91,500,654 downwards.
AGTATGTTGCCACATTCACCTTACACGTATATACGCGGCACTGAGAAGTTTAATTGATAGGCTGCTTCTAAAACCTTCTTCATGCCAACTAAAGCATCTGGCCGGTTATCTTTGAAAGCTGGGGCTACAGATTTCTAATAATTTTCAGTCTGGCACACAGGAAAGCCTCTCAGCTGTTCTGTTTGATTTGATACTGGCTATACCTAGAGGGAGAGAGACAGAGATTTTGTATGTATTTAGTAAGTGCTTTTTCCTGTGCATTCTCACTTTTACTCCATTCTTATGTGTGCACTACACAGGGAAGAAATCCTGCAAGATGGCACATACAAGCCTCTCAGCCGGCACACCTCTCCCAGCAAGACAAGTTTTAATAGCAGAAATCTTCAGTTAATACATTAAAGCATTTGTATCAGCTTATGATAGTTTACATAAGTGATCATGACTTCCAAAAATAAAACGTTGAAAGCAATGAAGAGCAAGCAGATTTCTGTGCACAAGTGCTGTTAACAGTTAATGGAGTTGGCACCTATACTACATGTATGATATTAATCAACTATTCTCATCATGTTAATTCTCAATTATTACATTAGGCAATGCCCTGTGTAATTGTAACTGTTATAAGATTAACATTTAAAGGCCTCTTTTACTTTTGACAGTGGCACAAATAAACCTTTCAGAGCTGCAGAATCATAGGTAATAGCCATCACTGGACAGTGAAATAGCAAAGCTTGGATCCCACCTAATACCATAAGAATTTTACTCAAATATTTACATAAAACTCAATGAGTAAAGTTCACCCCTGTGGAGAAGGTCAATACAAGGCCTCTCCATCACTTAAATCTTACTGAATCCTTATTTTGAGGTCTTAAGTGGAATTTAAGTGGTACCTAGGCTTTATGCCGGTCCCCTGCACAGGGGTGAAATTCACTCACTAAGTATTACTGACCACTTGTAACTCCCTCTGACTTCAGTGATGCAAGTGGTCAGCAGCATTCTTTAGGGTTTTGAAAAATTAAACATCAACTTATTAATACTCATAACTGGGCAACATAATGAACTTCTGGCACTTTGATCAACAAGATGACCTGAAAAACTTTAGGCCTCGAATCACAGACTAAAGTTTAAGGAAAAGCAACAAAGTTACAGTGGGAAATTGCTATTAGAATAAAGCGTTGGCCACGAGGTTTTAGTCTTCTGTTTTCTACTATATATTATCTAAATGAGGAAGGATTTTCCAAATGGTTTGAGCTCTTCTGTGAAGGTCAGAGGTGGGTCAACAATTTCCTTTTCACAGCACTGGTTGTTCTGTCCCCTCCTGCCACCACTTTCTCCAGGTCATCCTCTTCTTCTTCCTGTCACCTTAGCTTTGGACAAGGAGAACTGAATCTTAGAAACACTTCATTCCTTCATCAGTGCATTGAAACCTATCTTACATGACCACCCACTGACAAAAAAAAATTAACTGCTTAACAGAGGTGACCTTGTTATAGAGATGGAACAGAAATGTGTACTTCAATATGCTTGGGGAATCTTTAGGACAATCTCTTAAGACCGGAGATTTCCTAAATGTTTCCTTTCTCTTGTATGTTTCACTATGCTGTAATTCTTATAAATGGACTTCCACTAGTGAGCTTGTATCTAAATAAGTTTGTGTTTTTTCTCTCTTTCACACACACAAGTAAATGGTGTAAGGCTGTTCACTGAAAACATAGATTTTGCTCCTCCCCTTACATACAGTTGCAGTGCATTCCCATGGCACTGGGGGAATCTGCTGCTGTGATTGCAAACACAAACAGCACTTTTCATCATTATGTTTTTTAAACAAGAAGCATGTTGAAAAACAGTAAAAGAAAACACAAGGAGAAGCCCTCAGGGCTCTTATTTAGACTGCCCCTGAATTCAGTTTATTCTAGGCAGAATCAGACATTTTTTAAAGTAACTTGTCAACAGACATCCTACCAATGAGCTCTTCACGGGAAAAAGGTAGGTTATTCCTAAAATCCATAATACTTTCAGTTTTAAAACTGACGGTTGTCTGTCAACTAGAGACGTACTGTAGATTAGGCTATCTAGAGACCAGAGCAGGACTACTTCCAAAGCATGTGAGAACCAATTTAATGGAGGTGTATTTACATATGGTTCTTGGTAGTTTATCTGGTGGTGAATGATGCAAAGTTGTAGACCTTTTGTCCAGCACAATGATGTTTTTCTTTTCTGGAGGTCAGTTAGTCTCCTAGATCTAAATGTAACTCAAAGATCTATGGTGCAGCCTTCAATTGTCCTCCTAGTATTGACGTAGAAGTCTGCCCACTGCAACCACAGATTCCACATCAAAATCTCCATCTTAATGGGAATAACTAACATTATCATTTGCTTTTCCAGTCATGGATCTTGAAATGCTTTATAATCAGTAAAGAATACTTCTTTTAAATAGGTAACATTCATTTTACAGATGGGTCAGCAGAGGGATGGAAAGGTTACATGACTTCCCTAATTTGTAGTTTCTCCATACCAAAGATAAGAGTGGCTGAAATTTTATCGAAAATAGGTACACCCTTGGGCTTCAGACAATATACTACCAGCCCCCTTAGATGGGCAGAGTTTGAGCACCCCTGTATTACAACTAAAAAAGAAAACAGCACACATACTTATGTTGGGTTGTTAACATTAGCTTTTACTCTTTTGTAATTAAACTAGTTTGAGCTGTTAGCTCTTAAAGGAAAATAGCATGTAAAGTGACTGATGGCTATCTGCCTCTTGGAGGAAATAAAGCTCTGTCACTTTCCATTGGTTCATCTCACTACCAGCAACTTTTATGCCTGAAGCTCAGGACATTATAAATACAGCAAAGTGGTAAAACTGGATTCCACCAAGTGATGAATGTCTTTGGATAAAATGAGAAATAGTTTTAAAAGTTTCCAATCAGCTAAGATCGACAGCTGCCATTTTTCTAGGAGGTACACAGCATCAGTAACAGGTGTGGGTAATTCCCAGAAGTGAGGGGGAGGAGAGGGGGGAAAGCTCACCAGTGCTCTTACAAGCATATCTCTTACTATTTCCCCTTTGCCACAACTGCATAATGGGCTAGTGCAGTTTAAAATTGTGGAGGAGCAGGTCCACAGACTTATTCCTACAAATATTAAGGAACAGCAGGTAGTGAAGGAGGCAAGCAGCATCACAGAGAGACACTCATCACTTATAAAAACAATTCCAATTTAGGTCTCAGATGGGAAGAAAGCTGGAGTATGACTGATTCATCAGGCAGAGAAGGTACGTATGACCTAATTTATTGTGGTCCTAACTACCAGCTGTGGTCCTGGAAAATTACACAGTAACCCTAGAAAAAGAATACTCCTGCTGGAATTCTGTGACACTGTGCAATGCAGAATTTGTGCAGAATTAATGTATCCCGCAAAATTTTATTTTTTCACACAGAATTTGTGATTTCCACCAAAATGCTCCCTTTTCCAGTTTTGCGTGTTTCAAATGTATTAGTTATGTATACACGCAATGTCTTTGACCACACATGAGCTTGAACGCACCCCCTTCCCTTCACTTCCACCTAACACTGCACCCCCCCACGCCCCGAGCACACCTACCTGCACCTGGCAAGGGGCATGCCTACCACCTCTGGAGATGGAGGGGCGTTGACTTGCGAACCATGTACACAACCCAACCACACACCCACACTACGCTGGGTCTCTCTTCCTCATGCTAACCACCCTCTATCCTACAACTAAACTACCACTAACCTTCACCAACCCTCCTCCCACTACAGTGGTATGACCTAAAAGTCTTACAATACACATAAAAGCTTGAACAAGACATGACAGATAGACAGAAAAGTGTCCTTAAGGACGCTACCACCCTTTTAGGCTAGGTTGTTACAATACTTTTGTATAACGACTTTGCTTAAATGAAATATTGAATTTCACTGAAACAGAAGATAAGTGTCAACAGAGATACATCAAATTCTGTATTAATATGCCTAGAAAGGAATCTAGTGTCAAAAAACATTTCCTGAATCTTCTTTATTGTCTGTATTGTTACAGACATATTTGCTGACAGGTATTTTGAAATAGATTACCAAAATAATTGAAACTGGTATGATTATATTGTGTTATTTTGACAAATAAAATATACAGAATTTTAAAATATTGTGCACAACATTTTAATTATTTTGGCACAGAATTCCCCCCAGGAGTAAAAGAAACATCACAGTGATTATGTGTAATTTCAGATCTCAATAAAAAAGTTTTGTAGTGACTCTTCCCAGCTCTAAGAACTGTCTCACACATCTCCTATACTTCCCCAAATATGAGTGAGTCAGAATATTTTGACCTTACACTTACCATTCTCTCATAAATTAAAAAGAACAGGAGATGTCACCCTTTCAGAAAGGGAAAAGATCAAAAGCACTGCAAGGAGGTGTGTGTATATGCCAAGGAGAAAAAAATTACATGAAGTAGTTAGTCATAGAACCGAGAGAAAATTTCACTTTATTACATAAGCTGCATAGCAACATAGTGAAGGAAATTTTCAGATGTGCTGAGTCCTGGTCACAATCTTTGCTGGTGCAACTTGCAGTTGCAAATGTTGTGCCTGAATTTTCTTAAAATGTAAAATGAAGTCTAAGCACAAGCACTTCTAATGACCTGATACCTACCCACAACCAAGTAGTTGAAGGGGTATGTAAAGGACTGGGGTCTATCTTATAACACCCTCTTCCTGCTGGACCCAGGTTTACTCTTGCTAAGCCAGCTCCCTCACTGGGGAAATTCTGTCTGGAGCCCTCTCACAGAATCCAGGGATCCATTAATTCCTCCCCCCTTTTATTTCAAGTCTTCTTAAGAAAACAAGATCAAAGCTTCACAGACTCTTCCCTCAGAGTCTGTACAGAGTAAGTAATCCCTTCCCCAAATCTGTCTTTCACCCCCTAAGTGCATCAACCCAAAATTTCCTGGCTCTTGCCTCAGAGCCTTAGTAATTACAGGACTTCCCACAGTCTCCCTTCTGCCCATTTGTTTCTTGGAGCATTTCCTCACTGTGATTGCTCTAGCCACAGCCCCTGATCCCTCAGCTTTCTATCAGGTATTCCAACTCCCCCCTCCGTTTCCTGCTGCCTTCTTTTATGAGGATCAGCCAATTAAGTTGCGGATCTTTTCCCCAGGTACAAATTGCATAGGTGCAAGTTTTCACTTAATAAAGAAGTGGCTGACTTTTAGAAAATTAGAGCTAATAAGTAAATTAACAAAGAGGAATTTTTATATTAACAAATACACTGTGTTTGGTGTTTTTGTTATTAATTATTAATTATTATTATTATTATTATTAGTTTGCAGTAAAATAGCACCAAAGGACTACTGATCTGGAAGGTATAATTTCCAGCTCAAGGAAACATGCCTGTGGTAGCTCTGATGAGCTGTAGCACCAAAAAATAGAAGTATAGCTGTAGGGGAGGGACCAGCTGCCTCGAAAAGATATGTACTTAGAGGGGCCAGCTGCCATCCAAGACAATAGGTATGCACTTGGAGGAGCTGTCATCCAAGACAATAGGTATGTACTTGGGGTGGCTAGCCTCTCCTGCTCATCCTTCCACCCTGCAGCGACACTATTTTTAGCACGGTAGCTAAATCAGAGCTAGCATGAGGATGCCTATTCAAGCTGGAATTTATACCTTCCAGCTCCAGTACAGACATACCCTAAGAGATTATTCTTGCCTCAAAGAGTTCACAATCTAAATAGACAAAAAAACATAAGGAATAGGGGGAAGGATATAATGTGTAAGTGGAGCAAACAGTATGATCGCTTGCAAATATCCATCTAATGTAATGATCTGATTGTTGTTACATCTAAGTCTTTTGCCTGACTAGTGGAAAGTATTTTTAATGTTTATGATAATTATTACACTCTTTTGGGAAGCTACTGATAGTGTTTTTATTTATATTTATTTCAAGTCTATACCCAATGGAGTCAAAATCTGCTCCAAGATAGGCATATGCAACTTACACTGGCTTCAAACTTCTTTCCAGCAAATTTCTGCCACCAGACATATGCTAAAAATAGGTAAAAAGTTGTGGGAGGAGGGAGGGGGAATCCTTAAATTACACCCTGAAAGTTTGTCCCTTAACTGTACCACTGCACACTGAAAGAACTAAGAGATAGTCACATTACAATTTCACTGAAGTCTGGTCTACAAAGGGTCCCAGTTTGGTAATAAGCAGCATTTGCTGCTACATCTTTCCCCAGTCACTAACCACTTCAAAGGAGATATTTGTACACCTGTGGCTAATTCTGACCTAGCCTCTTCAGGGCCCTGCTTCCATGTCTCCCTTCACTATTTCCTACTTTTGGCTGCTATTTCAGAAGGTTCATTTCTCTGCAGCCTCTCAGAAGGGAATAATGCTCAAAGTTGTTGCCTCATGAAGCTTGTGGGGAACACAAGATATCAAGTGTAGATTGGTTACAACTTTCAGACGTTTGGATGCCTAAAGTGTATCCAAATGATCTGAATCTTTAAGGCCTGTCACTGCTCAGGTTTGTTTTCTGGGGCAAAATTTTGATTCTCAGGGTCTTCTTGGATCACCTGCTGTTCTGAACACTCAGATGACAGAAGTGGCCAAGAGTCTATCTGCACTGAGCAAAAAGGTCATATCTTTCCTTTTCAGATGGGAACCTCACCAGTTATTCCTACCTTTTTCACATCAAGGCTGGATTACTACAATGCAACACCTGAAGACAAATTAAAATGATTTAATTGGTGTTTGGTCCTGCTTTTGAGCAGGGGGTTGGACTAGATGACCTCCTAAGGTCCCTTCCAACCCTGATATTCTATGATTCTATGATTCTAAAAACCTCAGCTAGTGCGGAACATGGCTTCTTGCTTTGCCTAGTGGTGTTGCTCTCAGGGAGCACATTACGCTTAGGCTTTTTGTACTGTACTGGCTTTGAGTTTGTTTTCATGTGCAATTCAATGATTTTCATGATTTTGATCATGGAATCCCTAAATGGTTCAGGTTTCTGTTACGTTAGAGACCTCAGCCAACATTTAAAAATAATGACTAGTGATTTTGGGTGTCCAACTTGAGGCACCTTAAAGGAGCCTTATTTTCACAGAGTGGGTGCTCAGCCCCTTCAAAGTGGTCTCAAGATGGGCACCCAAAATCACAAGCTGCTGTGGAAAATTATGGCCCTCCTTTCTGCTTCTGTGACACTGTGTGTAGTGAGCCTTCCAGAAGTGCAGCATATAAACTGATCCTACGTTTCTAAAGAAAGGGACTAATGCAAAATATTGCTTCCCAAATAAAAATGAAGTGTGGATGATGGTAGACTACATGTTTTTGCTGTTTGCACCACAAGATCGGCATGTCCTTTCCTCACAACATATACTAAAGACAGTCATTATATTGCAGAAACCATTAACGAGAGTATAGTAACAGGAAGTCCACAGTCAGGATTTTGTGTTTAAATTCCTATTTTATGGAAAAATTGAAAAAAGTATTGTGAGCAGGAACCAGAATTGTAGATAATTTGTCTATTACTAAAAATAAGTCCTGCTCTCTTAATAAGGAGAGCCCTTCAATTTTAGGTACAAGTTAAGAATGAAACAGGTCTAGTTTATTGCTTTCCCCTTCAGCTCCAAGATAAATCTCTCCCTTTCTCCCTGCCTTTCAATAAAGTGAGACAGCATGACTCTTTCTGACAGCTTTGAAAATGTATTACAGACTTGACACACGTTGATGGAACACACATTAAAAAAAATAGGGCACTGATCTCATTTTGCTGCTTTTAATAGAGTTTAAAATTGCAATGTGTCTTAAAGGGTTTATTCTTAGTATACATATAAAGTTCGAAGGTGACAGAGGAAGGTGTCAGCTGCAGATTTCTGGAGGGTAACTCAGAGTAACTCCTGGCCTGTGGGACAGTGCTGTGGTGATAAACACACCAAAGCCTCAGATGACCCAAGAGATGATCATGATGACTCACTTAAAATAAAATGAAATCTCTGAAGAAATAAGATGTATACGGTCTTCATGTAGGAGATAAACCAAGTCTGTGCTTTTGATAGAGTATTTATTTATCTACATTCACTACTTTCCAGCTGGTTTTACTGCAATTCCTCCACAAGTCCTCCCACTTGGGACATAGGAGTGACAAAAAATGTGCTTTAAAGTGGCAGCCGAGGATTCCCCCAGATGGATGAATCTTTGAGTGGTGTAAAAATGCTTTACATTTCTCACTCCCTCTGCGGTGTAGATGGCATGATGTGGATGGGTGGTGGGCCAGAGGCCAATGTCCTTTTAGGATCCTGGAACAGTAGAATGGATCATAAAGAAGATGTTTCTATTGCTGTAAATTAGAACAGCCCTTAGGCTGCACTAATTTATCATGGGAGCTGAATCAGGCTCATGGTGATCCTGGGATTATGGTGGACAGAGAGGTGTCATTATACCACCTTTGCTTCCTTACACTTCAGGTATGCCAACCTCCACTCCAGAACACCTGATGATTTAGTATATATATTGTCTGGGCCCCACTGCAGCAGTATATAGGCACTTCAGAAACACAGAAATAGACATGGTCCTGCCCAAAGAGTTTACAAAGCCTTCCTCTATGGTGTCTGAGCATGGGCCAGTGGTATAAATCAGAATATGACGAATTATCTTAAATTCCACTACAAGACACCTGCTTTAAATTGCTCAAAATTTTTTGTCGTACATCTCCAAAACCTAATAAAAGCTCACTGAAAAACAGAGATGCATCCTGATCACTAAACACATTTCTCTCAACCAAAGCTTCTTTTGCCTTTTAGTCACACACACAGACACATACAAATGCTTTCACTAGCATCGGCATCATCTGACTAGTTTGCTTTTTTCCTCCTAGCTTCTCATACTGAGCCCGAATCTATTTTCTGTGGTAGAGAGAGCAGAAGGAAGGCATGTTAGTCCAGCAACAGCAGAGTAGGTTGTCAGCTGGACAGAGGAGAAAATGGGAGGAAAGAAACGGAGGTGAAATTGGGGAGTGCAAGCAAGGGGAAAAGTGGTTGTATGCCTTGCCTATTTAGACTGTAAGCTCTTCCGGGTAGGGACTGTGTCATCAATTGTGTTTGTACAGTGCCTAGCACACTTTAGTCACCAGCGTAACAAATTAATAATAAAAATAATAATAATTATTATTATTATTATTATAGCATCAATGCTCAGTAACACCTATGGGTAGTATCTTTTTAAAAAGAAACAGGAACACAATATTATTCAATAGAGTTTACCCTGCATTCAAGGATGTTGGCAAGAGGGACTTGAAAACTTTTAACATTGAGACTGTAGCAAGCAAAAGGATACACTGGAGGGCTGCTTTGCATGAGTCAAAGAGGCTGAAGGGAGGTGGTTCAGAGAGAGGAAATGATGAGAGCGAAGAGGAAAGAGCAGGCCTCAAGTGCTAGTAGTGTGCTGGCTTCATCCTCTGCCCCTTCACCTTACGCCTGCATTATCTGTGGCAAAGACACAGGAATTCGAGAGAGAACACGGGTGAGGTAATATCTTTTATTGAACCAACCTCTGTTGCTGAAAGAGACAAGCTTTCGAGCCACACAGAGTTCTTCTTCAGGTCTGCAAGATGAACTGGGCTTTTTAGCCACTCATGAATGACACACAGTAACTGAACTTCTTTGGCACTTACACTGTCATCTTTCAAGACAAAAGTCTGCCATTATTATCTTGCAGGACAGGAGATCCCCTTTGGGAAAGGAGGAATTTAAAGGCTCTACTTATAACCAAAGGATGGAACATCAGCCTCAACTCTGAAGTTCCTTGCCTTTCTGAGCTTGTCAGACCATTAAATGTGATTTGAATATAATATTATACGTTTAGTTTCCTATTGATTTAGTCTTTCATAGTTTAAGAGAGACAAGAAAATAAAGAAGGGAAGAAACACTCCTCTGAGAGGTGAGAGAATTAAATGATACCACTTATCACGTGCAGCACACACATTACTTAAGAGATTATGTTCAATAGGTTATATTTGCTATGTGTTGGTATGCAACCTATTTTGTTCTTTATTCCAGAAGATTGGTTAGTTAATGCATGAAATAGATTATCTTGGAATGAGCATATAGGACTGTAGAACAACTTAATTGCTTTTTTTTAAAATCGGTGAAGCACATTAGCTTTGCATATTGTGCCATGGTTTACTTGTCAATTATGCTGATATTTAATTGAACTGTAATTAAATTACTCTACCACAAATAGTTTTGTTGAAGTTTGAGACAAACTTTTGTTCAATCAGTTTTGTTTGGCTCAGTCTTCTTGTACAGCAGATTTTTTTGGGTGGAGGGGGAAAGCAGAGGGTGAAGGAGGGTTAAGCAAAAGGTTTTGCAGATGCAATTCAGATATGAAAACCATTTGACACGGCTAAAGTTAGATACAAATAAATCAAATATTTAGTTTTTTCAAAACACAGTATGCAACATAGTCTTTTTCCAGTTTTGTCAGTAGTGACAGGGTTTTCCCCTATACACCTCTCTCCTTTGGGTCAAATTCTGTTCTCCTTTTCACCTGTGCAACCACCTTAATGCCAGTAGGATTGCACAGGGGTAAGGATCTGATCCAAAGCTGACTGAAGTCAGTGGGCATCTTTTACTATCTTTGAACATCAGATCAGACCCTAACTGAGAAGTGAATTTTCACTGTGTCTACTTTTTGGAACACAAAAGATTATTTATAAAGTGTGTATATATTTCTATATATACATACCATGCACAGAACTGAGCATGCAAAAACAGAAGTCAGGTTGAAGCCTGGATAAAAATTGGGCCCTAAATATTATAACACAGGTTTGTTGATTTCTAGTACATATTAAAGGGAAATATCAGACTTCATCAAGTGTGCAATAGAATCATCTGATGTGCAGAATATGTTCAGTGCTGTGTTATGGTACTTAAAAATGTTTACTTCTTTTGCTAATACTTGTTATGTACATTCAAGGATGTTTGAGAGCTATCAACAGAGGAGATGAGAGACATTAATCTTATAACTAACTGTGTGCTTGTATTTAATTTATATGGTTTTATTATTTAGTACCTATGTCAATCACTTAATTTGCCTGCAAATCATTTTCTCATACAATTTTAATGAAAGATGCTATGCAGAAATCCATCAAATTATTGAAATTAGAGCTGGGAAAGGCCCATTTTATCATCTATTCCATCCTCTAGTAGTTTAAAATAGATCAAGAGATGGAGCTTCCACCATTTCCCTAAAGAGACTGATCCAGCCTGAGAGGTAGCATGCTCGTCTAGAGAGAATAGGGCACTACACTGTGAAGCAGGAAATCTATGGACAGATCCTCAGCTGGTGTACATTGTCATAACCAAGGATCTGCCCCTGCATTCTGTTTCCACCTCTGCCACTAACCTACTGTGTGACCTAAGCTCTCTGTGCCCCTGTTTATTCTCCAGTCTCTGGCTGTTTGTCTATTTAGGCTGTAAACTACTTGAGGCAGGGACCATCTTATTATGTGTCTGTGTAGTACTTTGTATGTTTGGGCTTCTAGGATGAATCTGATACATATAATACTAAAACTCACTGTCCAGAAACCTCTCCTGATATTTAGTCTACATTTTCTTTTTGTAATTTAACTTTATGTACCCTCTCAGTTATCACTTAGCTTTGTTTTGTGTTTAGGATATTTTTCTCAACATATAATTACTGATGTTTTCGCCAAGAGAATTCTAACTTTCTTATTTCCTGCCTGTATTCCTAATCTTTCATGGTTGTTTTGCAATATTTCGGTGTCCTGCCACCACAAATATCATTAATTTATATGTAAATTACACAACTAGAGGTAGGTAAAGCCCTTACTTAAGGCATGTGATTTGGGATTCTCATGCTAAAAGGACATACAGGCTATACTCTATTTTAACCCTCCTATGTTCCTAATAAATGATCATCTTGTTCCCTCTACCTCTGCAGATGTAGTGAGAAGAAAAGCAATTTGATCCAGGGCCTGGGGGCACAGACAGGGAAAGCACTTTTATTACAAAAAGACAAAAATCTCAAAACAACCAAAGGGTTAATTGAAAGTGGAAGGAGTAGAAGGGAAAGTTAAAAGAAAAGGCTTTAACAAATTAAGGAAAATCATCACAAAATAAACTATATGTCCTTATACCGAAGGAGGCGGAGAGGAGAGGGAGAGAAACTATAACCATTCTTTCTTAAGGGTAAGAGGGGTTTTCCCCTTTCACCCATAGTGGTAGCGGGGACTCAGGCACCAAAAGCAGTGAATGCCAGAGCTATTCATGCAGAGGCCTTCTACCTCCACAATGCCTCCTAGTTACTGACTGCTCCCTATGGCAGTATGACTGCCTCCGGAGCTGTGTAGTCTGGGGTTCACGGTTGCCGTCAGTGCCCATGGAATTCTCTCTCAGGAGGCATTTCACAGTAATTGCTGGGTAGCCAAGTCCAATGAGACGCCTCATATCCCACTAGGGTTGCCAATTCTGACTGAAGCTATTCCGGGAGATTTTTTTTCCCCCAAAATGACATCGTGTCATTTTCTTAAAATATCCTATTAAAATCTCCTGGATAGTTTTCAACAGTAACCAGGAGATTGATACTGATTCTGGGAGACTCCAGGCCAATCCTAGAGGGTTGGCAACCCTATGTCCCACTGCTGTGCCTCCAGCCCGACCCTCTCTCTCCCCCCGAAGTCCGAGCCCCCTGGAGGTTTCTGCCAAGGCAGGGAAAGGAGCACTTCCATTGCCCTGATTTTCTGTTTTATGCATCTTTGTGCTTTCTCTCTTTTAAGGCTTCACTGGCACAGCTTATGCCTCACACTCCATTCTCTCTGCTGCTGACTGAGAAAACAACGGTAATGGGATATAACCTCATCAGGCATTTGAAAATGATGTCCATTTATCACAGATCTCTTCCTTTTTGTCCATTCTTTTCAGCTGTCCAACCCTCCTTCTGGCCTTTCAGGCAAATTCCTGAATATACTTCAGAAAATGTGTGTTAAAAGAAAACATTCACTTTAGTACAAAGAAAAGGAGGACCTGTGGCACCTTAGAGACTAACCAATTTATTTTTGAGCATAAGCTTTCATGAGCTACAGCTCACTTCATCGGATGCACGAAAGCTTATGCTCAAATAAATTGGTTAGTCTCTAAGGTGCCACAAGTCCTCCTGTTCTTTTTGCGAAGACAGACTAACACGGCTGTTACTCTGAAACCACTCACTTTAGTGAATTTGTCCTGCAGATACAACTATGTGGCTATATTTGTGATCTATCTGCATGGGGCTTTCCCGTTATTATTAATAAACACATGAATCCCCAGGTCCTGAGATCAAAATATACCACACAGGACAAATTTACATGATAAGAAATCAATGGAGTTGTGGCTAATTATGGCACCAGTGAAACTGACTCTATCTCTCCATTTCCAAACACTCACCAGCCAACTGACAGGGCTCTGACTGAATAATAAAACAGGACAAAAAGGAACCAGGATTTTTAAAAAATGAATTCTATTATAAGGTCTTCATGTGATGGAGAATCCACACATTCCTAGGTAAATTATTCCAATGGTTAATTAATTTTGTTGTAAAAAATTTGCACCTTATTTCTAGTCTGAACGTGTGTAATGTCAGCTTCTAGTCATTGGACCTTTTTATTCCTTTGTCAACTAGATTAAAAAGCCCTATTATGCAGAAGAAAGAAAGAAAAATCCCTCTATTAACTTGCAGAATAACTGGAAAAATGAAAAAAAAAAAAAAGAAGTTCAGTTACCATGCAAGAAAATCGGCTTTTCACTAAAACTCATAATTCACGGAGGATATGTAGCCTGATGACACCATAGCCAATTGTGCTCAGTGATATCTGGAGACAGCTTAACAAGAATGCCAATCAGGAAAGCACTCAGAAAAGCTCTTTGCTCAAAGAGGTTTTTCCTGTGAAGCTGTATGTTAACACTATAGCTAAAATGTATTAAAAGAAAATGGAAGTGAAAAGAATCACTCTAAGGACTTATTCTAACTTTTTTTTTCTTTTAACTAGTTTGTGCTCCTTGGCATTTCCATTAAAAAACACAGATCCATAAATTATATAAAACCAGAACGGACCACTGTAATCATTTTGTCTGATGTCCTGTACAACACATCATAGAATGTTCCTGAATTAATTCCTCTTTGAAATAGAGCATATCTTTTAGGAAAGCATCTAATCTCGCTTTACAAATTTCCAGGTATGGAGAATTTACCACAACCCTTGGTAAATTGTTGCAATGGTTAATTACCCTCATTATACATTTTTACCTTATTTCTATTTTGAATTTGTTTAGCTTCAACCTCAAGTCATTGGATCTTGTTATACCTTTGTCTGCTCATTGAAGAGCCCTCCATTATCAGATTTCTATTCCCCATGTAGGTACTTATAGATTGTGATCAAGTCAGCACTTAACGCTTTCTTTGCTAAACTAAACAGATATAAGCTCCTTCAGTGTTTCACTGTAAGGCATATTTTCCAATCCTTAATCATTCTTGTGGCTCTTCTCTGTGCCCTCTCCAATTTATCAACATCCTTATTCAATTGTGGACACCAGAACTGGACACAGTATTCCAGTGGCCAGAAACAATGTCTATCATAACCTTTCTACTCGGACTCAATAGTCCCCTGTTTATACATCCAAGGATTGCATCAGCCCTTCTGGCCACAATGTTGCACTGGGAGCTCATGTTCAGCTGATTGTTCACCACGATCCCCAGGTTCTTTTTAGAGGCCTGCATTCTTTGTTCCTAGATGTATAACTTAACATTTGGCCATATTAAAAGGCATATTATTTGTTTGCACCCAGCTCACCAAATGATTGAGGTTGCTCAGTATCAGTGACCTGTCCTCTTCATTATTAACCACTCCCCCAATCTTTGTGTCCTCTATCAGTAATGTTTTCTACCAGGCCATTGATAAAAATGTTAAATAGTATAGGGCCCAGGACTAATCCCTGTGGGACCACACTAGAAACCCACTAGCTCAGTGATGATGTCGTTTACATTTACATTTTGAGACCTATCAGAGTTAGCCAGTTTTTAATCCATTAAATGTGAACCATGTCGATTTTGATTAAAAAACTAGGATGATACAAAATATCATGTGGCACCAAGTAAAATGTCTTACAAAAATCTAAGTATATTCCATCAACTCTATAAACTTTGTCAACCAAACTTGCAATTTCATTAAAAAAAGATATCAAATTAATTTGACAGGATCTATTTAAAAAAAAACACACATTTTGAATGGCGTCATTTATATTCTTCTTCTTTAATTCTTTATTAATTAAGTCTCTAATCAGTTGGTTCCATTATTTTGGCTGGGATCGATGTCAAGCTGACAGGCCTATAATTATCCAGGTTTACACTTCTATATTACACTTTTTTATAATATTGAAACATTAGCTTTCTTCCAGTCATCTGGAATTTCCAAAGTGTTCCACGATTTATAGAAAATCATCATTAATGGTTGAAAGAGCTCCTCAACCAGCTCTTTTAAAACTCTTGGATGCAAGTTATCTGGACCAGCAGATTTTAAAATGTTTATCTACAGTAGTTGCTATTTATCATCATCCTTAGTTACCATTAGCATGGAAAGTATTCCATCATCATAATATAACTATATCTGGCTTTTTTCCAACAAAACAGAAATTTATACTGAACTCTTCTGCCTTTTCTGCATTATTATTGACAGTTTTACCATATCCATCTAGTAATATGCCAATACCATTGTTAGTGTTACTTTTGTTCCTAATATACTTGAAAAAAATCCTTCTTATTGCCCATAACTCTGCTGGTCATGGATTTCTTCTTGTGTCCTTTTGTTTCCCTTATCAATTTTCTACAATTCTTAGTCTCTGCTTTATATTCAGCTCTATCAACTTTCTCTTTTTTTTCCATTTGTTGCATATGGTCAAACTTTGAGGCTCTATTCAAATACACAAGTCTTGAAAACATGGCTGACTGGAAGGTAGAAGATTTTAGGTGTTCTTTTGGAAATGTTAAGAAACCTCTTTTTAAGAAACCATATTGTTAAACACCAAAAAGAGAAACTCACCAGAGTGCCGGAGAAATGTCCAAATAAAATTTAAACTTAATGCAGTGAACTCCACTGAAGATGAAAAAACGTTGGGACCTACTTTATTTCTTCAAATGTCAATAAACTTCCTTTCCTAAGGAGATATGGCTTTATGATAATTTAATGGACCTTTGGTTTTACTGTTATCTACCTGTAGTGATCTTTCAGCTTGTGGAACAAATATTGCTTTCCAAAAGCCAATTCTCATGTGTGGTGATGCTTTGCTTATATTGATCGGTAGGGATTTTGCTTCGGAGATTGGAAATTTATATTTTCATTGTTTTCCAAGATAGGAAAGAATATCACATCACATTTTTTAATGCTTCTTGTTTGCGGGTTAAGAATGTTACCAGTGTGTGAAAGTTTATTAGAGATACAGATAATCTGATAGTCCTGCCTTGGAAATTAAACACCTGAATGCTCAAGATGCTCATTCTCTTATTAATCTGTTACATATGATGAAATTCACCACTAGAGGCCACTAGGGCCAGCATAATACACCATTTAAAATCCTGTTTAAGACACCAGAATAGGGTTTTAAGTGGAAATTAATTACTGCATAGGCCTTGTGCAGGCCCTTCGCATCACAGGTTAAATAAAGGCTGGCTCCACTGAAATGACCTGGAGTTTTGTCACTAACTTCAATGGGGCCAGGATTACACTCATTACTATGATTCTTTGACTACAACATTCCATCTCTTTACTATGGCCCTCATACCAATTCGAAGTTCCCTTGTGGCAACCATAGAATCTTCAGCCTTTATTTCTTGTTATAAGAACTGAGCTGAAGTTACAATTAAATTGTTCTTTAGTGACTTTATGGAATAAACCCCTTCCCCATTACTTAAAAGGACATCATTAATCAATTAGAATCAAAACATGTTTGTTTTTTTCACATATCATGGCTATTAGCCTTGGTCCTTGAGAAAGAAAACGCCAAAGAAAAGCATCCATTATACATCCTTACAGGGAAAGTCCTACCACGACCTTTCATGCTGACTGCCTCTCATTTCAGCTCAGCCCACGGTTAGACCTAGAGATGTAAAGAGAACTATAGCAGTACTCTCACTTGTATGCTAACAAAATGATCCCATGAGGCACTGCTTGGCATCTCCTCTAATACACTAAGTTCCCTCAACTTCCATTGAAGTCAATGGGAGTTAAAAGGACTCAACAACTGACAGGAGATGCTCAGCACCTTTCAGGATTGGTTCCTACATGCCTTCTCCTGAATCAGCAGTATGTGTAAAGCATGAATAATGTCACTGAAGAAGAAGTTACTCACCTTGTGCAGTAACAATGTTTCTTCGAGTGGTGTCCCTGTGGGTGCTCCACTCTAGGTGTTGGTGCGTCCCTGTGCCGGAGATTTTTTGCAGCAGTACTCGGTCAGGGGAAGGGTGCATGCAGGAGCTGTCTCGTGCAGGTGTTGGTGACTCTTGTAGCGCGCACACCCCCAACCGTCCCCTCTGTTCCTTCTGTACTGCAGAGCTTGGCTGTGTGAACGCCGAAGTAGAGGGGAGAAAGGTGGGTAGTGGAGCACCCACAGGGACACACATCTCGAAGAAACATCGTTACTGCACAAGATGAGTAACTTCTTCTTCTTCGAGTGGTGTCCCTGTGCGTGCTCCACTCTAGGTGCTTGTAGTGCAGTGCCCCACCAGGGATGGCCAGGGTTTGGAATATGTATAAGCGTTTGATGAGAGCACTGTTAGGCCAATGATAGAATCTGAGACAAAGCCTTGGGTGATAGCTTAATGCTTCACGAAAGTGTGCTTTGATGTCCAGGCTGCAGCTGTACAAATGTCTATTAAGGGGACATTGTTCAAGAATGCGATCGATGTCGCCGTGGCTCATGTTGAGTGGGATCTGATGCCCGCAAGGGGTTCTTTGTTATGTAGGTGGTAGCAAATTTGAATACAGGAAGACACCCATTTGGAGAGTTTCTAGGTCGATATTGTAGAACCTTTGAAGTGCTCTGTTCTAGAGACAAATAGTCTTGGTGACTTGCGAAATGGCTTAGTTCTGTCCAAGTAGAAGGCTACAGCCTGTCTGATATCTAGCATTTGTAACATTGCTTCTTGAGAATCCTTATGTGGATTGGGATAGAAGGCAGGTAAGTGTATGGTTTGGTTAATATGAAAATGCGTAGCCACTTTGGGCAAGAATTTTGGGTGAGGATGTAACATGATTTTCGTCTTTGGTAAATACCGTGTACAGTGGTTCAGCCATTAATGCCCCTATTTCGCTGACACGTCGTGCAGACATGATTGCCACCAGGAATGCGACCTTCTTTGACATATGTTAGAGAAAGCAGGTTGCTAGAAGTTCAAAGGGTGGTCTTGTGAGACATTGGAGCACATGATTGAGATCCCATGGTGACGTAGGTTGACGTACTTCTGGGTACATGATCTGTATACCTGTGAGAAAGCGCCGTGTAATCGGATGAGCGAATATTGAAGCCCCTTCTATTTGCTCGTGGAGGGCCAGATGTACTTTTATAGAACTTATGGCTAACCCTGTTTCTTTCAGTTCTAGTAGGTAGTCTAGGATCATAGGTAGAGGTGCCTTGGTCGCATCCAGATGTTTTTGCTGGCACCAAAGGGAGAATCTTCTCCACTTGTGGCGATAAGTATTCCTAGTGGTGAGGCGATGGCTATATGGCAGTACCTGTTTTACTTTCTCCAAACAGTTCAGTTCTCCATGTTGGAACCACACAGGAGCCATGCTTGGAGATGGAGCTTCGCTGGGTTTGGATGGAGTGTCAGGCCCTTGCTCTGGGACAGGAGGTCCATCTGTAAGGGCAGCAGTTGTGGGGCACAGACTGCTAGGTGTGACAGGAATGGGAACCAAGTCTGTCTGGGCCATGTGGGGACAATGAGAATAATGTATGCTCTGTTAAGTCGTATCTTGCGGATAACCTGTGGGATCAGTGGGATCAGTGGGAAGGAGTACATGAGCAACGCATTCCACAGGATGAAGAGGGCATTCCCTAATGATCCCGGTGCCAGGCCTGCCCTGGAGCAAAAGAGCGGACATTTGTGATTTGTCTCTGAGGCAATCGGGTCAATTACTGGGTGACCCCATTTTCGAAATATTGTGCTGAGAACACTGTTGTGGATTTCCCACTCATGTTCCTCTGAGAAGTGCCCACTGAGTTTGTTGGCTGTAGTGTTTTGGCATCTTTGTAGGTATGACACTGTGATGTTTATATTGTTGTGGATGCAGAAGTTCCATAAATTCATGGCTTCTACACATAGCGAGTGAGACCTGGGTCCCCCTTGGAGATTGATGTAAAACATGCATGCCACGTTGTCGGTGAGAATAGAGATTGAGGTCTTCCGTATGAGAGCCAGGAAGTGGCAGCATGCATTGTATACCGCGGGGAGTTCCAGGAGGTTGATATGTAGTTGGGTTTCTGTCGCCGACCACTTGCCTTGTACATTGTGCTGACCCAAATGAGCGCCCCAGCCTATCAGTGATGTGTCTGTTGTGATAGTCACTGACAGGGGGGTCTTGTTGAAAGGGAATCCCTGAGCATACATTCTCTGATTGTGCCACCACTGTAGGGAGAGGATGACCCTTGGGGTGGTAGTGTCACTCTTCTGTTGAGAGAATGTTTGCTGGGTGCATAGACCGTGCTCAACCAGTACTGCAGACAGTGCATATGGAGTCTGACATACTTTACTATGAAAGTCATAGCTGCCATAGTCCCAGAATCTGAAGGCATGTCCTCACTGAAGTTTGTGGGCTCACGGTCACTGTGGAAATAAGATTGGTCAATGTAGTGAATCTGTGGTTTGGTGATATTGCCTTGGCTTGTATGGAGTCTAGGTCAGCTCCAATAAACTCCAAGCACTGAGTTGGTTCTAGGGTAGATTTCTTTCTGTTTATCTGTAGACCTAGTTGGTGAAACACGTCTATTGTGGTCTTCAGCATGTATGCTGTTTCTTGTTGAGTGGCACCCTTGAGTAGGCAGTCGTCTAAATAAGGGAAGATTATGACTCCTTTGCATCGTAAATCTGCTGGTACGACCACGAGTGTTTTGAGAATATTCAGGGAGCAGTGGATAGGCCGAAAGGAAGAACTTGGTATTGGTAATGGTTGGGTCCTACTGTGAACCACAGGAACCTTCTGTGGGGAGGACGTATTGTAAAAGTATGCATCTTGAAGGTCAAGGGCTGCAAACCAGTCCCCCCTGTCTAGCGCTGGGATTATTATGGCCAGAGTGACTATTTTGAACCTGTGGTTGAGTATGACCCTGTTGAGTTTTCAGAGATCTAAGATTGGTCTCCATCCCCCTCCTTTCTTCCCTATCAGGAAATATTTGGAGTAAAAACCCTTCCCTCGGTATTGGTGTGGTACTGGTTCTACAGAACCCAGCAGTAGGAGGTGTTCTACTTTCTGTTGTAGAAGGTGCTCATGAGAGGGGTCCCTGAGGAGGTCCGGGAAATGGGGGAGCTTGGGGAGGTGGTTGTGAAGAGGGATGGTGTAGCCAGATTGTATGATCTCCAATACCCATTGGTCTGTTGTTATCGCATCCCAGGCATGGTCAAATGGGCGTAGGCAGTGACCAAAAGTATGGGATGGGGTATCCGTTGGCACTAGAGGTGTAGGAAGGTCGTGCATACCAATACTTCAAAATTGTGGCTTAGATGTAGATGGGTGGTTGGAAGAAGCCTGGTTCTGTGGAGCACGTCATCTCTGAGGCCATTGTTTGGTTCTGTTCTGAATGAAGTACCATGGTTGTTGACAGTTAAATGAGGTGTCTCATGACCTCTGGTATGGTGTAAACCGTAGACGTTTATTAGGGGGTGGGTGTATTCCTAGCACACACAGCGTTACTCGGGAGTCCTTCATGGTATGGAGCACATCATCTGTTTGAGATGAAAATTGTTTATCCCTATCGAAGAGAAGGTCCTTTACTTTTAGCTGCAGTTCTTTCAGAATCCCTGAAGCTTGCAGCCGTGATGCTCTTCTCATAACCACAGCTGTGGCGGTTGTTCAGGAAGTTGTGTCCACTACATCCATTGAGGCTTGCAGTGCTGTGCAGGCTATTATCTGAGCCTCATTAATAAGGGTGTTGAGTTGAGGATGTTTGTGCTTGGGTAGGTCCTCCACATGCTCTTGTATTTTACTATAATTAGAGTAGTCATAATTTGCAAGTAGAGTGGAATAGTAAGCAACTCTGAACAGAAGGGTGGCTGATGAATAAACTTTATGCCCAAAGAGGTCCAGTCTCTTGTGGTCTTTATCTTATGGTGTGGAGCGGAAATGGGGTTGCTTGCTGCGCTGATTGGCAGCTTCTACTACCAGAGAGCTGGCTTGAGGGTGTGAGAACAAAAAGTCCATGCCTTTGGCTGGAACAAAGATTTCTTGTCAGCTCTTTTGTTGGTGGGTGGTGCTGATGCTGGTGTTTGCCATATGGCCTCTGCGGGCTCCATTATAGCCTCATCTATGGGGAGGGCGATCTTGACCGATGATGAAGGCTGTAAGATTTGTAACAACTTATGTTGTTTCTCCTGCACCTCATGTAAGGCAATCTCTTGGTTGTTTGCTACTCTTTTGAAGAGTTCTTGGAACTGTTTCAGGTCATCTGGTGCCGTCAGGGTAGATGGTGTCACCACTTCCTCTGGTGCGGAAGATGAGTGTGGGGCAGGTGGTACATCATTCAAGTCTGCCTGTGATAGTATCTCTTCCTCTTCTATCTCTGCCTCAGGGAGGTCAGAGGGTTCTCTGTGTGGTAAAGGTGGAGGTACTCTAAATCCCATTCTGGCTGGGGAAGGGAGCTCAGAATATGGGTTCTGGTATGTGGCCCAAGGACCCCATTATGGCCATTGCATGGGGTAAGGTGGTAATGGGTAAGGCCAGTGTTGTGCATACCAGGGCTGTGAGTGCTTGGAGGGATGAGGCTTAGGCTTTGTAGCCTTCCATGTAGGTCTCATCTGTGATGGCGATGAATGTTGGGAGGAGAAGCTGTTGTCCTGCATGTCTCCTTCCTCGCCACTGTGCACGGAGATCAGTGCAGGAGATGAAGGACAGGACCATGTTATGTAGCTCAGGGAGTGTTGGGTGCTGAGCAGTGGTGACTGCAGTGTGGAAGAAACCGCTATGTCACTATGAACTAGGAGTTGCGCTGGTCCTGCCTTGGCGATGCGGTCGACCCTTGGAGTGCTGACTGGTGCCGAGTTCGGCTTGTTAGCCGGCATCGAGTCTTGAGTTGGTGCCGGTGGCGGCAGCATTGATTACGTTGCCAATGCCTGTGCCACACTCCGCACTGGGGTTGTCGGTGCCGTGGAGGAGGCTGGGACTCTGGTGCCACACGTTGGGGCTTGGCAGAGGTCCGCAGAGTGACAGTGCTGGAGGAGCCTCATAAGTGCTCTCTCTGGATGAATGGAGCACTGAGGGTAGAGACCCCACTGGGGAAGCTCTCTTTTTGTGAGAGTCCCTTGTTGGAGAGGTTGAGGCTCGCTTCATGACAGTTTTGGAAGTCAAAGCCTTATCGCAGCTTAAGGGTCTTGTTTTATGAGACTCCATGGAGGATGGCTCTTGCGGAGGTTGGAGGGATTTCTCCATCAGAAACATTTTTAAATGGAGATCCCTATCACGTCGTGCTCTCGACTTTGAGTTGCTGCAGTGTATACATTTCTGGGAGACATGAGTTTCTCCCAGACAGCAAATGCATGATGCATGGCCGTCAGAGACCAGCACTGGATCACGGCATGATTCACACTTTTTAAACCCTTTTGAGCCTGGCATGACTTAGGTTAAGTCTCTCCCTGCACTTGATAGATGAGGCTGGGAGTTAATTGAACTGGTAAACCATAAAGCTATTCCTTAAATGGAAAACTAAGGTAAGAATTATTATTATTCTTATTTGGAAAAAGAAAAAAACCTTTAAGAGGAACTAACTGAACTATGCAACTATGTATAGACTAATGTTAAAGTACTATGTAACTCTTTTTTTTCTTCAGAAAGTATCAAGGAGAGCTCCATCTGCAGACGAGGATGGTTGAGAAGGAACTGAGGGGACGGTCAGGGCTGCACACGCTACAGGAGACGCCAACGTTTGCACGAGACAGCTCCTGTGTGCGCCCTTCCCCCGACCGAGTACTGCTGCAAAAAATCTCTGGCACAGGGATGCACCAACACCCAGAGTGGAGCACCCACAGGGACACCACTTGAAGAAGAATCCATGTTTCTCTCTTACTACAGAATATATCGACTAGCCCCATTGCCCCAGGATGATCTGTCAGAGTTTGGCCCAAGTCAAGATTATTTTGAGGATAAGATGCAAAACTGGGATCCAAATCTTTGTTTCAAATGGTCTCAAAGAGTTGTTGAAGCACCAGTATATTATACTATTTCATAAGACACCAGGGTGGAAGGTTATAGCTATTTCACCTTTTGCAATGTAGGTATGAATAGTTCAGAGTGTGTAAGCATGTGGGTCAGTCACATCTTACTTGCTTTACTCATGCAAGTAATCTTCTTGATTTAGGTGAGTAAAATGAGGAGTATTTAGACCTTTTTGTTTAAGGTTAACTTGGTGCCCAGTGCTAAGCAAAATGGTATGCACAGTCTAAAGAAAATGCACAGTCTAAAAAAAGAAGACATCACTAGAATTCTGTGGAAGCCTATCTGACTATCCCAATGAAAAGAAGGAGAACAAGTCTTCTCAAATCCCACTTCTGCTTCCTTTATGAACTAAATTTGCTGCAAGGCTGTAACAGACCAGCAGTCAGGAGGGAGAATAACAATCTAGTTATTGACCCAGAGGGCCCCTGTGCACATCTTGTTGTGTTATACTTTAAGATGTAATTAGAATTCTTTCAATTCCTGATTTCACAGCCCCAGGAGAAGCATTTCCCTTCTTGACGCTATCAGCACTTTGAGAGGACAGACATGTATACAGCAAATCCAGTCTTCTCAGTCCAGGTCTGTGTCATGTCTATCTTGTTGCCAAGACTAACCACCTGCTGCTACATTTTCAAATAAACATGTTTCTTCTGATACTCCACAAAATCTAGCACCAAAGCCAGAGATAGCAAAGCAACCAAATGAAGTGTGAAAATCTTAATATACTTTACAAATGGGTGTTGAAAGGCAATGTAACAAGTGTTATAAAAGAACACAAAAAAGAATGTGAAAAGAGGGTTAGATTATATAACCTCTACTACATAACTCACTAGAGCTATATAACTAGGTTGAACTGGGTTGGAGGAATACAATAAACTCTAATTCCAGTTTTCTCCTATCCCTTGAACTGTTCCAAAACATTTTTCATTTGGATACATCCCTTTCACTTAACCCATCCAACTATGAAAGTGAACATAGTCCCTTTTTCTAAACAATCATCCAAACTGCTCCCTGTTTTCTCTTACTATCCTGAGATTATACATATCTGTAAAAGCAGATACTGAGTTTAAATAGACTGGTTTAAATCCTGAAGTATAAGTATCATATCCCTTCCAAATTCTTTGTATGCCTTAACAGTTACAACTCTGGATATTCTTATTATTTACATAAATGTCCAATCCTTTTGTGAATTTCACTAAATTCTTGGCCTTGGTGACATCATATAGGTTATAAAACCAGAAGGGACTATTACGGTCATCTAGTCTGACCTCCTCTAACACAGGCCATAGGATTTCCTGAATTAATTACTATTTGAACTAAAACGTATGTTAGAAAAACATTGAATCTTAACTTTAAAATTGCCAGTGATGGTAAATCCACCACAGCCCATGATAAATTGTGCCAATGGTTAATTACCCTCACTGTTAACAATTTGTGTCTTTTTTTCTAATCTGAATTCGTTAACTTCAACTTCCAACAATTGGACCTTATTATACTTTGTCTGCTAGCTTGAAGAGCCCTCTATTGTCAAACTTCTGTTTACCATCCCTATGTAAATACTTACAGACTGTGTCAATTCAAAACAGATTGAGCTCCTTGAGTTCATCATTATAAGGCATGTTTTCTAATTCTTTGATTGTTCTTGTGGCTCTTCTCTGAACCCTCTGCAATTAATCAGCATCCTTCTTGAATTCTGGAACTAGAATCAGACAAACTATTCCAGCAGCAATCTGTGGAAATGTGGCAAAGAGTACCCCAGTCTAATTATGCACTGAGTTGAAAAATATTCCTTTTATCAGTTTTGAATTTGCTACTTTTCAATTTCTTGTTATGTTGTGAAATGGAGAACAGAAGCTCCTGATCTTCCTTCTCAATTGCATTCATTATTTTATATATTATCATGCCCAGTCTTATCCATTTCCTTTCTAAACTGTCATAGTCCTATAATTTTTATAGTAATGTCACTGCAACTTTAAAACTCTGCATTTTTGGCTTCCAAGAATAGCACTTTTATCCCACAGGATCACAAAATGCTTTACAAACAATATTTGATGGACAAATAAATAGATATTGATCACTTCATCAATTAAAATGCAGCCCCCCTCTAGGGCGAACTATGGCAGCTATTTAACAGAACATAGGAGCACTACAAAACAATTTAGGACTGGAAATGATAAAACCACAGTCCACTAAAACTACTTGAGATTTTAGCAAGGTAGAATGAAGTTAATAACTCTATTTTTTTAGTTTAATCTCTGTGCATTATTTAGGGATAGTGGAGCTTGTGCAATGCTTCAAACTGGGACACATAAAATGTCTGCCTATATGTTGCAGATGTTCTTTAATGACCATCTTTACCTTATACTGAATCTTTTTATAGCACTATGCATAGCACAATCAGCTACTGGGAATGAAGCTGTCATGTTGTTTTAATAGTCACCACAGCTGAGTTATACCAGTACCAGCTAACAATAGCAGTTTACATTCTAATAGTGTCATACTTCAATTTTCTGTGCATGAAAGAAAAAATAAATGAAGAAACTGGTGGAAAATTGCACTTACCAAATAAATTTAACATACTACATTATTTTTATAATACACAGTTACAGAATAATTTCTTCTCAAATGTGACACCAAATAAAATATCACTGTGTGGCATTCTATAAGGAAAAGTAGGAATTCATTTTATTGGCTTCATATTTCCTTAGGGTATTTCCACTGTGAAAAGCCTACTTTGAAATGAGATCTTTCTCTTCCTCACAAGTTCTGATGGAAACAGTAAATCAGTTTTACAGACGTGTAAGTTGAATTCCCAAAGGCCTTGGAGTCAGCTCAGGATCTGCTACAGGGTACAATAGCATATTTTTAAAAAGTTCTTAAAATACTGATTCTGGCAGGCATCCAACAGTAAATACCACACACTCTCTCTCCAAAAATGCCATCACAATATGAGCCCATTAAATAACAGGATGGAAAATAACAAAATGCAAAGGTGGAATGAGCATTGACAACAGAGCAAAGATTTAGACCCAATGTCCATACTGAATGGAGACTTTTTATATTTCACATATTTGTGGAACTATTATTTCAAAATATGTACGCTTAAATCAGTCAGGGCCAGATTCTGATCGCTTACTTATTGTGATGGCACCATTAGTCCCACTGATGTCAGTTTTGATACCTTTATTCTTTCTTGACTATTTTTGGAGTAGGATACTACTTGACTTGAATAACGCTATCCAAATATGACCATCAATTAATTTGAAGGAATAAGGTTTCTTCTCAGTGGTTTGTGGGTTTTATTTGATAGGCGGGTTTTCCTAAACATATTTTCATCACAACTATGGAAAATTATTAATAAATAAGGTAATTTGCTAAGTACCATTAGTCTATGGACTAAGTATATGTCTTCTGCCAGGATCTTTACTGATGATTTTAAATGGCCTGTCTTTGGTTTCTTACTATGGAAACATAGGCATACTTTGACTTCTATATTCGGGGGCAGCTCCAGTCAGGCCAAAGGGGCCACGTGTGTGTGTATGGGGGGAACATGCCTCCCTCCTACAGGGGCACCATTTCAGATGGGGGGGGGCCCACAATTTTACCATGATTCCAGGGGCTACTTAGGCAACTGAAAACTCTAGTGTTTTTGTAGATAATAACTTAGAAATATCTGACAGGAGCATTGTGTCTAATTCCTATATCAAGAAAGAAAACTAAATAAATATTAGACCCACTCAGCTCTAATACTAACATTTTCTGACATCTAGTGGCAATAGGGTAACCAGACAGAAAGTGTGAAAAATCAGGACAAGGGGTGAGGGATAATAGGCACCTATATAAGAAAAAGCCCCAAATATCGGGACTGGCCCTAGAAAATCGGGACATCTGGTCACCGTCTGTGGCAAGTCACTTATGGGACACTGGTTAGGTTTAAAATTGTAATGTATATTCTTACTCAGATACTCTTACTGAAGTCAGAAGGGACCATCGTGTTCATCGAGTCTGACCTCCTGCACATTGCAGGACACAGAACCACACCTATCCACTCCTGTAATAGACTGCTAACCCCTGGCTGAGTTACTGAAGTCCTCAATTCAAGGTTTAAAGACTTCAAGTCACAGAGAATTCACCATTTTCTCTAGTTTAAACCTACAAGTGACCCTATGCCACATGCTTCAGAAGAAGGTGAAAAATTCCCACAGCCTCTGCCAATCTGACCTGTGGGAAAATTCCTTCCTGACCCCAAATATGATGATCAGTTAGACCCTGAGCATGTGGGCAAGACCCACCAGATGGACACCTGGGAAAGAATTCTCTGTAGTAACTTAAAGCCCTCCCCATTTAGTGTCCCATCTCCAGTCTTTGGGGATTTTTGTTACAGGCAGTCGCCAATAGGCCACACACCATTTAGGCAGTCCTGTCATACCATGTCCTCCATAAACTTATCAAGCTCAGTCTTGAAGCCAGTTAGGTTTTTTGCACCCACTGCTCCCCTAGGAAGGCTACTCAGAACTTCACTCCTCTGATGGATAGAAACCTTTACTTAATTTCAAGCCTAAACTTATTGATGGCCAATTTATATGCATTTGTTCTGGGGTCCACATTGATGCTTAACTTAAATAACTGTTCTCCCTCCCTGGTATTTATCCCTCTGATGTATTTATACAGAGTAATCATATCTCCTCTCATTCTTCTATTGGTTAGACTAAACAAGCCAAGCTCTTTGAGTCTCTTTTCATGAGATAGGTTTTCCATTCCTCAGATCATCCTAGTAGCCCTTCTCTGCACCTGTTCCAGTTTGAATTCGTCTTTCTTAAACATGGGAGACTAGAATTGCACATAGCATTCCAGATGAAGTCTCACCAGTGCCTTCTATAATTTTACTAACACTTCCCTGTCTCTACTGGAAATACCTTTCCTGATGCACCCCAGGACTGCATTAGCCTTTTCACGGCTGCATCACATTGATGGCTTATAGTCATCCTGTGATTAACCAATACCCCCAGCTCTTTCTGCTCCACTGTTACTTCCAACTGATAAATCCCAGGCTTATAGCAAAAATTCTTCTTAGTTCCTAAATGCATGATCTTGCACTTTGCACTATTAAATATCATCCCATTTCTATTACTCTATTTTACAAGGTCATGCAGATCTTCTTGTATGGTATTCCGGTCCTCCTCTGTACTGGCAATGTCTCCTAACTTTGTGTCATCCGCAAATTTTATTAGCACACTCCCCCCAAAAGACAAAAGTTTTGCCACGACAAGTACCAGTGTGAACTGCGCGTTGTCGGCAGAAGTACTCTCCTGCTGACAATGCAAATGCCGCTTGTTGGGGGTAGAAGTTTTTGTTGGCAGGGGAGCCGACAAACAGTGGCTACACTGCGAAACTTTTAGCAGCAGGGCTGTGGTGACAAAGCCACGTCGCTAAAAGCTGTGTAGTGTAGACATAGCCTAACTAATAATTTCTCATGCGGAACTGTGTCAAATGCCATCCTGTTAGATGAGAGCTACTGCATTTCCTTTGTCTAAAAAATCAGTTATCTTCTCAAAGAAACATATTAGTAACTTTGTTACCACCTCTTGAATACAACAACTGAAAGAACTGTAGAAAAATCTACACTAACTTTCTATTATTTAGGCTACTTACTTTTTGCAGTTCACCAAGCTTGGAACAGATCATTTAACTTTAGGAAATATTCTAACAGCCCTTTCTCATCTTAATCACCTGTTAATCACTCTGTTGATAAAAGAAAAGGAGTACTTGTGGCACCTTAGAGACTAACCAATTTATTTGAGCATAAGCTTTCGTGAGCTACAGCTCACTTCATCGGATGCATACCGTGGAAACTGCAGCAGACATTATATACACACAGAGATCATGAAACAATACCTCCTCCCACCCCACTGTCCTGCTGGTAATAGCTTATCTAAAGTGATCATCAAGTTGGGCCATTTCCAGCACAAATCCAGGTTTTCTCACCCTCCACCCCCCCACACACACACACAAACTCACTCTCCTGCTGGTAATAGCCCATCCAAAGTGACCACTCTCCCTACAATGTGCATGGTAATCAAGGTGGGCCATGTCCAGCACAAATCCAGGCTTTCTCACCCCCCCCCCTTTTTTTTTCCCAGGGACACACACACACACACAAACTCACTCTCCTGCTGGCAATAGCTCATCCAAACTGACCACTCTCCAAGTTTAAATCCAAGTTTAACCAGAACGTCTGGGGGGGGGGGGTAGGAAAAAACAAGGGGAAATAGGCTACCTTGCATAATGACTTAGCCACTCCCAGTCTCTATTTAAGCCTAAATTAATAGTATCCAATTTGCAAATGAATTCCAATTCAGCAGTTTCTCGCTGGAGTCTGGATTTGAAGTTTTTTTTGTTTTAAGATAGCGACCTTCATGTCTGTGATTGCGTGACCAGAGAGATTGAAGTGTTCTCCGACTGGTTTATGAATGTTATAATTCTTGACATCCTATTTGTGTCCATTTATTCTTTTACGTAGAGACTGTCCAGTTTGACCAATGTAAATGGCAGAGGGGCATTGCTGGCACATATCACATTGGTGGATGTGCAGGTGAACGAGCCTCTGATAGTGTGTCTGATGTTATTAGGCCCTGTGATGGTGTCCCCTGAATAGATATGTGGACACAGTTGGCAACAGGCTTTGTTGCAAGGATAAGTTCCTGCGTTAGTGGTTCTGTTGTGTGGTATGTGGTTGTTGGTGAGTATTTGCTTCAGGTTGCGGGACTGTCTGTAGGCAAGGACTGGCCTGTCTCCCAAGATTTGTGAGAGTGTTGGGTCATCCTTTAGGATAGGTTGTAGATCCTTAGTAATGCGTTGGAGGGGTTTTAGTTGGGGGCTGAAAGTGACGGCTAGTGGCGTTCTGTTATTTTCTTTGTTAGGCCTGTCCTGTAGTAGGTGACTTCTGGGAACTCTTCTGGCTTGTCTCTCCACAGATGTGCAGCACAACCTCAAGACATATGTAGCAGCCCGTCAGCTCACTCTGCTTCTGGGACTACAATAAGACTCTGTTTTCCCTCCCTCTTCCTGAATATATGTCTCAATCTGGCCCACCTTCAAGCAACTGGAGCACACTCTGTCCTCTAACTCTCCAGTTTGCCTCCCCCTCCCAATGGCAACAACTGTGTCTCCTTTTCACGTCTCAGCTTTCCATCCCACTCCAATGAAGCTCAGAGACAAAGTGCTGATATTTTGGAAGAACTTGCTTAAATACCCTGAGCAGCAGGGGAACTTGAATTTTGGCCAGCATAGCTGGTACATTATGCAGCACTGAAGGAGTTAATCAGATTTGGAGACCCAGGGTAAAATAATTAGCTCTGTGAATGACATGTACAGCCAGTCTGGAATATAAATATAGGAGAAGAGGATTTCATTTAATTAGTCCAGCACTTTGACACTTCTATACAGTAGACTTATTTACTTATTTATTTATATACTGTTAAAATTTTACACCTATTTCCAGTCTGAGTTTGTCTAGATTCAACTTCTAGCCATTGGATCGTGTTATACCTTTCTCTGCTAGATTGTAGAGCCCATTATTAAATATAAATAAACTAAGATAAAGTATCCTGATGATCAGCCGGTATGGAGCTCGGGCATTTAGAAATTTGCTGTAGAGAAACCAAGAGCTATTCCTTTCCAGCTTCTCCCAGCAGGAGCTGCAGCAGTCAACATTGCAGAAATGCCTACTTAGGAGAGCTGGGACATATGGAAACCCTGATTCTAAACAAAATGAAGTAAATAAACAATGAATACAATTTAACGCTATCAGAAACTTAATTTTCACAGTGTGAGACAATAACAAGATTCTGTTATAACGTAAAACACAAAAATCCTTCTTCCAACTACAGTAGGGGTTTGCTAAGAATACACAGAATAATACTAGAACATAAAACTAAACTGACAACTTTCAGCCTGTGGATTAAAAAAGCATAGTGTAAGCAAGCAGCTAAAGATAAAAAGCAACACTGATAATTGCAGTCAATTATCAAAATATCAAAAGCCACTTTCTGGCCTTCCATAATATACCTGAGGTGTCATAACACATAAGCCAAAACATGTGGAATGAATGAATAATTTCTCACCTGTAATTTTGCCTTCTCCTAGTTGCTCTATGCCAGCATACATAATGGGTATAAGTGCTCCCACCAGCAAATGGATACGGGTAAAAAAGCAAAGTTGTGATACCCCTGCCCTAATAAAAGGGATGGCTAGCTTGGTCAGATTTACAAAGCAACAACTTTTCATTATTTCTAAATTATATATAAAGAACAATTTTCAGAGAAAATAGCTGCAAATCCATTACTACCACGAAAAACAAGGTAGAAGGACTAGGCTTGTATAGAGGAACTCAGACAACCAATCTGAGATGGACAGGTATGAGACAAGAGATGGACAGGTATGAGATTACCATTCTCCACTGTCTCTGGGCACCAGCCTAGGAAGTGGAAACTTTAACAGCAGTACCCACCTTGAGAGCAGGACAGAGTATATGAGTTAGAAAATATCTGAGAGTTCAATGGTTAAAAGCAGGCAGGACCCCTCCTACCAATGGTAGCACCTACATATATTTTGTCATGACACGTTTGTAATGCTGTGACAAGTAAGGTATGAAAAGATGCCAAGGTTGCTGCCTTAAACAGTAGCCTCCCACCTGCCCTGGCTCATCACAAAGGACAGAGATGGCTGTGATGGAAGGAACTTTGATAGTTTTCCTCAGTCCCAATAAAGTTTTCCTTTATGGAGTCTTAAATCCAGCAAGATTCATAGATTCCAAGGCCAGATGCTTGTGATCATCTACTCTGACCCCTGTAGAGCATAGCATAGGTCACAGAAATCCCCCAAAATAATTCCTACACTGTATCTTTTAGAAAAACTATCCAATCGTAATTTAAAAATTGTCAGTGATGGAGAATCCACCACTATCCTTGGTACCTTGTTCCAATGGTTAGTTACTCTTACTGTTAAAATTTTACACCTATTTCCAGTCTGAGTTTGTCTAGATTCAACTTCTAGCCATTGGATCGTGTTATACCTTTCTCTGCTAGATTGTAGAGCCCATTATTAAATATTTGTTCCCCATGAAGATACTTATAGATTGTAATCAAATCACCCTTTAACTGTCTCGTTGTTAAGCTAAATAGACTGAGCTCCTTGTGTCTATCACTATAAAGCAGGTTTTCAAACCCTTTAATCATTCTCATGGTTCTTCTCTGAGCCAAGTGTGAAGGTGATAAAGCTCAGATCTCCCTGATAGGCAAAGCAGGAAATATAATCATAGAATCATAGGACTGGAAGGGACCTCAAGAGGTCATCTAGTCCAGTCCCCTGCACTCATGGCAGGGCTAAATATTATCTAGACCAGGGATCGACAACCTTTGGCATGCGGCCAGTCAGGGAAAGCTGCTGGCAGGGCGGGCTGGTTTGTTTACCTGCAACGTCCGCAGATTCGGCTGATTGCAGCTCCCACTGGCCGCAGTTCGCCAGGCCAATGGGAGCTGCGAGAAGCGGTGGCCAGCACATCCCTCGGCCCGCGCCGCTTCACGCGCCCCCATTGGCCCGGAGTTGCGAACTGTAGCCAATGGGAGCTGCGATCGGCCGAACCTGTGGATGCTACAGGTAAACAAACCATCCTGGTCTGCCAGCAGCTTTCCCTGACGGGCCACGTGCCAAAGGTTGCCAATCCCTGATCGAGACCATCCCCGACAGGCAGTGATGAGCTGCCAAAATCTTAACAACTGGTTCCCTATAAAAAGTTCTGGTTTAAGGGATGTGCCACAGTATGTATTTTTTGTACCAGTAGGGTTACCATATGTCCGTATTTTCCGGGGAGGAATTTTTAAAATTTAAATTTAAAATTTAAAAATTCCTCCCGGACGGTGATTTAAGACCAGAAAGTATGACATGTGCGGGAAAATACGGATGTATGTTAATCCTACCTAAAGTTCTTTTTTAAAAAGATGGGCCTGAACTAGAAATGAGCTCTGTTTCACATGTGTGGGTCCCTGCCACTCCCTGGGGGTATGCTAGAGTGACCAGATGTCCCAATTTTATAGGGACAGTCCCGATTTTGGGGTCTTTTTCTTATATAGGCTCCTATTACCCCCCACCCCCATCCTGATTTTTCACACCTGCTGTCTGGTCACCCTAGAGTGTGCACGTGTGGGTCCCAGCTGCTCCCTGCCCCCCTCATTGAAGCAGGTGTGCAGGGTTACTGCCCTGGGAACTGCAGCGCACCAGTGGACGTGGAGCCAGTTGCAGACAGGGGCATGGGGCAGGGCTAGCTGGAGGCAGGGGTGCGGGGCTGACTGCGGGTAAGGCAGGGGGTGCGGAGCTGGCTGGAGACAGGAGGGTGCGGGGTTGGCTGGAGACAGGGCAGGGGCTGGCTGGAGGTAGGGGCTGGCTGGAGGCAGGGCGGGGGGTGCGGGGCTGGCTGGAGACAGGAGGGTGCAGGGTTGGCTGGCTTCGGGCAGGGCTGCAGGGGGGTGCGGCACGGGTTGGCTGGAGATGGGGGGTGTGGGGCTGACTAGCTTCGGGCAGGGGGATGGGGGGCTGGCTGGAGACAGGAGGGTGCGGCAGGGGCTGGCTGCGGGCAGGGCAGGGGGTGCGACAGGGGCTGGCTGGAGACAGGGCAGGGGGTGCGTGCGGCAGGGGTTGGCTGTGGGCAGGGGGGCGGCAGGGGTTGGCTGTGGGCAGGGGGGCGGCAGGGGTTGGCTGTGGGCAGGGGGGCGGCAGGGGTTGGCTGTGGGCAGGGGGTGTGGGGGTGGCTAGAGACAGGGGCTGGCTGCAGGCAGGGTGGTGGGTGCTCACGGGGAGAGTGGCTCGGAGCAGCCTGAGCAACAGGATGCAGCCCAGGCCCAGCAGAGCAGCCGGGGACCCACCAGGCAGCAGCGGGAGCCCCAGGATCGTGGGAGCAGCAGCAGCAACAGGGCTTGTGTCCAGGGCCAGGCGGCAGCCCGCATGGCTCCCGCAGCCCAGCGCCCCCGGTGGCGGGAGGAAGAATTACATCACTTCTCGGCTGGAGCCCATCAAAGCCTCAGCAGGGAAGTGGGTTAACAACCGGTTCTAAAACTGCTTTAAAATTTAACAACCGGTTCGTGCTTACCGGCTCCAGCTCACCACTGCTGACAGGTATTTGTCTAACCTGCTCTTAAAAATCTCCAGTGGTGGAGATTCCACAACCTCCCTAGACAATTTATTCCAGTGCTTAACCATCATGACAGTTAGGAAGTTTTTCCTCATGTTCAACCTAAACCGCCCTTGCTGCAATTTAAACCCATTGCTTCTTGTCCTAGCCTCAGAGACTAAGAACAATTTTTCTCCCTCCTCCTTGTAATAACCTTTTATGTACTTGAAAACTATTATCATGTCCCCCCTCAGTCTTCTCTTTTCCAGACTAAATAAACCCAATTTCTTCAATCTTCCCTTATATGTCATGTTTTCTAGACCTTTAATCATTTTTGTTGCTCTTCTCTGGACTTTCTCTAATTTGTCCACACCTTTCCTGAAATGTGGCACCCAGAACTGGACACAACACTCCAGTTGAGGCCTAATCAGTGCGGAGTAGAGTGGAAGAATTACTTCTCGTGTCTTGCTTACAATACTCCTGCTAATACATCCCAGAATAATGTTAGCTTTTTTTGACTCATATTTAGCTTACGGTTCACTATGACCCGAGATCCCTTTCTGCAGTATTCCTTCCTAAGCAGTCATTTCCCATTTTGTATGTGTACAACTGATTGCTCCTTTCTAACTGGAATACTTTGCATATGTCCTTATTGAATTTCATGCTATTTACTTAAGACCATTTCATCAGTTTGTCCAGATCATTTTGAATTATAATCCTAGCCTCCAAAGCACTTGCAACCCCCTCCAGCTTGGTATCATCCGCAAACTTTATAAGTGTACTTTATAATAGTATCAGGGCAGCCCTAACTAGTTGCAAGGTCCCATCATTCCTCTGAGGTTAAAAAAAAGGCATGCAGGGGAAATGTTAGATACAGAAAAAGCCCTGCAAAGAAGGTGCACTACCTACCTCCAGCCATCATCCTGATAGGTATCCGAAGAGATATGTATGTGGCAAGGGTTGGGAAAGGCCCTCAGTGTACAGCATCCCTATGTGTGGGAATATAGATGTTGACAGTCCAACAACCAGCCTTGGTACCAGTAAGCAACCGAGTTACCATTCCAGTGAATCAAATACTGCACAACACCCACCGTGACAGAGGATAGTGAAAATGAAAAAAATTCTATTCAAATTATTAAGCCCAACAGCAGGTGACTAACCAGAAACAGCAGGGATAAGAGGAAAAGAAAAAATGATGTTCAGATAGATGATAGGCAACTAGATATGAGCTACAATGTAAACACCCCAAGCTTTTCACACAATATATACTAGCCTTTATCAGCATTAATACATGTGACAGAGGGCCACTTGCATAGTGGAAGCCATTTGGGTAGGATCACAGCAGGGTGTCAGTGGACAAACTAAAAGCCATGAGGTCAGTAGGTGTGTTGTCTCAGACAGTGGTATCCATTCAGTAAAGAGCAACAGAAACAAAGGAACCATAAAAACCATTCAGCTCCAGGGTAGTCATGACAGTAATTTACACTGAATATTAACAGTTTGTGTCATCACGAAGGAGAACACTGTAGTTTAGCAATGATCTCTCTACTGAACCTAGCCTTCAGGAGTGTTGGACTTATGACATAGTACTGCTGACATAACAAATATGAGAGGTACTCCAACAGCCGTGTCTTTGCTCTGTCCTACTATACTATCAAAACTGCATAAAGTAAAGCTGCCCTGGGCTTCTGCACTCTTTGCTCTCCTAGCACCTTTTCACAATTTTCTTTTCCTGGAGGAGCCTGTGGGGCATCTGAATTTCTTCTGGCCATACTTCCTGCTTAATTAAATCATGTTCATATAAAGCCTGTTCCACACGTATTACAAGATTCTCTACTCACTTTACGGCAATTTTACATTGCTCAGGTGGTGTAAAGGATCTAATCTGGCTGTAAATTCCCCTCACAAATTCCCTCGGCATAAGGGAACTCTCTATTCAGTATGTGTGTGCCAGTTCTGGGTCTGTGCCTTTGCCTCTATTTCCCTTCACTGTAAACACAGCCCTTTAAGAGCCATTTGTCCCGATTCTCCACTTCCTTACATTGTTTCACACTGATATAATTCTATTGACTTCAATAGAATTACTTCAGATCTGCAAAAAGGTAAGTCAGAGGCGAATCAGTTCCCCACTTTTAATAAAAACCCATTACTTATTCCTGGGGGAATTCTGCACCAAAAAATTAAAAATTCTGCACACAATATTTTAAAATTCAGCAAAATTCTGAATATTTTATTTGTCAAAATAATACAATATAATCATGTAAATTTCACTTATTTTGGTAATTTATTTCAAAATACATGTCAGCAACTATGTCTGTAAGAATACAGACACACACAGAAATTTCCCCAGGAGTAGAGAGTTAAAGAAACACCTACGACAACCCAGTTCCTGTTTCTCTGCCCCTTCCCCCCCAGAGGCCAGCTGCGGGCCCCCACCCTGGTCCAGACACGTGCACCTCCTCCCCTCAGCCCCCCCGAGACCAGCTGCAGGGCCTCCCCATCCCAGACACTTGCACTCACTACCCAGCAGAACCCAGCCGCAGGGCACCCTCACAGCCCAGACACCTGCACCCCATCCCCCCAGAGCCCAGCTGCGGGGCACCCCCCCCAGCCCAGAAACCCATACCCCCTACCCCCAGAGTCCAGAGAGAGAAACAGCCTGATGCTGGGTCCAGGGCTGGTATGGAGTTTCCTGCATGCTGCCTTCTTCCTTCAGGGTGTACCAGGAACTGCAGCTGCTGGGAACCCTCCAGCTCCATCCCCCTTCCCCCCCCCCTCCCCCCCAGCAGTGTTTTCTATTTATGAGCTGGGGTCTGCTGGGTCCAGCAGCCCCTAATGGCAGCCAGCAGCTCTCCAGTCCATTTCTGCAGAGTTAAAAGGAAATTCTGCACAGAACATTAATTCTGTGCAAATTCTGCATCGCACAGTGGTGCAGAATTCCCCCAGGAGTAATTACTGACCAAATTATCTGCTGATGTAAACTCCACCAATGTTAACGGAGCTACATCCAATTACACTAGCAGTGAATCTGGCCCTATATATCTGTAAGATTTTAGTCAAACATTTAGTCTGACTTTAATAGGCTTTGGATCAGGTTCTTTCAGCACTGAACAACACTGATCCAGTCTGCAATCTTCTTACCACTTCAAATACAGTGAACTTCTAATTTTCTAGCTGCCAGAAAAGCCAGCAGACACTGGAGATTAATTTCTCAGGAATCAGAGAAATGTTCCTCCTGAATGATCCTGTCTCACACTGTTTCTTATATTCAGACAGCCACTTCATTTGCCTTAATATCCCCCTTGCTTTTGTGCTTTAAAAATTTGGGGTGTGGGGCAAAGAAGGTGGTTAAAATAGCAGAGTAAGTGTTATAAAACACTTGTATTATAAAACAAATGTGGAAGTCATTGAGCAGTGTACATTCAACAGCATGATAAAATTCCTGCAGTCTTACTGAGAAAGAAAACCAAAAATCATAAATAAAAACAATACCCTGCCTTCCCCCTCAGAATTCCCTGTCAATAATGGCTGACAACTTGCCTTACTTGTTAGGAGTGGTTGGTATTTTCACAGATCAGTGGACACATTCTAGAGTTTAGTTCTGCCTGGCATTTTTTTCTTCTCATGATGCTTGTACTACAAGGAAATCTAACATCTGCCATTCTTGGATTCTCTTGTGGCTTAAGATGGATGGAATCAGAATGACCACAATCAGACCCAGTGCTGTACCTCTGACTTATTGAAATGATGAGAAGATAGCAGCTCCCTCATGCGTGATTGTGTGTGTTTTTAGCAAGTAACAGATTCCATCTTTAATGAAGAAAACAGGGCTAAACCTCACTTTGCAAGAAATAAATATTTCTACATTAGTCACAAGAACCAGAAAAGTGGCAGAATGCTTGAATGGTGCAGCATATGTAGTGTGTGCAGTTGCTTGCAAAAACAGGAAGAAAAACCTGCTTGCACATATTGAGAAAGGGACTCAGAACTTAAGCGGGTTTTTTTCTCATCCTAATTAACTGCAGTCAACAATACCGAGCAAACCAGGTAGAATCACCCTTCCGCCTACTTCTCTCTGCCTCTGTGTTAGCATTTCAGGTGCAGGAATTTGTAGGTGCAATGGTAAGAGAGATAACCATGAGGTGAAGTTGTGCAGAGAGTGAAAAGAATTCAGCAAGAAAGTGACGATGATGAGATCTTGCAGTACAGCTGTGGCCATTATTCTATATGTGAGGCTGGATTTGATTCAGGACTTTAAAAAAAATCATGGTTCAGTGCACAAATATATATCTTTTGAAATCTGTGTATTTCTACCAGAGCGTGTTACACTCCCAACCAGGAACAAGTTTATAACTGGAGTTGAATTAAACTTAGCAAAAAATCAAACAAACAGAGCTTGCACAAGAAGCCTCCTCGCTGCTCAGTCCAATCAGAGCACACAGAACTCTGCAGCTGCATCTAGAACATCCCCTTTAACTCCCTTAGAAGACCTACAATCCTTAAAGGGACAGGGCACAGGTAAATGCAACCCTGACATCCCCTTATGAGTAAAACACTCCCTCCTCGTAAATGTAACGTCATCCTGACATTTCTAAGAACAAATTATAACATACAGTCCATTCATTTGACTTATTAGCAATTACCCATGAGTTTCACAAACTCATAACTATCATTCTCAACTGAGTCTTTAGGTCTCTCTTGTTTCTCAAGTTCTGGTACTGGTGGTGGAAAATTCTGTGTCTCTCTTCAGTTTATTTCACATTAAGCAGGAAGTTTCTGTGGCAATTTTAGTTCTCCTATCCAACAGAATAGCCATTTCTGAGCAGCTTAAATTTCCAAAGATATTCCTTTCTTGTGAAATAACAATTCCTATATGATCAATGGTATAACCATTGTAACTCCAAATCACTGAGCATATGGCAAGCTATTTAGGAAAGCATCTATTAAATTAACATAATAATAAACTATTCTGAACTATAAAACACTTTGTTCAGAACAATATCCATATCATAAGTCAATATCACATCATTTACAAATATTACTTCAGCTTGGATAGAATGCAGGATAAAGTATAGGAATAGGTACTTGGTATTGCATATTACAAACATGGGGGCAACCCCATGTTTCATTCACCTGTCCAACAGTTGGATTTAGACATGGATAAGCATGCCTAACTATTCACAGATCACTATCTGTGGGGCTCTTTTCTCTCTAGTTGGGCAACCTCGTGTGTCAGTGGACTGTTCTGGTGATCTGTCCTCTTGCACGCTACTGATTTCAAATTCCATTGTCACATTTGGCTTTCATGTCTTTCAACAGCTGGTGTGAATGTCACATCAATCTCATCAGCAGTTTCCAAGTTTTACAGGATCATGCTCATTTCCCAGATACTGATAGAATGTTTCTGCCTTTGGATTCAGAGTCCTTGTGCCATAGACAGCATACAGTAACATCCGATCATGTAATTCATCTTTACTCTCACCATCAGATCATTGGGGTTCAAATTCTTGTTTTCGTTCTGATTTCTTATTGTGCTAGTTAGCCTTGTTTTCTATGTCTTCCGCTGTGTCGGTTTAGAGGGTGGTTTTATATCTAATGGTAACAAGTCACAGTGAAGTAAAAGATTGTCTGCCAAATGATTAAGTAAGATATAGCTAGATAATCCTGGCTAGTGGTCCACATCCACACACCGCAGAGGATGGTGAAAAACCCCAAGGTCACTGCCAATCTGACCTGAGGGAAAATTCCTTCCCACCTCACATAGAGTGATCAGTTAGATGCTGATCTAAGCAGCCAGACAAGTACCTGAGATAGAATTATTGGTACCATCTCACAGCCCTTGCCCACCCTACCCAATGTCCCATCTCCAGCCATGGCCATTCCTGGTGCTTCAGAGAAAGGAGATTAAAAACAACCCTCCCAGAATACATTGGGGAGAATATCTTCCTGACTTCTGGATGTGGGTGGCTGAAATGCTGAAGCATGAGCATTTAGGAATGTAAGAACAAACTGGAAGTGAGTCCCAGGGCTGTAGAGCCCTGCCCCCTACCATCACAAGTAATCCCATCATACAAGCACACTCATAAATTTGTCCAGCTCTCGTCAAACTAATTAAGTTGTTTGCCCCACAATTTCTCTCCTATCAGGCCAAAATCCCATAGAAACTCTACAGCTATCTGTTAGCTGTTCACTCTGCTCCTAAATATCCCATCTCTTCATGTAGTTCTTGATATGCCTGCCTTTTGTAATTTTCAGGTAATAACAGTTAATTTCGTAAGTTGGTTTTCAATAAGTATTCCATCTGTACCCAAATGCAACTGATACCATTCATACATAAGAGTGGTGATCTTACACATCCTTCTATGTTCTCTTGGTTATTTGGTTTGTGCCCCAAGAACTTATAACAAAAAATTATATAAAATCGCTGGATCTTCCTTCTTAGCTGCCAAAATGTCTCCCCATGTGTTACGAATTACACCTGGTAGGACACGCATACAACTGCCGCGAATTATACCTTGTAGGACACGCACACAAATGCTACGAATTATACCTGGTAGGACACGCACACAAATGCTGCGAATTATACCTGGTAGGACACGCACACAAACGCTGCGAATTATACCTGATAGGACACGCACACCAACGCTGCGAATTATACCTGATAGGACACGCACACCAACGCTGCGAATTACACCTGATAGGACACGCACACCAATGCTGCGAATTATACCTGATAGGACACGCACACCAACGCTGCGAATTACACCTGATAGGACACGCACACCAATGCTATGAATTACACCTGATAGGACACGCACACCAACGCTGCAAATTACACCTGATAGGACACGCACACCAATGCTGCGAATTATACCTGATAGGTCACGCACAGTTCGAATCTAGGCTGAGGCACAGAAACAAAGTCCACAACTGCAGAGTTCCCAAAAGACACTAAGTTTATTATGCTTGAGCGTGGTGCCCCCCTGCTAGCCAGGAGGGGACCCTGAATACAGATTATACAAAGGTTATATACTTTTTAGCAAAGCATGTTGCCCTCGTGCATCGGAAACCTTAGCCAATAAACAAACCCTTGTCTTATCTACCACCTATCCCTGTGTGGTGCATTCCTCATGCTATACCAGTATGTTAATTACACAGCATGGTCCTAAAGCCATGCATCAGTAACTTTTATTATCAGAATGGGAGGCCTCACATCAAGGCCAAGAGACAGGGAGTTAGAGACTAACAAAAACCAGATACTGGGAGTCAAGGCAGGCTGGAGACAAGGAGGAGGATTTTCACAGGGATTCAGTATCTAAGGATCACTCCTCCTGGTGTATGATGTGCTGGCATTTAAACAAAGGTGGGCCCCAAACCAAAATGGAGTCACATGTGCTAACTTTTCCTTAACACCATGTAATAGGCTTTATGGTGTATTTAATGCCCACAGAGAAGTCTTCTATAGCCAAATAATTTGCATTTATAGTTGCTAACCAAGATACCTTGACATTTCTTCATACACCCAGTGACTGTAAGACAACATTAACAACAGTTTTGGTGGTCTCTTCTGTGCACTCTGTCATATATTTTTTAATATGAAAGGGCATTCCAGATAGAACATCTACCTCCATATTATATTTCCCTGGATGATCTCTAACTTTGCAGTAAGAGACACAGCTAATTCTGATGTAAACCAGTGGGCAATGCTGTTCAACCTGGCAGGGGTGAATACAGGTCAGCGGGTTATCACTGTAAACCATAAAGGATTGTGCATAGCAGAGGGAGTCACAAATTTTGTCAATTACAGCCCATATCACAGCTAGAAACTTCAGCTTTCTTAAGTTAAGATAATTCTTCTGAGATCTAGTTAGTGTCCTTGACCCATAAGCAATGACTCTTTGTTTACCTTCCTAACATTGCTACAAGACCCAGCCCCTTATTGGAAGCATTTACTTGAAGGATAAAGGGTAAGGCAAAATCAGAATAGACTATTATTGGTGACTGTACCAGGCAGTCAATCAATCAGCTGGTTTAAAACTTTGATGTTGCTCAAGCCAGGTAACAGGCCATTTGGAAAGTATCTGTCCAGATCCCTTTTCTTGCCCTTTGGCATCTTCTTTTTCCAAGTCCACTTTTGATGGTGTTGTGGGTCAGATTCTATTGTCAACAAATCATAGAAGAGCTTTGCTATCTGCAAAATGTTTTGAATGTACCTTTGATAGTAGGTGAGGAACCCAGCAGGTT
This sequence comes from Caretta caretta, assembly GCF_965140235.1. Classification (NCBI taxonomy): domain Eukaryota; kingdom Metazoa; phylum Chordata; order Testudines; family Cheloniidae; genus Caretta; species Caretta caretta. Next base: position 91,457,768 of record NC_134208.1, on the reverse strand, counting down.
GTGAGTGCTTACTGGTTTCTCTGCAAAAGCACAAACTGCCAAGATGACATCAGGATCCACCTTGTAACCTTCGGCAAGGTAATGTACCTCTTAACGAGGTCATGTTTAAAAGCGTTCAGCTTCATTCCATGCTTCTGTAACTGTTTCATTAGTCTCCTTACATTCTCCATGAGTTCTTCATAAATGCCACTGTAAACAAGGACATCATCCAGGATTGGAGTATACTCCTCATCCCTAAGTTCCGCAAAGCAATCTTCCAAACCCTGCTGGAAGGCAGCAGGTGCATTTGTTAAACCAAATGGAATTGTAAATCATTTTATACAGGCTCAAGGAGTAATGTGAGGTGACAGCTTTGTCTAGCCATGGAACCCTGAGGATAGGCCTCCCTTGGTCTAAGATAGAAAACCAACATTGAATTCATTCAGAACATCTTCGAGTCCAGGGATGGACTGTCTCTCTCGTATTGTTTTACTATTCAATTCCTGATAATCTACACAGATAATCTTACACTACAATGCCTTTTCTGAACATGTAACACAGGTGAGGAATAGGATGACTTTGATTTTGTGATCCATACCCTGATTAGAAAATCTTGCAGATATTCATTTACTTTTTTATACAGTGGATAAAGTACTTAGATGCAAGTCTTCTGTACATGTTGCTGGTTGTTGATATGCATCTGCAGACTAGGGATCTGTCCCATATCACCATCATATCAAGAGAAAGCTTTAAAATCCTCCTTCAGTATTTGCTGGACCATTTTCCTTTGCATCTCTTTATGGCTCAGGTTCACTGCCACTTCAAACAGATCTCAATCATCCCCTCTACCTAGAGGCAGTTCTCATTTTGCTGGTTAGTCCTTGACCCTTGGTATTACCACTTCTCTCTTTTGATACACTTGCCACCTGTAAAGTTTTTATTTTTTGAGCATCGATTGGAATTTCAGATTTAATCTGCTGTAAATTTCCAAGCAAAATTCATCCTTTCACAATGATGTCACATTTTGATGAGTTACTCACAGAGATATTTATCTGGCAAAATAATCCTTTTAGGTGTTTTGACTAGTGTTTCTTTTCTGTCCAAATCCTCAGTCCACTGAGCAGCAAGATCTGGCTCAAACATTGCTGTTAAATTTTCAATATCCAGGCCTGTGTGAGCCCAGCATATTACAGTAGAGGTTTATCCTTTGGGGATAATTATATCCCTCCTCCCCACTTTTAAGCATGCACAGATTTTCTGAATTTTGCTTCTGATGGGGTTCTCAAGAGCTTCCACTTTTTCCAGGCCATCATGAGGAAATACTGGTGCCTCATCAGGTGTATTGTAGCAGTGGTGTTTGACTATCTCCTCAATAATATTGTAGGCAATTATCAAAGCCTCTAATTTATGTGGACTCACCAGCACAGCAACAGTCAAGTTGTCATTATCTTTGCTTAATTAGAACTGGATTGCAATCTATCCTTTATAAGGGATGTCTGTTCCATTGGAAGCTTTAAAATCAAGCCTATCCTCTAGCTCCAGTAATTCTTCAAGATCCCTATGGTGTGTCCCTGAGAGATTATCTTGCACCCACTGAATTGAGACCATGCACATTTGTGCCCCAGTGTCCCATACCATTTGAGTTTGTACTTTATTGAGAAAACACCACACCACACGTCTCTTTCCAACTCAGTTAGCTACTCTGGTTTGCTGCTTGGATGTTAGATGGCGAAAGTAGACTGCTCCTGGTGAACCAGATGCAGTGTAAGCTTTGTCCCAGCTCTCTTGTGATTTGCTGGCACAGGATCCTGACTGGTAGTGTTCTTTACTGGCTCTCCTAGATTGCTTGCAGCTACCATGTCCTCTTCCCTCGGGTTGCCTGTCTGCATGTCTGCTCCTACCATTATAGGCACTTTTGACACACTCCTAGACAGCTTCTTTAATATGTTAATTTCAGCATTCACATCTTTGAATTCATCAGTAGTGCCCAGTAGTTCCCTTGTCTCATTCATCAATGAGTCACCTTTGGAGACTTCTTTTCCCTCCGGCGGAGGTCCTGCTTTACTCTTTTGACCTGTGCTCTTTGTAAGGTGACTGCACAGAATTACATGCTACTGCCTTAGCATGTACTTCCTCCCCAGCTTCTGATGTGTCACTACCTCATCGCTTACAGCAGCGTGCAGCTTCTCAAACAAGGTCTCATCTGCAACCCCGGTTATCTTTTTCATAAGGTCGTATCACAGACCGAATATTTTCACTCTGCAATCCTGTCAGGACTGAATGGAAGAATGTGTTTTGTACAAGGACAAGGTCACATCTCAGGTCAGAATCAACTTCTTGTGAGGCAAATAATACTTTTGTGTCAAATCAAGTGCTTAGACTAGAAAATCCTCAGATGTCTCTTCTGGCTCTTGTGCTGCTCTTGAGAGCTGCAGGTAAAGTTCAGTTGCAACTTTTTCCTTAAGATGACCTCAGTTTTAGCAGGCTGAGATTAGTACCACCACCCCCCAAGAAGCTCCTGAGGCAAAATTCCCTAATCAAAACTTCCATTATCTCTTCCTCAATATACCTCTTTCAAATCCCACTTTCAATGTGATAATCCAAACTGTTCAGGCTTAATTTAAAGAGACTAGGTGGGTTAGGTAATATTTTTTATTGGACCAACTTTTGTGGGTGAAAGAGACAAGCTTTTGAGCTACACAAAACTATTCTTCCGGTTGAGGAAAGATACTCAGCAATGTCACAACTAAATACAAGGTGGAACAAATTGTTTAGCATAATTTGTTACATATTTTAAGGGGCCATTGAAGGTGAAGCGGCCCATTAACGCTCCTGCAGTCATAGGACAAAAGAAGGTGGGGTGACTGGGTTACAAATTATTGTAATATGCCATAAATGCCGTCTTTATTAAGACCATGATTTTTAGTGTATAGCAAATTTATGAATTAAGATCATGGGTTCATCTTTTGAAGGTGTTGCACAGGTTTCCTTTGGAGGATGAGGCTTAACTTGTCCTTTTGGTGGGACTCCCAATTTGTTCTGTTATTTTAAAGCCTTTCTTTAAATTTGGTTCTGCTTTCTGGGGCAGGGGTGACAGATTTTCTACCGTGGGTTAGCTTTTAATTTCTTTCATGCTTTTCTGAAATTGTATTCCAAGTCATTTTAATTTTTCAGCATACTGTTTCTGAATGGGCTCTACTTCAGTTGTTTCAGTTTGCTCCTCTCTGATGTAGCAGTGAGGTGTAAAATCTTATCTTTTAATGCCAGCAATGTAGACAGTCCCTGATCTTCCAAATCTTCCTTCTCATTTATGTGGGTGGCTTCCTATTTATTGGAATAAAACAAAACAGATTTTTGTTGCTCTTTCACTGCAACTTGTCCCAGAAATTCTCAGAGAGACACAAACTGCTCTTAAATGCTCATCCTTTAGCTGAGAAGAATTTTTATAGATCTCCTTGTGAAGGTCCCTCTAATTCTCTCCCAGCCATAGTGCTTGCAAACAATTACATCTTCCCAGGCAGCTTTTTCTGGAACAATCTACAGCAGCTTCCAGGTAGGTTCATCTCTCAGAGAGGTAAGATCATGACAATTCAGTCTCTCCTGCCCCAGCTTGCCAGGCATTACACTCCCAGACCAGAGAGAGTTTTAAAACTGGAGTTTTATAAAGACTAGTATTAAACAAACAAACACAGCTTGCATAAACCCTCATTGCTATTCAGTCCTTTCAAATCACACATACAATTCTGCTGCTGCCAGAGCTGTCCTCTTTGACCTCTTCTGTAGATTTTCAGCCCTTAAAGGGACACTGGCATCCAGATGCTTCTTCATTTGTGCATCAAATATCATCAAAAATATTTTCCTATGTTTCACATGTAAAGACTTTTAGGAGCTGTTACTGTAAGCAGCAATCTGATAATAGCTGAAGGGCTTGTAAAGACCTCAAAGGGATCAATCAGTTACCATAAAAATCCCATCAACCATATTCCATATAAAAACAAAAGAAACAACATACCAGTGTCAACCATCCCTTTTGCTTCAGCAGCAAGAGATGCTATTCAAGTAGATCTCACACAGGCTGTGTGGAAGGGGGAAGTACCATACTTCCTGCACAGCATTGTGTCCTCTTTTACAACGCAGCAGATGCCCCGCTATGAGGGCTCCAGAGGGATCTGATTTGTAGAGAGGGGACATGGTCGTCTTGCACCCAGAGATGGCAGATACCTACTCCGGTATCTGTGCCTAAGCTAATATTTATTTGAAGGAACATTCAACCTAGGGTCCTCTCCTGGACTCATTTCAGAGGAAGAGGGTTTCTGCAGGCTTGAGGTCACTGACTGAGGGAAGAGAGGCTGGAGGAAGAGTGCGCAGAAGCCAGCCTTTTGCAGACTAGGGCTCGCAGACCTCCAATGCCAAAATCCACAGGATTTGGAGCTTCACCCGCTACTTCGTTTGAAGCTAACTGTGTTTCCTCCCCACTGTGTATATGTCTGCTAGCCAGGAGGAAATGGAGAGGAGCATGGATGAGAGTATCAGGTATACTGTCTATCTAGGAGGAACATTGCTTCCTTTCAGGGCCAGCTCTAGGATTTTTGACGCCCCAAGCAAAAAAATGTTTGGCCGCCCCCACTTTTTTTCATGCCCCTCCGCCCCCGGCTCTGCCCCAACTCCACCCCTTCCCAACCCGTTCCCCAAATCCCCGGCCCCGCCTCCTCCCCCGGGCATGCCGCATTTCCCCCCCCCACGTTCCTTCCTGCAGCTGCCCCCCCCCTGCAACCCTCCGCCCTAGCTCACCTTCACTCCGCCTGCTCCCCTGAACATGCCGACATTCCACTTCTCCCGCCTCCCTCTCAGGCGAGGGAGAGGCAGCGCGTTCAGGGGAGTAGGTGGAGTGGAGGTGAGCGGGGGTGGGAGCACAGGAAGTAACAGGAGGGGGGTAGAGGAACCGCTCCCCACCCCAGCTCGCCTCTGCTTCACCACTACCGCCTTCTCCGAGCGCACTGCTGCTCGGCTTCTCCCTCCCTCCCTCCCAGGCTTGCTGCAGTGAGGGGGGAGAAGCCGAGCGGCGGCGGCGCGCTCAGGGGAGCAGGCGGAAGCGGAGCGGAGGCGAGCTGGGGTGGCAGGGGCATATTTCTAGGGGTGGCATGGCCGGCGCCAGAATGCCGCCCCAAGCACCTGCTCGTTTTGCTGGTGCTTAGAGCCGGCTCTGCTTCCTTTAGCTTAAGAACAAGATCTGTAAAACAACTCCACAGGGTCAACTGCCTGGAATTTACTTGCCCATTTATGCCTTTTCTGTCAGTATTTCCAGAGGACAGGTTTGGCCCATAGATAATGAAGAGAAATCATTCAGACTGAAACATTCTGGGTCAAATCCTGCTCAGACTGAAGTTAATGGCAGAACTGCCACTGACTTCAGTAAGAGCAATGTCAGGTCCTCTGTGAATTTAAACACATGTTGCCAAGGTAAGTTGTTTCCCTACAATTTCTGTGCTCATCTTGGACATGCTGAGTAAATATTTTAATATTTGAGCAAACCTTCAAACAACAGAAACAATCAGAATTTGATAATAATATGATGCAACATGCTCTTAGTGTAATATGCAAATATCGGTTCATAGCATTCCTATTTGCTCAGCAGCTTCCCTATTAAAAATGATTATGTGAACTCCATACATGGGTAAGCACACCATGATACCCATCAGGATTATTTCATCATGTGAGCCTTACCTCTTTCAATGCATGGCAATTCACAATGTATTTGAATTTGACTAAGCACTGAAATAACAAATGGAGCAAGAGACTTTCATTTGCACCTTAGGTGGATTCCTCAAATTTCCTGTTATCATTCCCACCATTTTTAGCTGACCCCATGTCTGAGAATGCCAATCTAAGGCCCTGTAGTTAGGCAGCTCTCTCTCCTTCACCACTTCAAATACTATTTGCACTGCTTACATGTAGGAAAGAAGGATGGAGAATAGCAATGCAGAGGATTGGAGTCAGGAAGTGGGGGTCAGATTCTGAGCTGCATCAGAGTAGTACTCAGTGCAGTTCAGCATGAGGAAGGGCAAGCTCTTTCACACCTCAGAGGCCTTAGGATTCTGGGGGTAGCATGGACTGGCCCACCATAAATTAAAGCAGTCCTGTCTTACACTTTGCTACTCACATGCCAAGGGGCTGTTCTGGCAGGCAGGAATACTTAGAATACAGAGTCACTCAAGCTACCCTTCTTCTTCCCCAGCTGTGCTAGACGATAGGAAGGGGGTGACTGAGAGCTCCTGTGCTGGCTCTGTGCCACACGGGGATTCCCATTACTCAAGGGGAATTCCCAGGTGGCAGTTCTGTGCACAGTTGGAGACAGTGGGTCACACAGTAGTCCATATGACTTCTTATCCTGACTGTCAGCAAGGCTGAAACTCTTTGTCCATCTGAAATGGAGCTGCAAGCTACACATTGTTCAAAATGGTTGAGTTACACCAAATGTTTGAGGTATGACTTGCAGTTTTAACCCAATGCAACAACATTGCCCAGAAACATAATTTTTCTGCTCTTCCAATAGAATTCATGCCTCTCCCAAATGTCCTCTCTGCCAACAGCGATGAATGTGCCTCAGAACCAGGGACTATGGCCATAACCAGTGAAAAACGTCTTCCCTGTACCCACTGTGAACTTGACCATTTCAAACTTGCACGGTTTTGTATTCACTCCACTGTGTGAACTCATTTCCACATTCTGTCACTGCAGCAGATTTTACTTACTCCCAGCAGTTGAACAAATAAAATAAAATACTTAAACAGCAACAGATTTTATCCCTAGCTAGACCTCTTCTCACAGGCACCAGCTTCCAATTTTCCTCAGGGGTGCTCAACCCCGCTCAACCCCAAGCTCCACCCCCACTCCACCTCTTCCCCCACACTACCATACCAACCCCACCTCTTCCCGCCCTACCCCTGCCCCACCTCTTTCCACCCAGTTCCACCCCCTCCCCCGAGAGTGCTCTGTCCCTGCTCCTCCCCTTAGCACCTCCTGCATGCCATGGAACAGCTGATCGTGGAGGGCAGGAGGCACTGGGAGGGAGTGAGAGGAGTTGATCAGCAGGGCTGCCAGTGGGCAGGAGGGCTGGGGGGTGCTAAGCACCCACTAATTTTTTTCTGTGGGTGCAGCCCTGGAGCACCCATGGAGTCGAAGCATATGCCTCTTCTGAAGGGAAAACAACTGCAGAGTCAGGTCGTCTTTGAGGTCTAAATCAATTAATCAGAAAGTCTACCAGAACTGCACCTAAGGCCATACCTACACTATAGATTTCTGCCAGCATACCAATGTCAGTCAGAAGTGTGATTTCTGTGCTGGCAGAAGCCACTCATGTGGATACACATATACCTGCAAAACTGCACTTTACCAGTATAGCTTGTTTCCCTCCAAGGGATGGGGAAGAAGGAGGAAGAGGAGGAGGAGGAGGAGGAGGAGGAATAAGCTATGCCAGTAAAAGCACAGTTTTGTTAGTGTAAGCTGAGTCCACACTGGGAGTACTTTGCCAGTACAGAGTACTAGTTCCTAAACTGGTAAAGTACTCCTAGTGTAGACATGGCCTCAGTTATGAAGGCTTCAGCAGTGATAGATGTCTGCATCTGAGCTCCTTCTCACACGGTGAGATCGGAGTTCAAGAGAATTCTAACAAATTGGTAATTTCAAGTCCTCTTTTTCATTGCCACTTGACAATTTAAAAGCCTAGATGTTTCTTGAGCAAATTTTAAAACGAAGTTTACCCTGGCTACTGGGAGTCTCTATTTATTTTTGGCCTGTCATTGCTGTACACCTAGCAAAATGCCTCCTCTGCCATTGGATAACACTGATCTCCTTCCCTAGTGCACTTTTCTTGGTGTCAGATTTTTCCCCTAGAAGCTTGTACACAGTTTCCATTAATTGTAATGAGAGTTTCCATGCATGGAACAAAGGTAGAATGTGACATAGAGAATGAGGTTTTATATGACAGCAAAGTTTTTAGAACTAATTTTGAAGAAGTTACTGCAACCGGAAAAGGAGAAGTTTAATTTTGGCTGACTTGGGTCTGGCCTGAGATAAGAATTAGGAATACCTAGACATCAGGAACCAGCTTGGATTAGCTGGGTTTCAATATGCACTCTGGAATAATTACTGTATAATTGGTAATTGTTTTGGATTGTTATTAAAGCTTTCAGCTGAATGTTACTTGTTTGTTTCATGGATTAGTGTGTTTTGTTTAATTGGTGTAAAGAATTACTGTTGTGGTGTTATCAGCTACTGCTGCTGCTTGCTGAAAAATTCTCTAAACGATATTTGTGATTTGAACAAAGTCTCCCATACAAGTAAATCTACATACAAAAATGTCACTATTAAAGCCAGCCCAAGATAGTCTACACATGCATGTTATGTTTGATATTCAGGCCATCAGTGGCTCTTGCCTCCAAACACAACTTTGCAAGAGAACTTGCAGTGGAGAATGTGTGTGTGCCGTTTCTTTAAATCAATAGTAGAACACTGGGTAAAAGGAGGGCTAGGGAAGTTTCGAGGCAGACACTCTACTGTAAAGCAGAAGGAGAGAACCAGAAACTTTAGGAACTATACTGTTTTCCTTATTGTGACCTTTTCTGAGTTCTTTCCCATTATCACATGAGAAAGCTGTCATGCACCAGTTACCTTCTAAAAGGGTGGAAGGGAGTGAAACAAAATATTTTGAAAGTAAGTTTTGCTACCTTGATACCCTCACTTAAAGGGACATGATCAATTAGAAATCTAATCAAGTACAAACAATGAGTTCAATGTGATTTCAGGCCCCTCTGCCACCTGCTAATGTTTGGTTACAATCACATTTCCATTTAAAAAATAAAAACCTCTTCCCTGCTGATGTGTGAAATACCAACACAAACAAAATGGGTTACTGACTATACAGTATAGTGAAAGCAACTACAACGCAACTGAGTGAAATTCACTCTGTGATGTTAACCCCATGTTTTTCATAGAAATATTGTTGTGATATGAATATGGCAAAACGAAGATATGTTTCATGCAAGATGGGTCATGTGAGATATCACTGGAAAGGTTATAATTTGCTGAATGTGATTATCCAATTTGTATACATGTATCATTTCTGTATCTGAGGATAGGAATATTGTCTATGTAACAATTACAACTGTGCTTGCGTGTACTTGGGAAATGCCCACCAGACAGTAAGCAATCAGCCTTAATGGGCCATTAGGAAAAGACAATGAATCTTCAAAGATGTGGATCTCCCTTCTTCCCTGGAGTACCTTCCTGTGGATATTGCAAATAAACCTTGTTTCATGGTTGCTTTGACACTGCAAAGTCAGGTGATAAAGTCACCTGGTACAAAATACCACCTTGGACACTGCTGGTACTTTTCTACTGGAAACAAAGGCTTCCCACCTTATGTAAATTCTATTTAAGGCTGGGAAGGAAGGTATTCAGGGGTCTCCATTTGCTTCCCCACCCGAGAAGGAAGACTGCTGAAAGCTCCTGAAGAAACCAAGGAACTAAGCTAGGGGAAGGCAAGGGATGAGTCCGGGCTGAGAACAGGGATCTAACCTATAAAGAGACATAACTGGAACTCTGAGCTGCAGAAACTCTACGACCTGCCTAAACAACATTTAGGGTGAGAAATTACTATGTGTAATCTTTTTTTTAGTGTATTAAGCTTAGTTTGCGTGTTTTGTTTTATTAGCTCAGTAATCCGCTTTGTTCTGTTTGCTATCCCTTATAATCATTTAATATTTACCTTTTGTAGTTAATAAACTTATTTCTTGTTTATAACGTAACCCACTTTGTGCAATTCATATCGAGAGGGGTGGAGGGCAAGAAGCTGTGCGTATCTCTCTCCACATTGAGGGAGAGGGCAAATTTTTATGAGCTTGCATTGTGCAGATCTTTCTATACAGCGCAAGACATTATTATTTTGCGTTTACTTCCCAAAGGGAGTACTGTGTGAATCCCTGAGCTGATTCCTCCCAGACAGAGATGATCTCAGTGTCTCTGTGCCCATTTGCAGCTGAGTGTGTCCCTGTGTGTGTGCTGGAGAAGGCTTGAGGGCCTGGCACAGCTAGGACATCGTGAGAAAACCCAGGGCAGAACCAGTATGACCCAAGCACAACAGGTGGAATCCCAGACAGGGGGTTCAATCCATCATACTCCAGTCAAAACAAGAGGCTACAATAAGTACTCCTACCAGACCATGCAGAACTGCATATTGCCCAACATGTCCCACTTATATACACAGGTGCTGAGTGATGGCTTTTCCATTTGTAGTTTCTGAATGTTTATTTTTATATTTCTAGTCAAATTGAAAAGCTGTCTGCTAGAATAATTCTGCTAAAATAAGGAACTAAACTGACATGAACAGAGCAGAGGAGGAAAGCAGTAGTGTGCTTTAGGAGGCTCCAAAAATGTGTAACTAACAAAGCTGTTGTTGATTCCAAAAAATCCTGGTAGACTTTGGCGAGAAATGTAAAAGACACGGTGCTGTTTGTCTCTGGCAGATCTATCACTAAAACATGACAGTCTATTTTCAGTAGACATAACTTTTTCATAAAATGCCTTCTTTATAGAATCAGGGCTAACCCCACATTTGCTGTACAATCTGTTCCAGATGATATCCAGCTAGCTCCTGTCAGAAGTGTCCCTTTGCCCCTTCCATGCACATTGGTTTTGATTAAAAAAAAAATGACAGAGTGCTACCAAGAAATAGCAATACCAACACAGAATTCTTGAATTTATAACTGCTGTAGGCACCAATTCAAAGCATTTAAGCACTCGCTGAATTAATCTTTTTTCAGGAACGCACTTTACCGCATGTTTAACTTTAAGCATATACTCAAGTCCCACTCAATTTAAGAACATGCCTAAAGTTAAGCACATGCTTAAGTGCTCTGCTGAATGAGTGCCTTTTAATATTCGCAAATCACAACCCAAAAGTTGCACATAAAAATGATTTGTACAGTTACTGCTGAGCAATACGATAAACAAATGGTGAGTGGATCCTGAGCTGCTCCTGCAGAGTGGTGAACTCTACTGACATCTCATCACTTACAGACCTAACAGACTCTGTGTGTGTGTGTGTGTGTGTGTGTGTGTGTAAAAAAGAACTCCTTATTGGCCACACTGCCCAGTCTTTTGGACATCCAAGCATCATTCCCATTTCAACAGCAAACTAGTACCATCCTCTGTGGGGCTAAAGGACAGAGCTACGTGGTTTACAGCGTAGGGGTAGCACAGTGCCAGTATATGCAAATCTAACATTTTAGGGCCAACCTATGGCTGTATCTGGACAGATGAACAAAGGAGAAGAAGGTATGAGAAGTCCTATTTTGTAGCACCCCATTTCAGAGAACAATCTCAGCCCTCATGCTTCCTATGTGCAAGGATTAAAAGAGCTCAGAGTTTGTGGTGGCAGCATATGGATAGGAATCATACCATATGCCCTCTTAAAGTGACTAACTTTTACATTAGGCTACCGTCATGTTTTCCTGCATTGTGCCATTTTCTGTCAACGTATCTTCCCCCTAAGTGCCCTTGGTATGCAAGGGTGGAGTGGCTCAGCTGCTGCATATAAGTCTTTCATTTATTCCAGGCTAAAGTGCATTTCAGACATGCAGCCACCAGGAGTCCAAGCAAATCAGAGCGGACTCCTACCATCTTCTCAATCACCATTTCAATCAACTCTGGCAAGCACCAGCGTATGTTGCAAGCATTTTCATCCCATTTCAAACCTGGCTCACCCTCTAATAGCTCAATTAAGGACCAGAAAAGCCATTAAAAGTCAATAATCACATAAAATACCAGCATGGACCTCAACAGCACCCTCCAGCAGGCAGCCAATTTACTATACTTTGGATTGCTCACAGTTTGTAACACAGTGAGAGCATGGAGGCTAGAGGGAGAAAGACATACATAATACAAGCTTGCAATGCAAATAGAAAAATCATATTGCCTTCAGAATCATGTCCACATCTCTGCATTTGCTTACAGAGCATAAGCACCAGAATGGCTGTGACAGAAATGCAAAAAAAGTAAGTGTGGTTCTCTTACGTGACACATCTGTGCTGACCATGTGACAGGACTACCATAATTCACTGCAGCCATCAGTGTACAATTCTTTCTTTCTTTCTTTTGAGCTACTTTGTTGTTGCTTCTATATAGATGCTCATTTTCAAATTTGCAGTCAATAACAAAGGTTCAAATATGGTTTTCAAAATGCAACCAACAACTCTGATAATTCCTTGCTCTTTGTTGTAATTTCATTCATTGATCAATCCATTTACATAGTCTTGCCTTATCTTTCTGAAGGCTGATTGTAGCATGGTTTCTGAGGGCAGACTGTAGCATGATTTCTGATCTTCTCCTATTGAATATAATGTAGTTCTCTCTTTTTGTGGTTGTTTAAATGAACATACCTAAAGAATAAGACGTTCGGTTGCTGGCCTTAGAGGGGTTTTGATACATAACCATTTTATTTATACAAAGACAGACTTAACTTTTAAGATATCAGTGAAACCTAACTAAGCATTTTTGAATATTTGTTTTTGCCTTAGTCTTCTGCAGAGCTTCATTTAAACAAGGAAACCTGTTTTTCACTGCCCACCACTTTGCATTGGCCGAGTTGAAACTGACTACCAACCATAACTTTAAGTATGCTGCCAAGAGAAATTAATAAGCTAGAAAATTAAAATGTAGTCAAACTTCATGATAAATGGTTTGAAGTAATAAATTTATTGACTGAGAACAAAGTTATTATGAGTTTCACTTCTGTCAACTGTAATGTGAATATGTGTTTTCCATAAGTAACTCTTGCAAAGATTTGCATATAAGTATTCAGGCCCCAATTCAGCAAAGTAGTTAAACATGTGCCTACCTTAAAATATGTGAGTAGCCCCATTGAAATGAAAGGTATCACACCATACTTAACTGGGGCTTCAATGTATGCATGAGGCCTTTCAGTTTTTTTCTGAGCTATTATAACAATCAGTGCAGACAACACCTCCACCAACAGATGGTGCTGTATCTTTATCTTAGTGTGAAGTTGCGATCTTGTATGTTATGATATTTCTGAGTTGACCTGGAGGGTCAGCGGGAAGTTCAGTTCGCCTGTGTGTGCTAGAATTGGTACTTGAAGTGTTCCAATAAATCCTTGTGATTCTATCAGCAAATATTACAACTGGTGGCAGTGGCTGCCAGATGGTAAAAGCACTTTTGCCTGAGACAAAATTTACTGGTTATGTAGATGACACTAGAATCTGTGAGTACTTGCCAGACTTCAAGCTGTTGCTCTCTGTGAGGAGTGGACTGATGAGAAAGCAGCACAGTTCTTAGCAGTGTTCTTGGATGACAAAGCATTTTACCAGTAACATCCCAGTGCAGATCATGGTTCCTACAGACTGTTACATAAACACTTATACAACTGCTATGAGGTGGGGGCTGCTCTTTTTGTAACACCAAAAGAAATGGAAGCCATGAGGCAGAAGGGACCTTAGTTATTTGTGTGCATTACAGTGACTGACTGATGGGGATTTCCCTGCACCACCCTGGCTGGGAGATGTCTTTATGAAGCAGAACCTACTCTGCTGAATCTGGAACTGATAATTAGGTGCTACCATATTCATGGTCCATTTTGGTCAATTTCAGGTCATAAGATTTTAAAAATTGTAAATTTCATGATTTCAGATATTTAAATCTCAAATTTCACTATGTTGTAATTGTAGGGGTCCTGATCCAAAAAGGAGTTGTGGGATGAGATCTCAAGGTTATTGTAGGGGGGGGTTGCGTGCTGCTACCCTTACTTCTGCGCTGCTGCTGGCAGTGGCCCTGCCCTCAGAGCTGGGCGGCCAGAGAGTGGCAGCTGCTGGCCAGGAGCCCAACTCCTCAGGCAGAGCCTCCGCCAGCAGCAGCGCAGAAGTAAGGGTGGTATGGTATTGTATTGCCACTCTAACTTCTGCACGGCTGCTGTCAGGGCGCTACCTTCAGAGTTGGGCGCCTGGCCAACAACTGCTGCCCTCCAGCCACCCAGCTCTGAAGGCAGTGCAGAAGTAAGGGTAGCAATACCATGACCCCCCCCCTCACAATAACCTTGCGACACCCCCTGCAACTCCCTTTTGGGTCAGGACCCCCAATTTGAGAAACACTGGTCTCCCCCATGAAATCTGTATAGTATAGAATAAAAGCACACAGAAGACCATATTTCACAGGGGGAGACTAGATTTCATGGTCCATGACACAATTTTAATGGCCATGAATTTGGTAGGGCCCTACTGATAATAGAGAGGGGGCCTTTGCCCAGTGGTAAGCTATGAGTCTTAAAGTTAAATGACAGTTTCTAACCATCAGAGAAGTGAAGTTCTGGAACAGCCTTCCACGGGGAGTGTTGGGAGCAAAGAAAAACTAACTTATTTCAAGACTGAGCTTGATAACTAGGGCTGTCAAGTGATTAAAAAACATTAGTCGCGATTAATCAGTGATTGCACTGGATAAAAAGACAGCTATATGTATCTATTGCAAGGCTAAGTTCCAATACCATCAAAGTACTTCAAGTCTGCAGTACAACTACACACTAAACATGCTTTTGCCTCCAGTTCTTGAGCTACAGATAACCCACCAACAGCAAATGAATCCCACAAGTCCTGACATAGTACAATTACAGAGTTTCAGGATCACTATAAGTCCATGGATCAAAGTACACCAGCTTAACTAATGCTATTGCATAGTGGATAGCTATGGACTGCAGACCACTCAACATTATAAATGACAGAGGGCTAAGAGATGCTATTCAAATTTCATCTTCCAATCAGTTATACACCTTCCTCTCCTGGGGAACAATTGCATCACAAATACATGACCTATATCACAACGACAAGACTACAAAGTGGAGCTTCTCAAAAATGCACTAGCTGTTGCTTTGACTGGTGATCACTGGACGTCCTTGAGCAACCACAGGACTTAAGAACTGCATTCCAGAAGGTGGAGGAACAGATGAGCTGGAAATGAGCATGCTAAGTACAAGATACCAGGAAAATGAAAAATGATGGCCCATACAGAAAGGAGAGAAGGCTTGGTATACAACTGGAAAATTCAGCCTAGAAAAAATCCCGAACTTACTCATTTTTTGATGGGACCTTACACTGTAATTAAAAAAATAATTAACAACTTATCCTTGCTGATACACAAAGCAAGTGCTTGATTTTTTGTAGTGCACTGAGAACTGCATGGATTCACTGAAAGAAAGCGGATGGCAAACACTGAGGATGCTCAACAACCATCCCAGAGAAATGCAGAGGAGGATTTAGAGGTACCCTGGCAGGTGACTTGTAATGGGAGACTGACTGTGGAGGAGGAATCACCAGTCTGTCCTCGGGACCTCAACACACTTCAGTCTTCAGGAGATAGTCTGTCCATAATGAACATGTCTAACCTAGAGGACATGAATCCTGCACTCAATGATGATCTAGATTCAACGACAAGTGATGTCTTATGACTCAGGCAGGCAGAACCACAGAGAAACCAGCATGCATGAAACACTATCTGGATCCCTAGGAGTTATTGTTATAAGCTCTTATTCAATCAGAGGGAGAAGCTGTAATGATCAGTGCAGACAACACCTCCACCAATAGATGGTGCTGTATCTTTATGTTAGTGTTAATTTGGGTCTTGTATGTTATGATGTTGTTGTGTCTGATCTGGAGGGTTTAGCAGAAAGTTAGGTCTTCCTTGTGTGTGCTGGAGTTAGTATTTGTGGTATTACAATAAAACTCTATAATTTTATAAGTGACTATTACACTCTCCATTGCTGAATCACTTGACTGGGCCTATTCCAGAACAAAACATGACTTATGACCATACGAGGTAAAGGAATTTTAAAGCAAGGTGGGATTCTTTGTGTGGTCAATTGCATATTAAATACCCAGAGTGCTCTGTGGTGTTCAAGGTAACTGTGTAGCAATTTAAATCAAACTGTTATGACTTAATAGTGAGGTACATAACCAATGGGTTTTTACTGATCACATCTGTAATGTAGGAGTATTCACACAGGTTCCTGGGTGCAAAATAATGTTATATTCAGCAATATCCTGGGGAAACAGCATCACACCATTAGGTTAAAAAATTAAAACCTGAATAAGATGTTGGGAGCTTCTTAGAATCATAGAATATTAGGGTTGGAAGAGACTTCAGAAGGTCATCTAGTCCAATCCCCTGCTCAAAGCAGGACCAACACCCACTAAATCATCCCAGCCAGGGCTTTATCAAGCCAGGCCTTAAAAACCTTCTTCTTACAGCCAAACCATAAACAAACATACAAATGCTTTATACATACATATGAACACTATATTATTTTGTGTTTTGTGGTTCGTCTTGTTTGCAACCCTAATTATGGTATTAGTCATCTTAATATCTTCATTACTCTTCCTAATGCACATTGGATTGCAATCATGTAACTTGCATAGCTCCTGCAGGACAAATGCGGTTTATGTGACTACAATCTCAGTGTAACTGTTTAATAAAGTTGAAAAGATACCAATATAAAATTAATGAAAGAATTTTTCGTGCCGGGAACATTATATTTTCACTTGTAGTGGGGATTTAGCACTTATTTCACCATTATTACAGTATTGTAAAAACTAATATGCAGCTGCTCTTTCTCAGATTTGCAGGAGACTCCAGATTACTACCCTTACTAAAGATAGTTATATGTAGAAAGTAAATATCTATTTGATAATGTGCCAGTTCTATTTCCTGACAGTTCGTGTTTCAGTCAGTGCAATGAAACCTCTCCTCACATTCTGAAAGGAAAGGATTCAGGAAGACTTTAGATAATTTCTGTTCAAAGAGAATCCTTCTGAACTCTATGATTCCAACTAACTGCAAACCATCAACTTTTTAAACAGAGCCAGGCTGCATCATCTACATACCTGGCATCCAGTGGCGGATTATCCACTGGGCTGACAGGGCCTGTGCCCATTGGCCCTGGCCAACTGGGGGGCCCCAGAAGAAATCTGCTGCTGGGCAGTGGAAGCCAGGAGCCCTGACCCCAGTAGCAGCACTGGGTGGGGAAGCCCCCACGCCCTGACCCCGCTCCCCAGAAGAAGCGCCAGGCAGGTCGGGCAGGGGAAGCCCCAGCATCCCGACCGCATCCCTGGCAGAAGCCACGAGGCGCATGGGAAGTCCCCGCATCTGACCCTGCACTCCGGCAGAAGTGCCGGCTGGGCAGGGCAGGAGACGTCCCAGCACCCTGACCTTGGTCCCCTACAGAAGTGTGCGGGTGGCGGGGGAAGCCCCAGCACCCGGACACCTGCTGTGGCCCTAAGACTGGAGGAGCCCTTACTACCTGCTGCGGCCTAAGTGCTGGGGGAGCTCTCACTCCCCACTGTGGCCTGGGACCATGGCAGGAGGACAGCGCTTCTCTGGTCTCGGGACCGCAGTGTGGGGACGAGACAGAAAGGAGCAAATGGGTTGTGGGGCTGCAGTGGGGAGTGGAATGGGTGGGGAAATCTGGGCAGAATGGGGCAAGCCCCGGGGAAGGGGAAGAAAGAGGTGGGGCCATAGGCAGAACAGGCAGAACGGGGCAGGACCTCAGGTGGAAGGGGTTGGGAGGGGCCCCCCATTTACTCTGGCCCAGGGCCCTAGGAAACCTTAATCTGCCTCTGCCAGCATCATAAGAGTAATACATATCTACCCTGGTGCTTTCAATCACGCAAAAAGTCAAAACTACAGAGTGCTGCAGTGAATTCCAAGGCTGGCTTTGCTATGGTGATTGTTCCTTCTAAAGGGCACGGTAATCTATTCTCACAGCAATAACAAAAAAGCCAGAAGAATCTTAGTAGGAAAATAATACTTTCAATTCTTCAGAAATACATCAGGCAAACATGTTCTGCATTTCTTCCATAGTTCCTATTATGATCTGCTGGATCTAAGAAACATTTTATGACCGTGCAACATTGTCTCTGCTATCCAAAATTTCATTTCTTGCATAATCCAGGAAAGGCCATGACAGTTTTGTAAACTGAGGATCCTTTTTATTGTTTTTTCCCTTAGGAGATGTCTACAGAGTGCAGCTGGGAGCATGTTTCTCAGTGTGAGTAGACTGACATGTACTAGCTCTGCTCAACCTAGCATGCTAAACATAGCAGTGCAGCTAGGTGCAGCATGGTCTGCAGCTGGGGCTAGCCACTCAAAGCCCCTGGGTACATACTAGCTGGCCAGCCCAAGATACTACCCATGCTACCCCCAACGACACTGCTATTTTTGCTCCAGAAGAGGTAATGCACGTCTGTCTTCCCATGCTGGGAAGCAGACCTATCTTGGAGGAATTCCTCTCCTCCCCCTTGGCATGAAAATGTAATTCAGTCTCCATTCTGCTTGGCCTCTACAACCCCTGACTCTTCCATCTCAATCACTCTACGCATTCCAGCCTGTGCCCAATTTGTGCCATTTCTTTCTTCTTTCTAAAATCTGTCCTTTTCTCTCTGTCCATACAGCTACAGCTCCCATCCCGGCTGCCTTCTTCTCCCACCTTGATTACTGTAACCGCCACCTCCCTGGCCACCTCAATACCCACACCTACCACTTTACATTCATAAAAATGTATTTACTCTGATCATCTTCCTTGCCCATTGCTCTGATCACACTTTGAATTCTTCCACTAGTTCCCTTCTCCACCACATCACGCTCAACCTTTCTGTCCTTGTGTTAAAAGTAGGCTTGGCAGAATTCAATTTTTTAAAATAATTTCAACATATGATGTTCATGTTTATTTTTAAGCATTCTTTCAATATTTTAGATTTAAAACATTCACAATTTGAGGGAAATTATGGGGTGAGGTCAGACAATTACTTAATGGCAGCAGATGTTGAAATTCAAAAAGTTAAAAGCTTTATAACCATTAAAACATAATTTGTCAACATCACATGTCAAAATATACAAAGTAAAGAGCCTTAACACAAACTCTAATAGGTTCTCAAGCAGCATGTTTTTCTAACTTTGCCTATCTGTAAACTGCAATTATTATTGACGGAAATATTTTTAGTTGTGTATGTGTTTGGTGAAATTGATGTTTACCGACATGTACTGATAAAAATCTAACCCTTCCAAGCCTACTTAAAAGGCCTTGCAATACATAAATAGAATATACCACTTTAAATGTCCTTTTTTGCTAGATCCTTTAGCTTTCTGTTAGAGAGCAATGACTGCTTTAGCAGTCTTTGTTCTCTCCTCATCCTGCACTTCAGCCAATTTTTGTGTTCTGCACAAGTAGCTTTAAGACAATATCTGTTTTCTCTTAGGAATGCACAACCTCCATCTCCTCCAATGACTGCAAAATCTACAAGATAGGCAAATCAATCATACTGCTTTAGCTTCTCTCACACACACCCTCCAAAAATAAAAAGTTTCCTTTCATTAAGTACAATAATTGGCTTTGTCACAGACACTGCTATCTGTGCTTCTGTCTCCATTCCCTCACCCCCCACTCCAGGGTTTAGCTCATTAAGATATCCTCAGACACTAAATATTGTGCCTAAAAGCCCCACTTCATGGCCAGGTAATATTGCTTTGTAACTACAACTGCTATTGTGCAGCATTTGATTCAGATAATTGTAGAACCAAGCATTCACCACAAATTCAAATTGAACCAGTTTTAGGGATTAAAAAAGTTTAGTTAACCTCTCTCTCCACACTAAGCACAATTTTTTTTTCATTTTTAGACTCCTCTGCCATTACTGGAAGCAGGAAATACAAGAAACCTCACAGGGAAGTCTATTCTCAAGTTGTTTCCAGCTCTGTTCCCTACTTCCACCACAAACTGCAGAAACTAGAATAATTCCTCTAAGCACCTTTGCAACTGAACCAAAACTATGTACCTTTGAAGTTCACCCATCACTAAATTCAGTTCTTTCTCTTGTTCCAGCTATTAGGATGAGTAACATTTATGTTGGTATCACCCTCTCTCAGGTGTATATCTGACTTTCTTATTTTATTTACTGTGTTAAGGTCAGTTGATGCGGCTGGAGAAGAATTCCAAAGAGATGTTAGAAGATTTAAACGACTATAGAAAAAAATATTCCTACAAGCAACTTTGCAGAGGTTTTACTTATTTCAGCACCATTTCTAAGGATCCATCCAAGCAATAGCACATGATTTCTCACCCATTCCATACTTATATTGACCTAATAGCTTTTCATACAGTTATTATGTGATTTCTTCCAACCTTGCACACTGTATTTGATGACTTGCAGGTGTATTGATGGATTAGAGTGATTTTTTAAACTTTGCTTTTATACATATAATTCTCGTTGGTACTGTATTTACAATCTGTGCACCTTTGAGTTACTAATCACATCAATTTATTACAATGTTATGGCCCAATCCAACACGTATTGGGGCCCAATCGCGTAAAAATATAAAAATGACTTTACTGAAATGATTAATGCAATTAAATTATAAATAAAATAAAATAAAATTACCCACTCATATGAGTGTTTACATGATAGGGCCCTTAGGAGATGTCACAATACAACAACACTAATACTCTGTAATTTATGATAAAATATAAAGATTTCTCTGAACAAAAGAAGGATCTGAAATTTACAGAAAAAAAAAAAAGAAAAGAACCTGAAAATAAAGATTGATAAGAATAATTTCTACACACCCTCCCCCTCCCCACTCTCCGCCTTGACATTGTGGGTATTTTTCTTGATTTAACATATTTCCTTAAAGCTAACCTAAGAAACAAGAGACCAAGTTACTGTCAAATTCTAATTGGAATTTTTCCTCTGATTTTTATCCAGTGGGTTTTGGATTACTCCCTTAATTCACCAGTGCGCAAGATCATTGGGGGTGGGGAGAGGGGGAAGTCCTTTATCATGGCTGACAAGTACAATCAAATATCTGCACAAGAAAAGAGACAGTGAGGTTAAACTAAATGTGTAGCCAACCCGATTCAACAGATATGTTGTCTTGCTTCAGATTTTCTTCTTTGAGAAATTAACGTTTTTATATCTGAATGGAAGAGAATCCCTCAGGCACTAGAAAAATTAACTATTGTTCATTTTTATTAAGTTATAAAAAGAAAATTAAAGGTTCTTTGCAGCTAATTCAAGATACTACAGACATGCTGTAAAGCAGAAGGTCCCTTGAGCTATTTCTTTGTGCAAGAGATCATTGGCTCGGTGTACTATTTTTCTTCACAGCGTGGCACATGTGTGACAAATGTGGAAATGTTGGTTATGATTCCTATGCTCACTTTAGTTTCCTTCTGTGATTTGTATTGCTATACACTGAGCATGAAGGGAAGGGAAAAGTGTTTGATGCACAAAGCAGCTCGATTGGAAACCAAAGTCATTAACAAACTGAATAGAGCATATACATGTGACTGGAGAGTTTGGAAGAGAAAATGGAATTCCCAATGGCCAGCACATTCACACCTACTGACCAACAGCCAAGAGGAGATTCCCCCCCGCCCCCCCCAACCCATCTGTAGGGAAGCAGAGTACAGGCCCCGAGCCAGGGAAATAAAGGGAAAGATGTCAGGTGGCTCTGGTAAGAGCCAAGCTCACAGAGACACAGGGCTCTCAACTAGGTGTAAGGGTTTGTCTACACTTACAGTGCTGCTGTGGAGCAGTTGCACCGTAGCATTTATTGAAGATACTACCTAGGCCGACAGGCGATTTTCTCCCATCAGCATAGGTACTTCACCTCCCCAAGAAATGGTAGCTATGTCAGTGGGAGAAGCCCTCCTATCGACATAACACTGTCTACACGGGGAGTTAGGTCTGTATAACGACACTGCTCAAGGATGTGGAAAATCCTGAGTGATGTAGTTATACTGTAATATATCGGTAGTGTAGACCAAGCTTAAGACAAAGGACTAGAGCCAGTGGAAAGAAGCAGAGATGGTTCCTACAGCAGCATGACTCAAGGGAGCCCTGGCTTTAGCCAGAATAGACTACCTCTTAGTCATTGCTTCTCTATGATAACCTAACAGCTTTCCGGTGCTGTATGCCTGGCGACTAATAAACTGTCACCTTTTTTAAAAGGCTGCCTCCTGTTACTGCAGATATTTACTCAGAACATTGTGCCCTGAAGCCTCCCATGGAAGTCTGGCTTGGATGGACTTGGTGCAAGGAGCCAGCATAGTTGTCACCAGTCCAGGTTTTCCCAGAATTGTCCCTTTTTTGAGGTAGCTGTCCTGGGAAATCTATAGGAGTGCTCAGTACACACTGCCAGTCATCCAGTTTTGTGGACTCAGGATCATCCCAGATGTCCTGTTTTTTGTACCTAAGAGGTGGAAACCCTAGTAGCCACAGAGAGACTAAGATTCTGCTAAAAGAAAAGGAGTACTTGTGGCACCTTAGAGACTAACCAATTTATTTGAGCATGAGCTTTCGTGAGCTACAGCTCACTTCATCGGATGCATACCATGGAAACTGCAGAAGACATTATATACACACAGAGACCATGAAACAATACCTCCTCCCACCCCACTGTCCTGCTGTCCTACAGAGGCGTGGGAGGAGGTATTGTTTCATGGTCTCTGTGTGTATATAATGTCTTCTGCAGTTTCCACGGTATGCATCCGATGAAGTGAGCTGTAGCTCACGAAAGCTCATGCTCAAATAAATTGGTTAGTCTCTAAGGTGCCACAAGTACTCCTTTTCTTTTTGTGAAGACAGACTAACACGGCTGTTACTCTGAAACCTAAGATTCTGCTGGCACTCGAAAACCCAGTTTTGGAGTCATGAAGACCACGGGCCTGCCCCTGTGGAACTGTGTGGATCCTTAGAGTCTGGCACACTAAAGTGTTCCTCCCAAGGGACTGGTTACAGGCTGGGGCATAGACCAGACCCTGTGATCCATGACAACATAGACCTCAGATCCCTATTAATACTTCTTGTCTAAACAATAAAGCTGTCTCTCCCTCACAACAGAGCCATTGGAAGTATAAAATCACTGCAGAAAGTGATAATTATCTAGCAGTTCTGTTATATTTTTTATGATGACTCAAAATCTACTCCCCAAACACCCCTCTCCCACCTGCCACAAACACGTTTCTGCTATAACATCAGACAGTTGTAATGTCCCTTAGAGATCCTGTAAAAATTGCAAGCAATGGGAGAGTGTTTTCAAACTTTATAGGTACAATGAGACTAAAAGGCAGTATAAAATGAGAGTAAGAATATAGCAACATAGAAATCTAGGACTGGAAGGGACCTTTAGATGTCATCTAGTCCAGCCCCCCTGTGCTGAGGCCAGAAAAAGTAAATCTAAACCCTACAGGTGTTTGTCTAACCTGTTCTTAAAACCCCCAGTGACAGATTCCACAACCTCTTTTGGAAGCTTATTCCAGTGCTTTACTATCCTTATAGTTGGAAACTGTTTCCTGCTATCTAACCTAAATCTCCCTTGCTGCAGATTAAGCCCATTACTTCTTATCCCACCTTCACTGTATATGAGGAATAATTCATCACCATCTTCTTTAACCTATTTGAAGACTGTTCTCAGATCTTTCCTCAGTCTTCTTTTTTCAGGACTAAACATATCCAGTTTTTTAAGCTTTCCTCATAGATCAGATTTTCTAAACCTTTTTACATTTTCATTGATCTCCTCTGGACTCTCTCTAATTTGTCCACATCTTTCTTGAAGTGTGGTGCCCAGTACTCCAGCTGACACCTCACTTGTGCCAAGCAGAGCAGGACAATTACCTCATGTCTTACAATTAACACTCCTATTAATACACTCCAGAATTATATTATCCTCCTTTACACTACATCACATTGTTGATTCATATTCAATTTGTGACCCACTATAACCCCCAGATCCTTTTCAGCAGTATGGCGGATTAGCCAGTTATTCCCCATTTTGTAGTGCATTTGATTATTTCTTCCTAAGCATAGTACTTTGTACTTGTCTTTATTGAATTTCATTATGCTGATTTCAGCCCACTTCTCCAATTTGTCACGGTCATTTTGAATTTGAATCCTGTCCTCCAACATACTTGCAACTCCTCCTATTTGGTGTCATCTGCAAATTTTATAAGCAAATTCCCTACTCCATTATCCAAGTAATTAATGAAAATATAAAATATCACCAATCCAAGGACTGAGCCCTACAGGATCCCACTAGATACTTCCTCCCAGTTTAAGAGTGAACCATTGATAACTGCTCTTTGAGTATGGTCTTTTGACCAGTTGTACACCCATTTTACAGTAATTTAATCTAGACCACAATTTCCTAGTTTGCAAATGAGAATGTCGCAGGGACTGTGTCAAAAGCTTTACTAAAAATCAAGATCCCTATCCACTAAGTGGTAATCTAGTCAGTGAAGGAAATGACATTGATTTGGCATTATTTGTTCTTGACAAATCCATGTTGGGTATTACTTGTTACCATATTATCCTTTAGGTTCTTACAAATGTATTGTTTAATAATTTGTTCCAGTATCTTTCCAAGTATTGATGTTAGGCTGAGTGGTTTATAATCCCTCAGGTCTTCTTGTGCCTCTTGTTAAATATAAACACTCCAGTCCTCTGGAACCACACCAGTGGTGAGCTGGAGCCAGTTCGCACCAGTTCGCTAGAACCGGTTGTTAAATTTAGAAGCCCTTTTAGAGCCGGTTGTTCCGCGACTGACAACCGGTTCTAAAAGGGCTTCTAAATTTAACCGGCCAAAAGTGGCACCATAGGCGCCGACTCCACGGGTGGTCCAGGGCTGGAGCACCCAAGGGGAAAATTTGGTGGTTGCAGAGCACCCACTAGCAGCTCCCCGCCCCAGCTCACCTCTGCTCTGCCTCCGCCTCCTCCCCTGAACGCCCCTCCCCCAGCTTCCCGCGAATCAGCTGTTTGGGTGGGAAGTGGGGGCAAGCTGAGAAGCAGGCTGTGGCTTCCCGCTCAGGCCCAGAGAGGCGGAGGTGAGCTGGGGCAGGGGGGCACGAGGAGGGCCACCCGTGCCACAGCAGGTAACCCGGGGGTGGGGAGGCAAGCAGGGGAACCGCTTCCCGCCCCAGCTCACCTCCGCCACCCTCGGCCTGAATGTGAAGCCGCCACCTGCTTCTCAGCCCTCCCTGGCTTCCCGCTGAAAGCTGATTCGCGGGAAGCTGGGGGAGGGGGCGGAGAAGCAGAGTGGAGCAGTTTGTTCAGGGGAGGAGGCAGAGGTGGAGTGGAGGTGAGCTGGGGCCGGGCGTGGGGCAGGGAGCTGCCGGTGGGTGCTCTGCACCCACCAAATTTTCCCCAGGGGTGCTCCAGCCCCGGATGTGATCAGTGGGGGGAGTGACCATTCCCCCTGCTCCCCTGCCCCTAGGAGCCAGAGGGACCTGCTGGATGCTTCCTGGGAGCTGCCCCAGGTAAGCACCTCTGGGACTCCCCACCTCACCCCCTGACAGGTGCCTCTGGCTCTTAGGGGTGGGGTGGGCACCCACTACGGTGGCCCACGAGACCGTCCTGCCCGGTTCTGGGGGCAGTCAGAGGACAGGGGAGGAGGGTGGATGGGGCAGGGGTCCTGGGGGGGTGGGGCGTCAAGGAACGTGGGGGGAGTTGGATGGGGCAGGAGTCCCAGGGGGCGGGGGTGGGCAAGGAACCCGTTGCTAAGATTTTGGCAGCTCATCAGTGAACCACATCCCTCTTCCATGAGTTCACAAAGATAATCGTGAATGATTCCAAGATTGCTAGTTCTTAAGCATCTTTGGTGAATTTCATCAGGCCTTGCAGATCTAAATACATCTAACATTTAAATGTTCTTTAATCTGGTCCTTCCCTATTCTGGCTTGTGTTCCTTTTCCCTCGTTGTTAATATTGTGTTAAGTATCTGGGCACAATTAACTTTTACGGTGAAGACAGAAGTAAAGGGCATTAAACACCTCAGCCTTCTTGATGTCATTCATTGTTAGCATACATATACCCACCCAAGAGATAAGAATGAGAATTTCCAGTATAAACCCCCCCATATATATGTATATATATGTAAGTATAAGTATGCTTAAACTCAGAATTTTTTATATATATATATATATATATAAATATATACACACACACACACAACACAGAACACGTGATTCTCCCTCTGGGAAGAGGATGAGAAAATGAACAAGCCATGTATGACAGATGATTGTCATGTTGTTTAGTGCACAACTGGAATGTGCTCAGATACTATGATGATCACAGCAGTATAAGAGTTGTGTGGACATCAGCAGTTCTGAA
This sequence comes from Caretta caretta, assembly GCF_965140235.1. Taxonomy (NCBI): domain Eukaryota; kingdom Metazoa; phylum Chordata; order Testudines; family Cheloniidae; genus Caretta; species Caretta caretta. The sequence continues at coordinate 91,431,573 of NC_134208.1, read as the reverse complement.
AATTAAGCTGATGGGCTTGTCCACATGGAATGCAGCAAGTGGGAGTGTAAATCTACAGTGCACTAGCCTGCTGTACACTAACTGGTGGTGTGGTACCACACTCTAAAACTACTCTTTCAGCAGTAGGTCGAAGCACACTACAGAACTCTTTGCGTCCGATAGCAGGATCCACACAGCGAGTTAATGTGTGGCAGGCTAGTGCACTAAGCCTCCATGTGGACAAGCCCTAAGGTGTTTCAAGTTGGACACCCTGTATCAGTGACCACTTTTGAAAATTTGTCTTATGAGACTTGACCACAGTGGTAGAGTGAGTCACTGACAGTTAAGAATGCAACCCTGGCCTCATGAAGTCCCATTCCCTGCTCAACCCACTAGATTACGTCTGTCTCAGCACACAGTGGAGTGGATGTCGCTTCAGTACAGCTTTTATCAGTATAATTTTATCTTATTTGAAATTCCAAAGGAAGATGGCACTTGTAGCTAAAAGAAAAACTGGCTACTGGCTAAAATGTTTTATTTCTGCTATTTGTGCTGTTGTAAATGTTCATGCATGTGCAAATTCCCTACACGATTCTCGGTTTTATAATCTAGTAATTGTACTTAAAAACTAAAGGCTTGAACAGAAGTCCCTTTACCAGCTTTGAACTAAAAAATGAATTCAGACAAACCTGTTGAGAGTTCTCATGAGTGTGTGATAGACTGGAGACTATCCAAAAGGTTTTCTTTTACCACGGTAGACATTTCTCATTCACCTTGACAATTGTGCAAAAAACCACTATCATACCTACATAACATAACAGGCGACAATCATGAAATACATTATACCAAATCAGCCATCAACAACCTCATAAGACTGTTTTTTGCCCGTGTTACATGATCCAATATTTGAGAATAATAATACAGGCGGCAGCAGCAAACATTACTTACCACACATCTTACCCTGTCTAGGTCTACAATGATTATCTGATCAAAAAGGGTTCATTTATTAGTCAAAATAAAAATAGATCTGGGTAGCTGGGGTGGGAGAGGAGGATGAGGAGAAAATAATGTCCTAACTGTGAAACACTGCGCCAACTTTTACACAAGACTTCATTTGTGAAACAAAGATGTCTTTTGTCACCAGACATTCAAGCTTAAAAAGCAAAGCCTTTGTAACTAATGTCATTTCTAGTGGAGGGCAATATACTTCTCAGTTTTGGGAGCAACTAGGGACTGGTCTACATATAGTTTTTTAACTGGTATAACTATTTCAGTTGGGGGGTGATTTTTCTTTTCTACCCCCAAATGATACAACTGCTTGTATACACACAGGTATATTGGTATAAAGGTGCCTTACACAAGTGTAGCTTATTCCCATTCATCTGGTAATAGCTATACCAGTATAAAATACCTTTATACCAGTGGCACCTTAGAGACTAACAAATTTGTTAGAGCATAAGCTTTCGTGGGCTACAGCCTGCTTCATCAGATGCATAGAATGGAACATATAGTAAGATATATATATATATACAAACAGATAAGTTGGAAGTTACCATACAAACTGTGAGAGGCTAATTAGTTAAGAAGAGCTATTAGCAGCAGGAGAAAAAAACTTTTGTAGTGATAATCAAGATGGCCCATTTAGATAGTTGACAAGACTCTCATTACAGTGTCTATGGTAACCCCATTGTTTCAAGTTCTCTGTGTATATAAATCTCCCCACTGTATTTTCCACTGAATGCATGTGATGAAGTGAGCTGTAGCTCACAAAAGTTTATGCTCAAATAAATTTGTTAGTCTCTAAGGTGCCACAAGTACTCCTTTTCTTTTTGCGGATACAGACTAACATGGCTGCTACTCTGAAACCTGTCTTTATACCAGTGGTTCTCAAACTGGGACCGCCGCTTGTTCAGGGAAAGCCCCTGGTGGGCTGGGCCAATTTGTTTACTTGCCGCGTCCGCAGGTTCAGCCGATTGCGGCTCCCACTGGCCGCGGTTTGCTGCTCCAGCCCAAAGGGAGCTGCGGGAATCAGTGCGGGCCAAGGGATGTGCTGGCCACCCTTTCTGCAGCCCCCACTGGCCGGGAGCAGCCAGTAGGAGCTGCGATCAGCTGAACCTGTGGATGCGGCAGGTAAACAAACAGGCCGGCCCACCAGGGGCTTTCCCTGAACAAGCGGCGGCCCTAGTTTGAGAACCACTGCTTTATATCAATAAGGATACAAGGAGGATTGTACTATTTTAGCTGTACCAATAGAGTATAGATTTACTGTTATGATTTTAGGGTCATAGCTGCAATAATCAGGAACGAAACTATATCAGTACAGCTAAAGCAATACAACTGTTTACTCCTGTGGGAATTCTGTGCCAAAAAATTAAAAATTCTACTCACAATATTTTAAAATTCTGCATATTTTATTTGTCAAAATAACAATATATAATCATGCCAGTTTCAATTATTCTGGTAATTTATTTCAAAATACCTGTCAGCAAGTATGTCTGTAACAATACAGACCCAAAAAAAAAAAAAAGATTTGGAAAATGTTTTTTGACAAATAGTTTCTTTACTAGGCATATTAATAGAGAATGTTGAGTAATAATTCATTTAAATAACAGTACAGAAACATATTTCCCGCACCCCTCTGAAGCAGTCAAAGGCTTGGTGGAGCCAGGGGTAATGGAGGAGCAAAGGGGCAAGCCTTGGGGGAGTCAGGAGTAAGAGAGGAGCTGAGGGACAGGGAAGTAATTGTTGGAAAGGAGCCTGGAGGGTTGTTGGGTGTAGGTGGAAGATGTATGGAACAGATTGTGGGGGGTGGGGAGGGAAGGATTTTTAGGGATTTGGAAACCCTGGCTGACCCCAGCCTCTCTCAGTCAGGCACATCTACCCCTCTCCCTAGGTGCCCCAGTACCCCCACTCAGCCACTCCTCCTCCCCCATCCCCATGTGTCCCTGCACCCCCCTCCCTCCTGTCCTGAAGTGGCCCTGCATGTCCTCCAATTCAGCCCCTGACTTAATGCTGTCACCCCACTAGCTCCTGTGCCCCTCCCCAGCCTGTCCCCCCACTAGTGCTTTTGAATCCCAGTCTATGTGACCCCCCCCCCCAGCAGCCCCATGTGCCCCTCTCTGTCTGTCCCCTCCCGTATCCTTTGTTTCTTCTCCTGGCCTCTGCCCCCTCGCTCTCCACGGATGGCTGCTCCAGCCTGTGAGCCACTGCCCTCTCTTCTGACACCACAGCAGCCTCAGGTGGGCAAAAGATGGAATTGCAGCATCTCTCTAGCAAAAAAATCTTCAGGGGACATGATTTTCGTGCATGCACAGTGGGACAGAATTCCCCAGGAGTAACAACTCAGTGCGTAGACAAGACCTGGGTGTCTGCAGAGAAGATCTGACAAATACAATCAGAGCACTATCCTGAAGGAGCCACTTTCCGACAAAAGTATTATCTGTAATAACTTGTCTCCCTATGTACATGTTTTTAGAAGGATGGGAGTGGGAGGAGATGTACTAACATGGCTTCCAAAATTGGTTAACCTTATATATTTCAGAGCCAAGTGAAAACCAATTAGCTGGACAGAACAATTCCAAAGTAAATGAAACAACAGACATCCCTGCTTATTTCCCTGTGTAATTCAGAGGAGATTTAACCCCATTGACCCACACAGCTGTTTTGGGATGGTAAAAAGAGTAGATATCCATATAAGGAACTGGATTCAATGTCCATATGGGACAGGACTTTAAACAGAAAGTCCTACTCTTTTCTCTCAAAAGTTTTCTGTGATAACAAAATACCTGGAACTATGAACACACTCTGTAATATGGTAACGCCTGTTAGAGAGATCTGATGGTTTTATTATGTACAATGTTTCTCTAAACAAAAAAATATATAAGCTCACTGCTCTAACGATTATCATTTTATTTCTGATATTTACATGGCAGTGCTTTGTAAACCCACTAAAACTTCCTAAATAAATAGTTATTTTTAAAAAAAAAGAAAAAAAGAAAAATAACTCAGTCAAGACAGGAAACTTCTAAAATTGGTACGTTACCTTAAATTCCAGCTTTCAGCAAAATTTTAGATTTATTATGATTTTAGCTTCCCAACTACAATAATCAGGAATGAAATAAGCCCATACTCAAGGGAAAAGCTATTGACTCCAGTTTGCTCTGCTTGTCTCCATTTACTGAGCCAACAAGCAAGCATTTTCTTCCGAAAAGCTAAAACCAATAAGAAAAAGCAGTTTATTAAAAAAAAACAAAAAACCAGGTTGTGAAATCTATTCCCTTAAAAATAATAAACAGAAGGTCTGTCAAAATGTCTGAGCTAGCAGCGTCCCTTCATTAGATCTAATTGCTATGCAATGGCACTTTCAATTGATGCATGCAAAGAAAAGTAATTTTATGTTGATGATGTGAGCCTCCAGCCAGTCTAGAGTAGAAGGCCGATTCCCCTTCATCTATTTACACTCTGCTTTGGAATGTAAAAACTGTTAGTCGATAACATCAGCTTCCTAGTTCAACTTAGACTGAATTCCATATCAGTGGCAAATGAATATAACTTCCCTATGTGCTTTGCATTATAAAAGGTAAGCATTCTTTGATGGCACTTGGCCAAGTCCAGCACTTTGAGATCATCTACCAGCTGCTGGTTGACGGTTCACGCGCTGATCAGGTAGATTAGACAGAAATTTTTTATTTGAATAGAGATCTTTGCAAGCATCAGGGTGCTTTACAGAATACACGTACTGCATATTCCCAGAGAAAACTTAACTGTTAGCATAGAAATATGCTGTTCTTTAAAACAATGCTAATATAATTACATATACATATTATATATTACACATATATAAGGGAGACTTAAAGTTGCACAAGTGAGCACTAAAAAGTCAGGAAATAATGAAGTTGTAATTTTAATTCAGCATACTTGAGCATAAAAATTATGACATAGCCCCCATTTCAGGAAAGTACCTCAGCATGTGCTTACATCCCATTGAAGATAATGGGAAGTAAGCACATGCTTAAGGTTAAGCACGTGCCTAAGCCCCCTTCCTACATAGAGATGCTGAATTGGGGGAATAATCTTAACTGTATGATTATATATTACGCCTCAGTTATCATCATAAATGGTTATTACAGGCTGATACACATCTTTTAGTAGTGTGCATTGTTCTGTGTAAGCAAGATAAACATATTTCACAAAAGGAACCTCTATGAAAAGTACACAGTAAATTGAACTTCCACAACATACTGCAGATGAATGAAAACAAAAAGTATTATTGAAATTTGGCTGCTATATACAGCCTGCTAAAGTTAATTTCATCTCGTGAATTTCACTTAAGGAGGCTGTGGTGATTCTATCTAAATCTATACACGGCCATCACTGTTGTATTTGAGCGACTCAGAATCTTTAATGAATTCTATCCTAAGAACACCCCCGTGAGGTTGAGAATTATACCAATTTTACAGATGGGGATCAGGAGTGCTGGTAGATTAAGAGTTTGTCAACACTAGAAAGTTTTACCACCCAATCTGCCAGCATCCACTGTGAGACCTGGGCAGCAGAGTTCAAAAATTTGACCAGAGCGGTTGCTGCCACGGGGACAGGCATTATGGGCTTGGTGTTGGAGGACCGCTTATGTCAGTATGGGTACTTCAGCATCCACACAGGTCTTCTGCCAGTAGAACAGCCCCAGTTAAGGGCTTATGTTGCTTGGGGAACTGATTTAACTTCACTGGCAAAAGTTCAACGTTTTCTCGGCAAGCCTCAAAATTAAGAGTTGATACATGGAAGATTGGCCAACAGCAAGCAAGTTTTGCTGGTAAAACTTTGCATTGTAGATCAGGCTTAAATGCCTTGCACAAAAGCACAAAGACAGATGCTGTATTAGCCAAGAATTGAACCTAGCTCTCGAGTCTCGGTCCGGGGAGGGAAGGGCAGTGTCATCCTTCCTACCCTTGATGAAAAGAAACTAGACAGCACATAGATTACATAATAATTATTGTTAAAGTTATAAAAGGAAAAAAGGTTTCAGAGTAACAGCCGTGTTAGTCTGTATTTGCAAAAAGAAAAGGAGTACTTGTGGCACCTTAGAGACTAACCAATTTATTTGAGCATGAGCTTTCGTGAGCTACAGCTCACTTCATCGGATGCATCCGATGCATCCGATGAAGTGAGCTGTAGCTCACGAAAGCTCATGCTCAAATAAATTGGTTAGTCTCTAAGGTGCCACAAGTACTCCTTTTCTTTTTGCAAAAGGAAAAAAGAAGTTATCACCCTAGAAGTCTAAATATTCAAGATGATGAGGACAATTCATGCAAGGATAAAAGATAAATATTAGGGCAGTATGCATTAGCATTTCCATAAGGTTGTAAAAAATATTGTTAGATTGTCTGAGAAATAATATCTTGTCACACCACTAAAGAATGTATCGTTATGCACAAAGGGGGGAGTTCACATTTTTTGTATATTTCTTGACTTCTGAGTGCTTAACTGTGCAACCTTAAGCCCTGACCCAGCAATTTGTTACAGGTGGAAAGAACCTTGCATGAGCCTGGAATCAGCTGCAATATCAGAGCCTTAATGTTCTCTGCCGGTTGTTTTTACAATGTAATTTCCTGTGGGGTTATTTGGTGTGAGGATTGAGTGATAGGGTGGTTAAGAAAAGAGAACACCCCCACCTTCCCCCACATCACATGCATTTTATAGGTAAGACTGACAGAAATATTGAAGGTGAGATGGGAGAGGGGGATTGCAAAATTTTGGAAAACTTTGAAAGCATTTTTAGTTCAATCATTCTTCCATAGTGGTTCCAAAGGAATTTTCTGTGGAAATGTTTGTTTTAAATTATATATTTTCCGAAACAATTGTCCATGTGACTAAGTTGAACGATCAAAATTAGCAGTACAAACCTATGAAATAATAAAACAAAAGCAAATATAGATTTCGCTTAAACTTATTTAAAATTTCATGAAAATTTTGGAAAAAAAGGGGAACATTTTGAAAATTAAAAAAACTGTGAAAAATTCTCTTTTCAAATAATAAAAAATTGGACTAGCTCTACTGATCTTTATCTTTGAAATGGAGACCCTTAAGTTTTGGTTCCCAATTATATAAATGACAGTAATATAGTTTTTCATAGTATAATGAGATGACCTACACTTATCCTACTAACAGGTGGGTTTCTATCATGTATGAGCAGGTGCCTGGCAAATCTTTCATTGTTGTGAACTGGTTCCACGCTGGAAAGAGTCCTCAAATTTGTCTGCAGGTTAATGCACAACTGATTAGTGCTGGACCACTGTTACTGTCATTACAACAAATCGGACTCAGGCTATATCTACACTGCCTCTCAGCTCAGACTACAGGAGTGCGAATAGCAGTGCACGCCAAAGTGCTGCGCTGTAACTCCCCCACGTGGATGCTGTGGGCATGAACTAAAAGGTTCCTAGCTCACATTAATGCAGCTCTGTTTGAAGAGAACTAAGTTAACGCAAACTAGGAACTTTTTAGTTCATGCCTGCAGTGTCCACATAGGTGAGGTACAGTGCAGCACTTTAGTGCACACTGGTAGTCACACTCCTGTAGTCTGAGCTGGGGGACAGTGTAGACAACCCTGCAGACAGAGTGGGCAGAGGACCCACCTAAAATTTTATCGTGTATCAAAGTGCCACTGACTTGGGAAGAGATGTCACCACCTGTTCCTCATCAGAAGGAGTAGAGCAGCATATGGATAATTTGTCATTGGCTGCTCTGTGCACAGAAGAATGGTGAAGATTCCAACTGCATTTTCCATGGGGGGGGCTAAAGATTCTACCCATCTCATGCCCTCCTATGTATATGTGCATTGATTCCATGAGGAGAAACATAGTTGCATTCACTCTTTGCTGTTTTTCCTGGGGAAATGTCAATACAAGGCTGCTTCTGAGCAGAATGGAAAGATGTTATTTCACTAGGAGGGTGGTGAAGCACTGGAATGGATTACATAGGGAAGTGGTGGAATCTCCATCCCTAGAGGTTTTTAAGGCCTTGCTTGACAAAGCCCTGGCAGGGATGATTTAGTTGGTGTTGGTCCTGCTTTGAGCAGGGGATTGGACTAGATGACCTCCTGAGGTCTCTTCCAACCCTAATATTCTATGATTCTATGGAGATTGGATTTCTCACACCCAGGGGCTTGGAGGTGAGGGGAGGTACTTTCCCATCCTCTTGTGGAGGGAGAATGCACATCTCCCTCGTGCCCCCTTTGTCTTGGTGAACACAGTGCCTCCAGGACACATGCTATAAACAGGTGATCATCAATTGTTTTCTTTCTTTTATTCCTACCACAGGAAGCCAGTAACTCAGCTGTACATCTCTTCTGAAGGACAGCACCTCCGGCAGCACAATGTATCAAAACTTCATGTTGGAGAGGCGGTTTGACACTGATGGGAAGAGTGCTACTTAATCATCATCCCTACTTCCTGCAGCAACCTAGCCATTCCATGGAGATCTCCATCTAGGTACTTAGCGTGACCTTGCTTAGAATGTTAGAGTCACAGTTTAATGTGGTAGGACAGCAGGATCATGTTTCGGTCAAGTAATGTTTTGGGTTTTCCTTTACTGATGTGCCTTTAAACTAAATTAAAAGCCACATGAGTATTTTCAGTCAGCTGTACCCAGGCTATCATTCCCAGTTTTAGTTTTGTATTGTCTGTCTTCTGCATTATGAACTGTAGCTTCCACTAGTCTGTCTCATTTTAGGGGCATGGCTGCCCTTTTGGAAAATCCTAGAATGGTGTTAGCACACAAACCAAATTAGTCCCTCCAAAGTAGGGGTAAGAACATGAGGGACAGAAGCTTTTATTGTTTAAAAAAATAAATCAAATGAAAGACCATATGCCACCAAAAATGCCAGGATACCATAGCACTGTGAAAACTGTCCAGTGACATTCCACTTCTGTTTGTTAGTATGTGACCGTTTACTGCAAAGGAGAATCGTGCCATAAACAAATCTTACCAAGCATTTGCTTATACCAATACAAATGGCAGGAGTAGGACTGAGCTGGTATGTGACAGACTTTTTCTAGGTCCCCAGCAGTTTCCGCACAATGTAAGCTTTTGTTTTAAGTAATGTTAAATAATGCTAAATTTGTAGCCCCTCTTTTATGGTTGTGAAGATGATTCTCCAAATGTGAAACCAAAATGTTATCTGACTGTCTCTGCAAAGTGAACAGTAGCTTTGAGAGGTGTGAACTGCCTCCATTCATCAAAGAGACAAGGTGGGCAACTTAACATCTTTTATTGGACCAACTTCTGTTGGTGAGAGAGACAAGCTTTGGAGCCACATAGAGCTCTTCTTCAGGACTGGAAAAGATACTCCAAGCATCATAGCTAAATGCAAGGTGGAACAGATTGTTTAGCATCAGTAGTTAGCACATATTGTAAGGTTTCAAAGTAGCAGCTGTGTTAGTCTGTATTCGCAAAAAGAAAAGGAGTACTTGTGGCTCCTTAGAGACTAACCAGTTTATTTGAGCATAAGCTTTGGTGAGCTACAGCTCACTTCATCTTTAAGGTGCCACAAGTACTCCTTTTCTTTTCACATATTGTAAGAGACTATTCAAGGTAGAGTGGCCTGTTAATTATCCCTTAGAACATGTGCTAACTACTTATGCTTAACAATCTGTTCCACTTTGCATTTAGCAATGTTGCTCACAATTCCTTTCCCAGATCTTAAGAAGAGCTCTGTGTAGCTCTAAAGCTTGTCTCTCTCACCAACAGAAGTTGGGCCAATAAAAGACATTACCTCACCCACTTTACCTCTCTAATATCCTGGAACAGAGGGTGGCTACAGCTACACTCCATTCATCTCAGTCAAGTGTTAACTATTAAGCCTAATGATGGTAATGTAAATGTCAAAATTAACTACACTACTGAACCTTTTAGAAGACTTAAGCATTGATTAATGCTGGATTCTCTGTAATTTGAAATCTTTAAATCATGATTTGAGGACTTCAGTAACTCAGCCAGAGGTTAGGGGATTTATTACAGGAGTGGGTGGGTGAGGTTCTGTGGCCTGCAATGTGCAGGAGGTCAGACTAGATGATCATGATGGTCCCTTCGGACCATAAAGTCTATGAGCTAGTCTTAGAGTGTGGGAAGAGCTTGGAATTCTGTGTGGACAGCTTCGCTCCTCCCTCCCAATCAGACTATGGAACTGTGCCAAGAACAGTTCTAATCTGGGGCTGTTCTTTCTTATTCTGCAGTCATGTGTGAATGAGAACTGAACATAAAGAATGCTTTTATTGGGTTTTTTTCAGGATACTGTAGTCTCTCTTTTGCCCCCTTCTAAATTATTCTCCCCAAACAACCACCTCACTGCAGTTAACACAGTAATGCAACATATTACAAAATGAATATTTAAAAAGCTCAAAAAATAAATTCTGTGGGAACTAAAACGGTCTGTTTGAGTCCAAAGCTCAATAATAGACAAGCTAAAACTGTATAGAGAACAAAATAAATCAATCAGTGACACTAATAATGACAACCCCCAAAACCGCAATATCATGGCAATGGAAATCAACAGAGGCTCTAGGTAAGATTCCAGTTTTTGGCAAATACCCTGAAATAGGAAAGTGGATTTTTGTCTCCTGAACTGAGCTCAGAAAAAGGGAACTGGACTTGATGATTAGATATCTCTAAGCAGCACTTACGGTCTGTTGCAAAGCCCTCTGAAATCAATGGGAGTCTTTAAGAGATTTTAATTAAGATCTCAAAGCACACTGGTAGACTGGTTATAAGAAATGAAGGGTATTGATATCACTTGAAGTCAATGGGAGCTGTAAGTGCATGGTACATCTGAAAATCAGATATTATGTCTAAAGTTGGACATGCAAAAATGGAAGCACTCAAAAATCAGAGTGGTCACATTTAAAAAATTGGGCCACTACATATCATTCCCAAGAACTGTACTATGTTATCTGGCATAAATAAATACATCACTTAACTTTTACACTTGCAGACCACTCAGTAAAAGCCGTTTGGTCTATACTGTTATTTCAAAAGGCTGAATATGACTTCTATATGTTGGCAGTGACTTTCCATGAATTGCACAGTCTGCAGTTCAGACTTTCATTACCTTTTCATTGCACTGAAATTATATTAAAACTGATCAAATGATAGCTAAGGATTACATTCTATTTTAAGAGGCTCCTCTTTCACTTAGAGCTACAATGACACATTGCCAGAGGCTGGCAGAAAAATAGCTAAGCAAGAACACGATTAAAAGGAAAGCATGATTACAAAGACAAATGGCACATTTTGTAAGTCGGTCATTAAAGGTACGTATAGTCTTTACAAAGTAAAACACTGATGTATTGAAAATATGTTTTCCAGCCAGCCTGGTGGGTTGACAAAATATACTAATCTTGTTAAAGTGGCAGAACGTCTCTTCTGTAGGTATGGAATGTTATAGAGGGGCTTTGTACTGTACATGGCTGTCAATCAATCAAGACAGATATACAATCATAAAATGGTAGCCCTAGTTGAGATGTCAGATGCCACTTATCTTCCCACTTAACTCCTCATCTTAATTCCACTTGGATTGGCCTAAATCTTGAGTCTGCACTTCTGTGATGTGATCTACTGTGCATGTACTGTCACCACTCTGATAAGTATTTCCATATTTTAAGGGCCATAAACGTTTTAGGTAACTAAATGATTTCTGGTTTCAGAGTAACAGCCGTGTTAGTCTGTATTCGCAAAAAGAAAAGGAGTACTTCATCCGATGAAGTGAGCTGTAGCTCACGAAAGCTTATGCTCAAATAAATTGGTTAGTCTCTAAGGTGCCACAAGTACTCCTTTTCTTTTTGTAAATGATTTCTGTATCAATATTTCTTATAGTAAATACAGGGAAATACAAAAGAATATTGCAGATAATTAGGTGATTTTATCTCAGTATTTTAAGTAGAACTGGCAAGTTTTTAAGGTCCCCACCAAATTTGTTTTATTTCTATAACTGTTGTGACAAAGCTCTGTCCTTGCCTCCATGGGTCCCGCGTTTCCTGGCGGATTTCGTTAGCCTCAGAGGTTCACTGTGACCCTCCACGTAAGCCTTCTTTTTCTAGAGACAAGGGTCACAGTCTACTGAGCCATTTTCATCATAAGCCAGCAAGGGAGGTGAGGAGAAGTTATCCTTCCTTGCACAGTCTCTGTTGTCTCCCAGTCTCAGTGATTAACCAGGGGGCAAAGGGGGGGGGAGCCCGGGCCCACCCTCTACTCTGGGCTCCAGCCCAGGGACCCCTATAGTATCAGCTATGGTAGCTGACCTTTTAGAAACATGACATGTACAATTCCCTGGGCTATTTCCCCGACAGCAGCCCTCACTTCCTCAAGCTCCACTTCACCCTTACCTCAGGGCCTCCTTTCTTGTGCCTGATATGGTGTGTACTACTCAGTCTCTCCAACAGCGCAACTTCCTCCCACACCTCCTGACATACACACCCACCTGACTGGCTGGGAGGCTTTTAACTAGTTTCAGCCAGCCCCTGATTGGCTTCAGGTGTCCCAATCAACCTAGCCTTCTCCCTGCCTTCTGGAAAGTTCTTAATTGGCCCCAGGTGTCTTAATTGACCTGGAGCAGCTTCCATTTCACTTAACCTGGTACCAGGGATTTGTTTAGCCTGGAGCTAATATATCTATCTCCCACTACTTTTCTATAGCCATCCGGCCTTGCCCCGTCACACTGTGCAAAACATTTTTTGTAACACACAAAACCCTTGGAAGCTCAGCTAGTTCTAGATTTCATGTCCAATGCAAAACTCAGCCCAGGTTCATCAGAAGATTAGCTAAGGCTCATTGACTTTTTGAACAAACCTGGGCTGATTTATAGTTTTGTGGCAAAACATAAGAACTCAGCAATTTATGTCGCTAGAAAGCAAAGTCCAGTCAAAATTGTGGTTTTGACTCAGTTTTACTTTGAACTATGGTTCCATTTAAACCTGAAGCTCAAAATGGCTGTCAAGTTCCTTTCTCGCACCCTTTTCTTTGTCTGTGTGGGCCCCAATTCCAAAGATACTTGAACATATCCTTAAACTTAAGCATGAGTAATCCATTTGAAATGAATGGGTGAAATCCTGGCCCTAGTGAAGGCAGTAGGAATTTTGCCATTGACTTCAATGAGGCTAGGATTTCTCCAAGTGAGACCACTACAATGGAACTACACACATGCTCACCATTAGGGACATGCTTAAGTACCTAGCTGAACCGGAGCCTCAGCTAGTAAGTTCTTCCCGGTAGGGATTGTCTCTTACTATGTGCTAGGGGCAATACATACCTAAACAGGGCCTGATCACATTTGGAGCTTGTAGGTATTACTATAATACTACCACTTCTGTGAAGGTGTGAACCTATATTTGCTGAAACCACCATGAAAATAGATTTTCACACAACCCCACGCATCACATTTATTTTTTAGTTCAGTGGACTTTACTTCCTAGTATCTTTCCTAAATCCTATGAACATATCTTTGATGATAAAGCATATAGTCCTTCTTCCATGCCCTCCTGGCATCTGTTTCTTAAACTTCCTTTCCATTTTTTAAAATAATCAAAATATAGATACAGTTCTATTATTTGTTTGCTCAAGGGCTGTTTGACCAACAGGAATGTATTTCATACAATAAAATAATAAGAGATAATTTTACAGTGCCTTCCCTGGATGATCTTAATAGGTTTTACATACAGTAATAAGACAAACCTCAAAACAACACTTAGAGGTGGCACCGTAAATATTTTTATCTCCTCTTTCAAAAAATGAGGAAACTGAGGCACACAGTATTGCCAAGTTCACACTGAGAGTCAGGCGCAGAACCAGGAATAGAACCCAGTTCATCTGGCCCTCACTGCTGCAATTTAGCCACAATTATATCAGTTATTACAATAAAGAAAAGCTATTTATCTGACTTTAGCTTTGTGTGCCATTACATAGAATCATAGAAATGTAGGGCTGAAAGAAACTTTGAGAAGTCATCAAGTCCAGCCTCCTGAGCTATGGCAGGACCAAGTAAACCTAGACCATCCCTGACAGGTGTTTCTCCAACCTGTTTCTAAAAACCTCCAATGATGGGGATTGCACAACCTCCCTTGGAAGCCTATTTCAGAGCTTAACTGCCCTTCTTATAGTTAGAAAGTTTTCCTAATATCTAATGTGGACTTTTTTATAATTTAAATTGAATTTAGTTATTTTGTATCAGCTTACTAAGGGTTCAGCTCCTGTTGCTACAGTTTCAAGCTCAACAGAGTGAAAATCACCTCTGGTGCTTTTTCCAAAATTAGAGACTCTAGGAACACATGAAGACCAAAGATAATGACCACAGACACAATCACGAGTACAAAGTCTTATCTGTAGTTTTAGTAAAGCAATAAGTGAAATTACAATTATCCATGCGTATATAAATCCTACAACAACCCATGCAGTGACTAAGACTGTAGTCATATTCACATCCTCAATGATTTTCTAGGGTTTGATGGATCTCTCAGCAGATGATAATTGATAGAGAGATGCTTCCTGCTGGGATTTCTCATGGGGTTTTCCCACTTTTACCCAAACAGGGAACTGCTTTCATATTGTTGTTCTGACCATGCCTAACATATGCATGAGGGTTTCAACCCTCTTTTCTTTATCTGTACTTCCATACCCCAGGAATTTTGGGGTGTCCAGTTTTTTATAGGTTGTTTCTTAGTTCTCCTTATTCTCATTAACATATATGCACATGTGTCCATGCTAACCTGCAGTTAAATCAGAACATTCCATGATGTTACAATCAGGTATCTCATGGTCTTGGACAATACATTGCAGTCTACTGCAGTCAATTCTTCCATAATATCACCTATTGGCACTTCTTTTACAGTAATCATATAAACTTACTGGCATAGGGTTATTCCTAGGTCACGCACTCATGTCAAGCATTCTTAAACCTAGGTCCTAATATAACTAAGCTCATCTTACAGGGCTAAGATTGTAGGCCTTGTATTCCCACATCCTTTCTCAGCCTTTTTGATTATAATGTTAGAGTTGTTTCTGAGGCTGTGGATGGCATTGTACTCTGCATGGCTGAGGTTAAGGGGCAAGTGATGCTGCTTTTCCACAATTTCAGCTTGTGCACATCGGCAGAAGCACTGTATGTAGAAGTCCAGTCTGTGGTTTCGACCAGCAGGAGGAGTCCATGCAGAATCCTTCTTCTTGTAGCATTGGTAGGAAGGTTTCTGGGTCAGTGTGCTGTTCAGTGGTGTGGTGGAAATATTCCTTGAGTCAGAGATGGCAAAAGTAGGATTCCAGGTCATCGCAGAACTGTATCATGTTCGTGGACAGGCCCAACAAAGAAAGTAACAGAATGCCACTAGCCATCTCCTACAGCCCCCAAATAAGACTTCTCCTGTGCATCATCAAGGATCTACAACCTATCCTGGAAAACGATCCCTCTCTCTCACAGACTTTGGGAGACAGGCCAGTCCTCGCTTATAGACAGCCCCCCTCCCCCCAACCTGAAGCAAATACTCACCAGCAACTACACACCACACAACAGAAACACTAACCCAGGAACCAATCCCTGCAACAAACCCCATTGCCAACTCTCTCCGCATATCTATTCAAGGGACACCATCATAGGACCTAACCACATCAGCCACACCATCAGGGGCTCATTCACCTGCACATCTACCAATGTGATATATGCCATCATGTACCAGCAATGCCCCTCTGCCATGTACATTGGCCAAACCAGACAGTCTCTATGCAAAAGAATAAACTGACACAAATCAGACGTCAAGAATTGTAACTTTCAAAAACCAGTAGGAGAGTACTTCAATCTCCCTGGACACTCAGTAACAGACTTAAAAGTGGTCATTCTTAATCAAAAAAACTTCAAAACCAGACTTCAATGAGAAACTGCAGAACTGGAATTAATTTGCAAACTTGACACCATCAAATTAGGCCTGAATAAAGACTTGGAGTGGCTGGATCACTCCAAAAAATCATTTTCCCTCTGTTGATACTCACACCTTCTTGCCAACTGTTGGGAATGGGTCACATCCACCATCATTGAATTGGCTTTGTTAGCACTACAAAAAGTAATTTTCCCTCTGTTGATATTCACCCCTTTTTGTCAACGGTTGGGAATGGGTCACATCCACCCTAATTGAACTGGCCTCAGTAGCACTGACCCCCAACTTGGTAAGGCAACTCCCATCTTTTCATGTGCTGTATATTTATTCCTGCTTACTGTATTTTTCACTCCATGCATCTGATGAAGTGGGTTATAGCCCACGAAAGCTTATGCCCAAATAAATGTGATAGTCTCTAAGGTGCCACAAGGACTCCTCATTAGATATTTTTGTTATTCGTTCTAGAAATGCCTCATCCACCACCTCATCCTGATTTGGTGGCCTATAGTAGATCCCCTACCATGACATCATCTCTATTTTGTACCCCTTTTTTCTTTACCCAGAGACTCTCAGCTGGTTTGCCTGCCACCTCCTTTCTGGACCTCAGAACAAGTGTATATATATTTTTATGTATTACGCCATACTCTGCCTTTGCCTACACTCACACAACTCATGTCTATGTATATATGAAAAACCACCCACATACACTCTATGCCATGCAACCTCCCCAGTGGTTTTTTACAAGATCAGGCCCAGGTGTAGGAAAATGTTTAAATCAACTGCTTATTTATCCCAATTGTAAATTTCCTCTATTGCATGCCCAACTGGCACTCTTCACCTAATGTCACTGGGGCTGTTTGCTTGCTTGTTTGTTTGTTTTCTTAAGTGAATTAAGTGCTTTTGAAAGATGCCAGATTTACAGTCCTGGAAAACAAAGTCGTCTGTTTATCCAGAAAACAGGCACCAAGACCAGCAGCAATGCAAGCTTTCCCACATCACATCACCAGTGTCCCTCACCCTTGTCCTGAAGGGACTCAAGGAGGAATGAAAGAAGGCCAGGAAGCTCTTGACCTCTCTAAACAATCCCCCAACAAGAGTGCTAATGAGTACCAATTGTGATGGTGGATTTTGTCATTTGGACAACTGTTCACCGGGAATTGGACTGAAACCCACTCACTTAACACAGACCACCAAACAGCAGCCCAATAATAACAACTTGTGCTTAGTACTAGAGTAGGCTGGATTTGAACTAGTAATCTAAAGATTAAAAGATCCATATTAAATTACTAGTCCGCTGAGACAGACTGCTTCCAGGTAATATTGTTAAAAACTTATGAGGAATAATAGAGAGCAGAATTGTGAACCTCTCTATAGGTTTCTGTTTAGGTAGCTTTGAATGCTTAACTAATTTAATTACTTCACTTCATTTGTCTCTGCCAATGGGCCATGTGATAGGATCACTTTGGAAGACAGTGCTGTTGTATATTGTGGATCTTATACATTACAAGAGGGCAATGTTAATCACTAGAAAATGCAATTACAACACTTTGCTAAATCCACACATATGAAAGGAATTGAACTCCAGCACTGGAAAGATATGAAATATTTGACTCCCTGAATAATGTTAGGAACTTATATTTAATATCCTCAAAATCATTCCTAATTCTTTTTTTTTTTTTAAGTATGTCCTGTGAGCTTTACAAGAGGATTATTTTTCTGGTGCACAACAATTTTTAATGTTGTGCTGAAAATCATTTACCATTAATTTTGCTTCTGACACCCTGCCTCTACTGAGGTCAATGACAGTTCTGTCATTAATGTCAATTAAGTCAATACTTCCCTCCTTGGTTTTTAAAGGAATGTGTAAATCTGCTATATGTGAAAACTCTTCCTGTGACTGGTCAACAGAGTGTGCTATAAGGACTGAATGTGACCCCAACACACCCCCAATCCCAGATTTCCCCCCAGAAATGTGCATCTTTTACTGCCCAGCCCTCTCTTGGACAATACAAGCTTATATAAAGTCTGTCATTTATTTAACAGAAATGATATGCACACATCCTGTTACCCCAAATGGAGTTTCCTGGACACTTTTTCAAATACACTGGATTAGATAAAATAATGCAACAAGTTTATTAACTACAAAGATAGATTTTAAGTGAGTACAAGTAATGAGGCATAAAAGTCAGAAATGGTTACAAGAAAATAAAAGATAAAATGCAACTAATGCCTAACTTAACAAACTACGTTAAATTCAAAATAAAGTTTTTCTCACCTCATGCTCTCAACAATCTTACTGGCCAGACTTCTTAGGCCAGGATACATTCTTCTGTTTAATGGCTGCTCCCTTTGTTCTTTCTGGTGCAGTGAATTGAAGGCCAGAGAGAGAGGAAGGAGGAGGTGGTGCCCTTGGAGATTTCCCCTTTCTTTTTATAGTCCTCTCCCTCCTTTGACAAGCATCTCCAGCTGGGAGCATGGACAGGCAAATTGTGTGGAGGGGAATTCCATGCTGTTTCTTTGCTCAGATGTACATTTATTGCCCATGCCCCTTTTCCCTGCCAATGAATAGCCACTTAGCAGGTAATGGCCTACTGACCTTGTTTATAACACCTGACTGAGGCATCAGCTTTCCCATTGTCTTTGAGGAACTGGTTTGGCCACTCCCTAGACTTGGAACAGAATTTAGAAACACCATACAGTGGAATATTATAACTTTACATACATTGTTGCCACACACATTTTACCAGGACAATAATGACCAGCAAATTATGAGATTTGAAATGATACCTCACAAGGCATACTTTGTACAACGATTACTACAATGGTGTGCAAGGGTTCAATACAGGGGCACACTCTGTCACAATAATATATTTAGTTTGAGTGGAAACATGATTCCAAGGCTAATGCACATAATTAAGGAGTTAGAACACAGACCCTGATCCAAATCCCTTTGAATTCCATGAGATTCTTCTCATTCACCCCAATGGGCTGTGGTTCAGGCCCATTGGATTGGATTTGTAGAGGTGCGAAGCATTCAAAAATTCAAATAAAATGAATCTTAGCTGCAGGTGCTCAGCACCTTTGAAAATCAAGCCCATACAGACTTGAAAAGTACTACTGGTTGCATGTGGCTCTTCATTTACTTCTGAAAATAAAGAAGTTTTTGCATGTTTTGGTATGTAAAGGTGTATGTTATTATTACAATTCTGATTTCATTGTACTGAAACTTTACTGTTCCAAGGAACCTCCTTGCCTCTCAGTTCTGAGTTCCTCCATTTTGCTGTCAGTTTCAATTAATGAAGTCTGCTGTTATAGAGATCATCATGAACAGTGTCCTCTCTCATGGAAGCTTAACATTTATTCTTGCTTGTTTTATTATGTTCCTCAATCTAAGATTATGTTAATTCAGAATGAAAGTATATGATTTATTCTCATGTGTATGGAAAACATAACTTCCTAGCATGCCTAACTTCCTATGTCTGCACTCTTTGGAACTCATCTTCATATTCATTTTCATGTAAGAGATGTTAACAATAACATTTCACCCCCATAGTGCAATATTTGTCCACCATGCTCTACAAACATTAACTAATTACCAAAACAACCCTGTGAGGAAGTGAAGTAAATCTTCATACCTTCATTTTTCAGATGGAGAAATTGAGCCAGAGAAGTGAAGTGACTTACCCAATACCATAGAGGGAACTGATATCAGAACCAGGATTATAGCTCAGCAAGTCTTGAGCCCCAGCCCTGCACTTATTCTTCTGCATGATGCTGCCCTCTTTTTACTTGTCAAAGCATCACATTCAAAGTATCAATCTCCCCAGGGTCTAAGCCCTAAATCCATGGCTAATTGCATGCTTCTGTTGCTTAGGGCTCATCTACACTGGGCGTGCTGCTTTAATTATACCAGGATAGCTACAGTGGCAAATTTCTCCTACTGTAGACAGTTATATCTATACAAAAGTGACTATATTGGTAAATTCTAATTCAGGAAGTGGAATCCACTGCATCCACAGCAGGGCTTACATTGCTCTAGCTATATTGTTAAATATATATATCTTACACCGACATTGTTATACTGATAACTTTTCCAGTTCATATCAGTCCTTAGTTGGAATCACTTATTTTTCAAGAGCCAAAAAACAGGACATGCATTCAGACTAGTCCATGAGACAAAAAGAGAAGCAACCTAGCCGCTTCATTAAATAAAGATTGTGGCTCAAAACAAAATTTACTGTTCTCCATCATGCAGCCAATTACCATAAGTCTAGCACCCAAAAGGCTAACTTAGCAGGTATCAGGAACTCGAGCAGTCTTCATCTTTTACTAACAGTGGTATTGCTTCAGAGGCTCAGTGGGAGTCAGAGGTAATCTAAACATAATAGACTGCTGGAGATGTAGGACAATATTCAAATTTAGTGCTCATAAATGTGACGTAAATAAATCTATAGCTTTCTCTTTTATAAGTTTCATAAGGGCACATAGTCTGGAGAACACATCCACTGCGCAAAGAGACAAGCAGATAAAATACTGCAAGAATGTTACTTTGTGATATCTGGCTAGCTAAGAAGATTCTGGGAAAAAGTTTTCTGCCAATATGTCACCACCAACCACTTTAATCAAGAGCAGACCAACTGCAACATTTGGCCTGGATTAAAAACAGCTCGTCTTCCTTAAATATGCAATCAATCAAGATGACACGTTAACCTGGCCGTATAAAAACACTCAGTGATTTGCAGTTCAAACATAGACAATTCAGGAAACACAATTATCTTTTTAATATTCAGAAACAAAACAAAATGCTTCTGCGTGCTTAATAAATCTTCAGGCCCTGAAAAGTTAACATCAATTAACAACCACTGTCTTCCTGGTTTTGCTTCCAGTTTTCAGATGTACCAATTTGTCTCTTCAAAGAGAAAAAACTGACAGAATCCAACGGAGTAGGCTGCTTTGCCAAAACTCCATAGCACTTATTACTGCATATAGTGGATGCTGCAATTGGTTTGGGAGGAAATACTTGGGTCAAATAGTGTCATAATGTGCAGAGCTTACTGTACAAACTACAGGATAAATCCTAAAGCCCTACTTTTATCTTACATGGGCAAAACTCCCATATGACTTCGGTGTAGGCTTTGCTCAGGTAAGGACTGGGCAAAGACTTCAGGATTTGTCCCTGCTCAATTCACACCCAGCAATATGGCATATTAACTGGCTTATTTTCCAGGGATATTGTCGTGTGGTGTCAGAAAAGAGATAAACTTTATGAGTCAAAATATTAAGATGAAACAACAGTCATCACAAATGTGTCTCATACACTTGGAAGATTATTCAGTAGTTATATTATTGAAATATACGATTCTTAAAAGACAGTTCTCCTTAATGGAGCAGAGTCACGGAAATCTACAACAGAACTTGGTAAGATCAACTCATTCCAAGCAAATACCTGCAGAAGATCTTCACAGTCCATTTGAATGAGTTTCTTGCAACGTTAGAAATTCTAAATAGAGTACACCAACCTAAAGCATCAAATATGGTTAGAAGACATGATGGACATATTCAGAATATACTTTAAGAATGCCACCAACACAACTTCCATGTCAAGTGATAATATGAATATCACCTGGAAAGAGAAAAAGAAGGCAACCTAAAGAAACATTATGCAGAGTAGGGAAAAGCCAAAACCTTCAACATGACACTCAGAAGCCTAAATTGACCAGCAAAAGACCAAAACAAATGGCAGAAACTGGTGCCTGGCCTTATGCACCTGAGGGTTCAGGAGAATAAGGAAACAGAAAAGACAGTCATTAAGGGCTTGGCTACACTTGCGAGTTACAGCGCATTAAAGGAGCCCCAGGCGCACAAGCTCACTAACCGTCCACACTGGCAAGGCACACAGAGCGCTCTGACTCCATGGCTGGTCCGCTCCTGGTACTCCACCTCGGCGAGTGGAACATTTTATGCGCCCCCGCTGGAGTGCCGTGGCGCCAGTGTGGACGCCCTGGTCTGTTAGTGCGCTCTGATTGGCCTCCAGAAGTGTCCCACAATGCCTGTTCTAGCCACTCTGGTCATCACTTTGAACTCTACTGCCCTGCCCTCAGGTGACCAACCATCAGACCCACCCTTTAAATTCTGTGGGAATTTTGAAAATCCGCTTTGCTCAGCCAGGCGTGGAGTGCTCTCAGCAAATCTTTCCAGGTGACCATGCCTCCACGCACCAGGCAATCCCCAGTATGGAGCAATGGTGAGGTGCTGGACCTCTTCAGTGTTTGGGGGGAGGAAGCTGTCCAGTCCCAGCTGCGCTCCAGCGATAGGAATTACAGTACCTTCAGGCAGATATCAAGGGACATGCTAGAAAGGGGCTATGACCGGGACGCACTGCAGTGCAGGGTTAAAGTGAAGGAGCTGCGGAATGCCTACTACAAAGCCCACATGGCAAACTGCCATTCCGGTGCTGCCCCTGCAACCTGCCGTTATTACAAAGAGCTGGACACGATACTTGGGGATGACCCCACCTCCACTCCGAGTACCACCCATGGACACTTCAGAGCCCAGCTCAACAAGGCGGGAGGAGGAGGAGCAGCAAAGCGGGAGTGAGGGTGCTGAGGAGGAGGAAGACACCCTGGCATCCCTACACGCATGCAGCCAGGAGCTGTTCTCAAACCAGAAGGAAGGTAGCCAGTTGCGGCGGCCAGTGCTTGGGGAAGGACAAACACCAGAGGCGGTTCCCAGTAAGCAGCTTTTATTTTGGGGAGGAAGTTATTCGGTGCAAGCTCTTGGGGTGAGAAGGGGTAGGGCTGCATGCATGCCTAGATGTGGAATAGGGCGTTGATGTGCTCTCTCACATTGTGGTAATTGGCCTCAGTGATCTCTTCAAAGGTCTCATCCAGAACTTGGGCAATGCGCTTGCGCAGGTTTCTAGGAAGAGCCACTGTGTCCCTTGTCCCAGTAAGGCTAACTTGTCCATGCCACTGTGCCATGAGAAGTGGGGGGACCACTGCTGCACACAGGCAAGCTGCATATGGACCAGGGCGGAATTTCCATTGCAGTAGAAGACCCTCCCTTGCTTCCCAGGTCATCCTCAGCAGCAAGATATCTTCCAGGACGAACTCCTGTGGAAAATGAGTGGACAGTGTTCAGTATAGGGGCCCCCTGCCGCTGTTGGCTCTCCCCAAGGCACAGAAACCCAGAGGACAGTACAGCCGTGAAACAGTCAGTCATGCTTGACTCTGTGCTTACTCATCATTTTGGGGCTCCCGTGGGTTATGTGCGCACCCTTTGGGACGGGCAAATTATGCTATTGTGTAGACTGTGCTTGCCCTTAAGTATGGGGGAATCATTGCTCTGCCAGGTGTGAACAATGCTGCCTCTGTTAAGTGTTGCATTTTGCCTTTACAGATGCAATCTTGAGATCTCAGCCATCCGTGTTATCACCAGCCAAAAGACTCCAAAGAATCAGAAAGAGGCCACGTAGAAGCAAGGAAGACATGTTGCATAAAGTAATGCAGCATTCAAGTCATGAAAATCAAAAAGTACAGGAGTGGCAGGACAGTGAAAGGAGGATCCGCTAGCAGAATGAGGTGCTCTGGCAGCAAAGCACGGATCGGCTGATAAGCATAATGGAGCCCCAAGCGGACTCGATCCAGGTGCTTGTAGCCATGCAGGTGGAGCACTACCATGCCCGACCCCCCCTTGCAGCCATTGTCCCAAAACTCTTTCCCTTGTGCCCCCATATCACCTCCAACCCACTTTCCCCAACATCCAGGTTCTTACCACCACCAGCTGCCTCCAACACCTGCAGCTTCGCCATCCAGCCCTAAAACTACGACTCTTACTCACTGCACTCAACCCCCACCACTATGCAGTATAGCCATCCTGAAGTGCAGCACTCATTGCACAGCACTCCAGACAGGAAGGCTGAGTATGATAACAGGACATATGTAAATCTGTGATTGTACCATTCCCCACCCCATCCCCTGGCCCTTTCTGTTTCCCAAGCAGTTGTGTTTCTTTTCAATAAATGGATTTCTTGACTTTGAAAACATTCTTTATTATTGCGTAAAGTAAAAGATACCTTAGCCCAGAAAGAAACAGGCACGGCAAGTCAGAGTAGCAACACAGATTCCTACTAACATTAGAACCACTGCACTTCACTCCCATGCAGGGCACCAGACATTACTGGTGGCTTTCAGCCTCAAATTGCTCCCTCAAGGCATCCCTAATCCTTGCAGCCCCACACTGGGCCCCTCTAATAGCCTTGCTCTCTGGCTGTTCAAAGTCAGCCTCCAGGTGTTGAGCCTCCGAGTTCCATGCCTGAGTGAATCATTCATGTTTCCCTTCACAAATATTATGGAGGGTACAGCACACAGATATAACCGCTGGGATGCTGTCATTGGCCAGGTCCAGCTTCCCATACAGAGAGCGCCAGCGGCCCTTTAAATGGCCAAAAGCACACTCCACAGTCATTCTGCACCGGCTCAGCCTCTTGTTGAACTGCTCCTTGCTGCTGTCAAGGCTCCCTGTGTAGAGTTTCATGAGCCATGGCATTAAAGGGTAAGAGAGGTCTCCAAGGATCACAATGGGCATTTCGACTTCCCCTACGAGGATCTTCTGGTCTGGGAAAAAAGTCCCGGATTGCAGCTTCCTGAACAGGGCAGTGTTCCGAAAGATGCGTGCGTCATGCACCTTTCCGGGCCAGCCTGCGTTAATGTCAATGAAACGCCCATGGTGATCACCAAGCACCTTGAGAACCATAGAGAAATACCCCTTCCAATTAACGTACTCGGAGGCTGGAGGGGCTGGTGCCAGAATTGGAATATGTGTGCCATCTATCGCCCCTCCGCAGTTAGGGAAACCCATTTGTGCAAAGCCAGCCACAATGTCATGCACATTACCCGGAGTCCCGGTTCTTCTGAGAAGGATGCAATTAATGGCCCTGCAAAATTGCATCAACACGAGTCCAACGGTCAACTTCCCCACTCCAAACTGGTTAGCGACCGAGTTGTCAGCTTTCAGATTGCAATAGCTACCCGATTCTCCACCATCAGGGAAGCTCTCAATCTTGTGTCTTTGTGCCGCAAGGTGGGGGCGAGCTCCTCACACAGTCCCATGAAAGTGGCTTTTCTCATCTGAAAGTTCTGCAGCCACTGCTCGTCATCCCAGACTTACATGACGATGTGATCCCACCACTCAGTGCTTGTTTCCCAAGCCCAAAAGCTGCGTTCCACGGTGGCGAGCATGTCCGTGAATGTCACAAGCAAACTCGTGTCATATGGGTTACTCGAGTCGATATCATTGTCAGAGCCCTCATTGTCACTTTGGATCATAAGGAATAACTCGACTGCCAAATGTGACATGCTGGCGAGACTTGTCAGCAGACTCCTCAACAGTTCGGGCTCCATTCCCGCAGACCGAAAGGGAAGACAGAGCGCACAGTACAAAAAATGTTGAAAGATGGCGCCAAATGTGGACGGAAGCACAGGGATTGCTGGGATGCGAACCGATGCATCACAGGGCATTGGGACAGGACCCAGAATGCCCCATGCCCTCTGCCCCCTTCCCACAAGCCACAGTGCCAGAATGGGAAGAGGTGCTCTGTGGGATAGCTGCCCATAATGCACCAATCCCAATGCTACTGCAAGTGCCGCAAATGTGGCCACGCCAGTGGGCTTGTTCCTGTCAGTGTGGACAGACTGCAGCGCTTTCCCTACTGCGCTCTCTGAAGGCGGGTTTAATTCAAAGCGCTCTACATCTGCAAGTGTAGCCATGCCCTAAGTTTGCTACATTATCTGATTGTTCAAAATGCACTATACATTTATACTGATCACTTCTACCCACAAATATTTTATGAACTGAAATCAAGAGCAAACAAAAACTCCAACATAGACATTCTGAAATTCTCAACATTGGTCATAATTGTAAATAGCTGTGAGTGGGGGAAAAGTGGTATCTGCTCCTCCTTTTCACAGTAATTAATAAACTGTTCTCTATCAACCAGAACTGAAAACACAATCATGCAGACTTCTAATAAGCACCATTGATGAGTGTGACAGATATGGCAATTTTCTGCAATATCCTTAAGAGACCTTATTGTATTATTTTCTATATTATTTTAGGCTGGGATTGTATGTAACCTCTGGAGGAGGAAGATATGACACACGTGAGACCTGGGAGTCCAAAAACCTGAAATTGCACCAGACAAGTATGGACTTTTGGGACAATAAATGTTAAGTGAATTTCCTGGGGAATCTCTGTGGAGAGGTTAATGCATATTCCTCAACTCCAGCTATGCAAAACACCAGACTTTTGAGGCTATGCCCTGAAAGGAAGGTCATTGTCTGCTGATAACCTGTTACAAAGAAGGCCAAGATCAAATGCCTGAGCTATAAAAAGAAATGGCTGAGCTACCCAGTCTGGGTTCTGGATCTAAGATGGATGAACTTGTCACCACAGGAAAAACCCTGTTGTGTGTTTTGAAGGGCTAAAACCTATCACAGTTCTAAGTTGGAGTTGGGGGTGATCTCTAGTAAGCTTCTTAATAAGTGTGTTATTTCTTATATTGTTTTAATGTTTTCTCTTGTGATGGGGTGGACTAGGCCCAAAGGCCCCCTCCTGGAGGCCTCAGGATTCTGCCATACCTATCCCAGGAAAGGAACAGTGGAGAGGTCCTCCAAGCGGCCTAGAGTGGTTGTGAGGAAGGAACCAATCAGAGGGGCTGCAGGAACAGCAAATATAAAAGGAACTTCAGAATAGAGCAGTAGTTAGTTGCTGCTTGGAGCTGCAGAGGAAAGGACTGTGTGCCTGGCTGGAAGAGCAGCAGGACCACGACAGCTCAGTGTCGGCAGGCACCGGGGGAGCAAGAGAGCTCCTGGCTGGCTGCTGGGACTGAGTAAGGACTAAGCCCAGGGAGAGCCGCAGGAAGATAGCGTCTCCAGGAAGGAAGTCCTCGGGATATGTCCCCATACCAGGACCAAAATTACTTGAAAACTGAGCCCAGGCAAGGCTAGAGAGACACCACCAGAGGGGTACTGAGATAGCCCCTCAGTCGGCTCTGGTTCACAGGCAGACAGTGTGTGAGACTTGGCCAGAGGGCTGAGTCACTGAAAAAACTGCCTGAGAACTACTGAGAGGGGTCACGAGATCTGAAATAACACAGACACACCCAACCCAGAGGGGGCGCTCGTGAGAGGTGGGTGCCGACCTGGGTACATCTCTGTAGTGCTTTTCCCTTAAGAATAAATGGGCTTGCTTAGAAGGAGCTGCATTGTAACTTATCTATATGCAATATGCTGGTCATAGCCCCTGGAGAGAAAGCAAACTGCAGGTGCTGGCCTGTTTAGGCAGTCTGGCTTGCTGGGGACATCAGAATGCAAGCAGGAAGCTGTGCAGCCTTAAAATCCATGGTCAGAAGGGAGTGATACACAGGCCTCTGCCCAAGAAAGGTGATGTCTGGGAGCTGGAAGCCAAAAATGGGTGAATTTGGTGGACCACAAAGGGGGACTACAGGTACAGTTGCCCTGAAAGTTGCCCAACTTTGCCCAGTTGCCCAACTGTAGTGAGATCCAACTGTAGTGAGATCACTAAACACAATATAAATGGTAACTTCATTTTAGCTTCACAAACCATATATCACTGTCACAGAAAGACAACCAGTTTACAAGCTGCAGTGTAGAGAATAATGAAGCAAAAGTTATTAGTATCTGATATGGATCACAGCTGGGAAATAGAGGTCCTACATCAGAAGGTTTTAACTGACAGCCTTTTGATAAAACACATTTTCAATTTTGTAGAAATGTCCACTTTACTGAAACAAAGTAATAGAAAAGTTAGGATGAGCTGAATATATGTCTGTGTCTGTAATGGATGACTGTGTTTCTACAGTAACAACAGTCCTAGTGGATGAGGTATCACAGAGTGTCAGTGGCATTTCCTGAGGACACAGTTTACAGTACATTCTTACCTGGAGGAGAGACTATTGATAATTTCGTCCATTATGAAGTCTCCCTTCATTATAATGTTATCTTTAAAGTGCCAGATGTCAGGGTAAGCACCCGGTCTGCAAGCAATACCAATCAACTCAACAGGAAGACGGGTGAAATACATGGGTGTTTTGGTTATCTGCACTGCACAATTCTTTAGTAAAAAATACAAAACTAATAATAATACAGAATTCATCTTCAGCTGGTGCCAGCTTTAGCAGGTGTGAAAGGAGGAAGGGAATCTTGGCTGTAGATGAAAGTGAATCAATTATATCCTGCCATCCTGCTGAGCTACGATGATATCTGTTTTACCTCAAAAGGTTCCACTTAGTCACTAGGCTGCTTGTACACAGCAGCAATGCTGTGACACTGCTTCCATCATGGTGCTACAGCTGAAGCAGTAGGATGAGAAAGGCTCAGTGTTGGGATGTAGATTAAACCAACAAATTATGAGGTGATTTATCAAACACAAAACATCACCAAATGTCTGAATGGGGGGGTGGGGGTGGAATCTAAAACACTCAGGGGTCTATTTATCTATTCTCTTCTCTGTGTGCACATTCGTTAATTTTCATTAACAAGGGGAGTTTCATCTTTTTACATGAAAAGTAAATCCAGTAGGTTGCACTGTCAAAGCCATAGTTTATTACTTCCCCCCTCCTTTATGAGCATCCTTCTAAACTTTCATTCTAAAACATATTTTTTATTTTATTGAATAACATTTATTGTATCGAACAACATGTTGAACTACTTCATACTGAATTTAATGCAAGGCAGCAAACAATACAAGCTTTCATATATTCATAAAAGCACTGGAAATAACTTTAATTAGGAAAGGAAAACAGAAGAAATTGCCTAAAAACAAAACTTTCGGTTTGATTGTACCTCTAAAACATGGAACTGTCTCAACGGTAGCTCTGCTGGCTGATGTGAAAAAAGAAATAGGGACATAAGTCATCTTTCTGTCCCCTTTATGGTAGTCCTCCACTCTCATTTAAAGCCAAACAGGTGGCTGTGTGGTCTTGCAACGAGGGCACTACCCAGGGAGTCAGGAGTTTTGGGTTCTAGTCCAGCTTCTGCCATGGACATGCTGTGGACGTTACGCAAGTCACTTCTCTATGCCTCTGTTTTCTCTTCCACCTTTTGTTTTGACTATTTAAATTGTAAACTCCCTAGAGTGGGGACTATGTCTCACTATGCATTTGCACAATGTCAAGCATGTTGGGGCTTCTAGCCACAACTGTAATACAAATAGATAATAATGAAAGTGAAGCCACTTAAATTATACAGAAGATACAACATATCCAGTATTAATTAAATTCAACTTGTGCAGAGAGACTGTATAAAACACCATGCACTACTTAAATCTTGTGGCGCCTAAGTGGCCGCAGAGGGGGTATACAGGTTTTCGGCGTATATATTTTTCTATATGAAAAGACAGGCTCATCCAACAAAAAGGATTAGTTATCTACTAAGCCCTTACATAGACACACTCTATATCAAGATTACTTTATACCCGCTGTTCCAACCACACACATACTATAAACCACAATAATCCTATCCTTTCCCAATCTCATCAAAGGCTGTAACCATTTAATTGCAACATTTTAATTAATGGTTTGAGATATACTTTTTTGGTTAACAAAGATAGAGACAGTAAGAGTATACCCCCCAAATTATAAAGCATCCAATGAGCAGAGGTTACAGT
Organism: Caretta caretta; assembly: GCF_965140235.1. Taxonomy (NCBI): domain Eukaryota; kingdom Metazoa; phylum Chordata; order Testudines; family Cheloniidae; genus Caretta; species Caretta caretta. The sequence continues at coordinate 91,402,000 of NC_134208.1, read as the reverse complement.
ATCATTATGAGAGTGTTAGCCAGATACAAGAGATTTAGCAACCTAGATTTCCAGTGAGAAGATGAAAGAGAGATTTTCCTGTGTCCAGCAGCCCCCCCACAAAGCTGGCCATTCATTGCTGTCCTGCTCTTCTTCCTTCTTAGAATAAATAGTTTGACAGGGCACTCAGATACTACAATGATGGGTGCCAGTACAAACACCTAAAATAGATACTGGAGCTGGTCAAAACTGGGAAGTCATTTTTATGAAAATGTCATCCTTTTATTATCAAATTTGAAATTTCAGTGTGGAATTTTAGTAAAAATTTCTAATTCAAAATTTTTTCAGCTAGCTCTATAGCTGGTTGAAAAACAGGATGGAATTTTCATGGATGTTTTTCTTAAAACATTTGCCTCATTTTTTATTGAGATTCAAAGTGTTCATGAAAAGCTTGACAGTAAATGGAATTTTAGAAAATTTCAACCAGCTGTAATTGACACATAATAAATAAAATTTCTGTCCACAGAAAGACCCAAATTCATGCCCTGTCTTATTGCAGGTGAACAATTCCATTAACTGAATCACTCAACAACACTAAGAATGGGAAATTATTGCACAGTTATTTTAGAGTTGTTTAATTGCTTTAGTCACATTCTAAAATAACTTAGGCCCAAAACCTGTTGACAGCTCCACCAGCAGTACAATCCGTGAGCAATCCCCCTCTTTGTATTTTCAATTTAGTGGGCTAGATCCAGCAAGCAACCTACTACAGAGACCTGGAGTGATATATACCCTATGAGCTATTTTATATATGAGTCTCCCAAATGTTTGTTGGGATTTGGGCTATGAAACATTTTTCTTCCTGTTAGACACAAGATTACATCAGAGGGAATGGGACAAAACCCAAACATAAAACAGAACCCAAGACAAAAAGATATGAATGCTCTCACACTCTCTGCACCTCGTTCTACGGTCCTGATGCTCCTCTGTGTGGCTCTCGGTAGTGGTGGAACCAGAGCAGGAAAGATGTTGTCTCCTGCTATGGTGAGGATTTATATTGATCAGCTATGCTTTGACTATAAACCAAAAAGTCTTTATTGCATAACTTCTGAGATGTTTATCAGAGTTTATGTCTCTCAGACTTAATGATCATCAGTTAGAAAGAATGAAGAGAAAGGGAGAAGGAAACAATAGAAAAAAAATTGATTTTCCATCCTTTCACACAGTCTTCCTTCAACGTAACAATTTGTTTAGTCCAGACTAAGCCATGTTCTTTACTCTGTAGGATAGTCTCCTCTGACCTTTCCTCCTGATGAGTGATAGTTAAAATACCTAATTGCTCTCTTCTCGCTATTAAGTGTCTTTTCTATCAAGTAAAAACCACAAGGAGTCCGGTGGCACCTTAAAGACTAACAGGTTTATTTGGGCATAAGCTTTCGTGGGCTAGAACCCACTTCATCGGATGCATGGAGTGAAAATGACAGATGCAGGCATTATTATACTGACATATGAAGAGAAGGGAGTTACCTCACAAGTGGAGAACCAGTGTTGACAGGGCCAATTCAATCAGGGTGGATGTAGTCCACTCCCAATAATAGATGAGGAGGTGTCAATTCCAGGAGAGGCAAAGCTGCTTTTGTAATGAGCCAGCCACTCCCAGTCCCTATTCAGGCCCAAATTAATGGTGTTAAATTTGCAAATGAATTTTAGTTCTGCTGTTTCTCTTTGAAGTCTGTTTCTGAAGTTTTTTGTCCAAGTATAGCTACTTTTAAATCTGTTATAGTATGTCCAGGAAGATTAAAGTGTTCTCTTACTGGCTTTTGTGTGTTACCTTTCCTGATGTCCAATCTGTGTCCATTTATTCTTTTACGTAGGGACTGTCCAGTTTGGCCAATGTACATGGCAGAGGGGCATTGCTGGCATATATAACATTAGTAGATGAGCAGGTGAATGAGCCTCTGATGGTGTGGCTGATGTGATTGGGTCCTCTGATGGTGTCGCTAGAGTAGATATAGGGACAGAGTAGGCAATGAGGTTTGCTACAGGGGTTGGTTCCTGGGTTAGAGTTTCTGTGGTGTGGTGTGTAGTTGCTGGTGAGTATTTGCTTCAGACTGGGGGGCTGTCTGTAAGCGAGGACTGGCCTGACTTCCAAGGTCTGTGAGAGTGAAGGATCATTTTCCAGGATAGGTTGTAGATCACTGATAATGTGCTGGAGAGGTTTTAGCTGGGGGCTGTAAGTGATGGCCAGTGGTGTTCTGTTATTTTCCTTGTTGGGCCTGTCCTGTAGTAGGCGACTTCTGGGAACCTGTCTTGCTCTGTCAATCTGTTTCCTCACTTCCCCAGGTGGGTATTGTAGTTTTAAGAATGCTTGATAAAGATTTTGTAGGTGTTTGTCTCTGTCCGAGGGATTGGAGCAAATTCGGTTGTATCTTAGGGCTTGGCTGCAGACAATGGATCGAGTGATGTGTCCTGGATGGAAGCTGGAGGCATGTAGGCAAGTATAGCGGTCAGTAGGTTTCTGGTATAGGGTGGTGTTTATCTGACCATCACTTATTTGCACTGTAGTTTCCAGGAATTGGAGCTCTTGTGTGGACTGGTCCAGGCTGAGGTTGATGGTGGGGTGGAAGTTGTTGAAATCCAGGTGGAATTTTTCAAGGGCCTCCTTCCTGTGGGTCCATATGATGAAGATGTCATCAATGTAGCACAAGTAGAGGAGGGGCGCTAGGGGACAAGAGCTGAGAAAGCATTCTTCTAAGTTAGCCATAAAAATGTTGGCATACTGTGGGGCCATGCGGGTACCCATAGCAGTGCCACTGACTTGAAGGTATAAGTTGCCCCCAAATCTGAATGGTTGTGGGTGAGGACAAAGTCACAAAGCTCAGCCACCAGGTGTGCCGTGGCCTCATCAGGGATACTGTTCTTGACAGCTTGTAGTCCACCCTCGTGTGGAATATTGGTGTAAAGAGCATCTACATCCATGGTGGCCAGGATGGTGTTTTCAGGAAGATCACCAATGCATTGTAGTTTCCTCAGGAAGTCGGTGGTGTCTCGAAGATAGCTAGGAGTGCTGGTAGCGTAGGGTCTGAGGAGAGAGTCCAAGTAGCCAGATAATCCTGCTGTATGAGTGCCAATTCCTGAGATGATGGTGCATCCAGGGTTTCCAGGTTTATGGATCTTGGGTAGCAGATAGAATACCCCTGGTCGGGGCTCTAGGGGTGTGTCCGCGTCGATTTGTTCCCGTGCTGTAGCAGGGAGTTTCTTGAGCATCTGGTGTAGTTTCTTTTGGTACTCCTCAGTGGGATCAGAGGATAGTGGCTTGTAGAATGTGGTGTTGGAGAGTTGCCTGGCAGCCTCCTGCTCATAATCTGACCTGTTCATTATGACTACAGCACCTCCTTTGTCAACCCCTTTGATTATAATGTCAGAGTTGTTTCTGAGATTGTGGATGACATTGTGTTCTGTACGGCTGAGGTTATGGGGCAAGCGTAACTCCCTTCTCTTCGTGTTTCAGTATAATAATGCCTGCATCTGTAATTTTCACTCCATGCATCCGATGAAGTGGGTTCTAGCCCACAAAAGCTTATGCCCAAATGAATCTGTTAGTCTTTAAGGTGCCACCGGACTCCTTGTTGTTTTTGTGGATACAGACTAATACGGCTACCCCCTGATACTTTTCTATCAAGTGTAGTTTCAAGAACTTTAGGTGACCTGAATAATCACACAAAATAATAGCATTTCTACTGCCTTTCAGGGATCACCATTAAAGCCGCCTGACCACCGTAGTAATAGCAAAGACATGTAATTTTGACTGGTTGTTCTCCACTGATTATTTTGGGGAAATAAGCACTGCAATCAATGTTAGTTAATAACTGAACAATCAACATAGGGAATTTATTCTAAAACGTTTCATCCAAAATTAAGCAATTTTGAAAGATTGTTAGGCTGAAAGAATAAAGACTATACAATACTGGAATATTAATCAAACAATAAGGCTTAAAAAAGAGAAAGCCTCTTAAAGGGTAATATGATCAAGAATTGTTACCAACCACCTTCCAAGATTCCTTCATACTTTGTCCTTTTAGCACTTGCCCCTGTGATACAGCCCAAATTCCTATGTGCCAAACGTTTTGGTGAGTTGAGGACCTATGGAAAAAACAGCCTGCCTGCCTGCTTGCTATCATTCATACAAAGTAAATCTGCAAGACATCACATCTGAAAAGCTGTTCGATATTAGATGCAAAGGGAAATGCAGTGAAATGTCTCAATGAACAAGAAAAACAAGGCATAAGAAATCTGTAAAGCTGCATGTAAAACTCAAAATATAACAGTCATCTCCAAGTCATATGATGAGGCTTTTTTTTTTCCTGGCAAACATTCAGAATTACAGTAGATTTTATCTAGACTATTACCTAAGTCTCCAGAATGCCGATAAATAAATGAGAATACCTGGAAGGGGAGGAAGAATGCTCCATCTCTTAGAGGGCTGGCCTGGGACTTAGGAGACCCATGTTCACTTCCCTGCCAGCTTCGTGAAGAAGTGGGTTTTTTACCCATGAAAGCTTATGCCCAAATAAATCTGTTAGTCTTTAAGGTGCCACCGACTCCTAGTTGTTTTTCCCCAACTTCCTGAGTGACCTTTGCACCATCAATAAAATGGGGATGACAGTACTTCCTTACCTCCCAGGGGTATTAGGATAAATGCATTAGGACTCTGAGGTGCTCAGATATATGGCAATAGGGGCCAGATAAGTTCCTAGTCATGTTCCTGTTCCTCTAGTCAGACAATGGAAGATTTTATATTTTTAAAGTACCTAGGAGCTTGTAAATACTTTATATTATTATTTTCCTTTCACTGTAACTATATATTTCATTTTAAATCCTGAAGTCACCCTACTGCTTTTGTTTCATAAATAAGAATTTTTTTTTAATTCTAATTTTGCTTGTGTGCTTTATTAGTATGAGGAAGAAATGGGAGACTTTAAACCTACAGGCAAAGAAACCACATTCAACCATGCTCATGAGAGAAACTCCAGATTCTGATCCCCTCACACTAAGTAGTACTATATTCCACAAGCACTGTTCCCTCTAAGCTGGGCACGTGTGCGCGCGCGCACAGATCCTAAACCCCGCGCACACGGCGAAACACTGCGCGCACAAAAATTTGCACAGAAGCACAATTTGCACAGAAGAAAAATTTTTTGCACACACGGCCTGTCAAAAATTAGAGGGAACATTGTCCACAAGTGGTCCTACAGATTTCAAAAGGACCATTTGTGGAGTAAGGTACTATTCAGTGTGAATGAGGGATCAGAATTTGGCCCTAAGGTCCCAGTCCTGTAAACCCTCCTTACACTGAAGTCCTGTAAGATTGTGAGAGGAAACCAAAGGGAAAACTTGCTTGTAAACGGTGTGCTATATTGTGCAACTCATACTGGTGTACATTTACAGGGGTAGTTCCACTGGCATCAGTGGGACTACCGACCTAAACAAGTACTCATTACAGTTGCCATCCAAGTTTTCCTTTGGGTTTCCTTTCTCTCAGTAAAGTCTCAATATTGATTTTCCTGCATTTACATTACTCTTCATTTTAGACGGTTTGTATCTAGATCCTAGATCTTAAATTTAACTTTCTATCTGGAACATTTACTGAAACCTGTTTATGTTTCCTGGTAAAATATTCCCAAGACATTCCAACAGGAGAGTAAAGCATGTACTCCACCATGTAGGAGTTTCTTATTCACAGACCAAATTCTCCACCAAGATACATATGTTCAGCCATCCTTTACTATAAAGTGAGCCTAGTGCATGTATCCAAAGGAGAAACAATGGCTGTCCCTTCTCCTTCTTTGTCTTAACACATCTTGTATTTTGGTGGACAGTCTGCCTTATTAACTTGATCCACTATTTCGGGAATATTATTCCATGGTGGCCATGGAAAAAAGTCCCTTAATATAAGAGATTATTTTAATGGTTCATTTATATCCAATGCTGTTCAATATGAAAAACACATATTTTTAAACTGTGTCCTATGAACCTATTAATTAATGGATGTTAAGAATATATAGATTTTTACCCTTAACAGCTTTGTTCTATAGTGTGAGTACTACTTAGATCAGATTTAAGATATATGTTATTGATCTGTGAGAACAAAGAGCCTCTGCAGAAAGTTCTTTAGTTTATTAGGTAAACTACATCTGAAAAACTATATTAAAAGAACGTTAGGATGGCAAATTCAAGTACTCAAACATCAGGAAATACCAGAATTCAATGTTGCCCATTAAACCTTAATTTGTCCCCCTTGTGTGTATGCACTATGATAGGGTCTTTAATTCCATGAGTGCACACTTTTTTCCATGGGAACCATATCTCATTCAGTGCATAGATGGAAGCACTCCAATAATGAGCAGTTATTCCATGTTTTGTTTTCTTCTCATTGTTCAGTGTTTGGCCTTAGGCCATGTTTACTTCACACTATTCAGACCCTGCTCTGAAGACAGAATTATTAATTCCTTCATGAGTTTTCCTACGGGGCTCATCATTGCAGCATTTGAGTGCTTCACAAAAGTTAACAAATTTATTTTCAAAGCACCCATGAGGGAGGTGATGGGATGGTATTATCGCCATTTTACAGATGGAAAACTGCACAGAGACAATGTCAAAAGTGTCCGCTAATTTTGAGTGTCCAATCTGTGATGCCTATGGCCTTATTTTTCAAAGAACATTTTATTTGTTCAGAGAACAGCTCCCACTGACTTCAGCTGCCATTGTGAGTGCTCAACTCTTCTGCAAATCTAACCACAGATGTCCCAAGTTGGGCCTCTTGAGAATGAGGAACACACAATTAGTGACCATTTGTCAAAAGTTTAGTTTAAATAACTTGCCCAGCATCACACAGGAACTCTGTGGCAAAGGCAGGAATAAAATGCAGTTCTTCAGATTCGTATTCTACTACTTTAAACATGAGATCCTCCTTTCTCTTCCTACAATCTCCTGCCTCATTCACTACGCACCTTCCAACTTCTGCAACAAATGGAGTGGAGTGTGCTCTAATGCAGTGGTTCTCAACATTTCCAGACTACTGTACCCCTTTCAAGAGTCTGATTTGTCTTGTGTACCCCCAATTTCACCTCACTTAAAAACTTACAAAATCAGACACAAAAATACAAGTGTCACAGCACACTATTACTGAAAAATTGCTTCATTTCTCATTTTTACCATATAGTTATAAAATAAATCAATTGGAATATAAATATCGTACTTACATTTCAGTGTATTGTATATAGAGAAGTATAAACAAATCATTGTCTGTATGAAATTTTAGTTTTTACTGACTTCGCTAGTGCTTTTTACGTAGCCTGTTGTAAAACTAGACAAATATCTAGATGAGTTGATGTACCCCCTGGAAGACCTCTGTGTGAGGGGTACGTGTACCCCCGGTTGAGAACCACTGGGCTAGTGAGCACAGACTCTTCTGCCCCTTTCCCCACATGTCTGAACCCTTTTGCCCTGGCCCCTATAGCCTGTCCTTGTCTTAGTCCTGGTACCCCAACACCCATACTCCCTCATCTCCTTGTTCCAGTCCCAGTGTTCCCCCTGTGCTCTCTTGGGAACATCTCCCAGTCCCACCTGTCCCCCTGGGCTCCTGAATCCAATCCCAGCCTCCCCACACACACCCCACTTCTGGAGGCCCAGCTCTTCTCTGCATTCAACTCAAGCGCATCCTTGCTTACTGGCTGGGCATAAGGAGGGGGAACACTAACAGTACTGGAAAGGCAGTCTCTGCTCTCAATTCCTGTGTCCAGCACCACAGACGCCTCCGGTAGCCAGGGGAAGTAATTGTAGAGAAAACCTTGCTCACCCCCTGCAGCCCCAGGCTCAAGCATGCTCAGTGCAGACAGAACCTTTGGAGAATTTAGCTGTCACACTCTACAGAGAACAAGCAAACTAAGATTTTCAGAGGTTCATAACTTGTCTGATTTTTTGCAGATTTTCCCAGTGATGGCTAAAGGTAAACCCCTACCAAATTTCAAGGTTCTAGTGCAAAGCATGCAGGCATTAGAGTTTCTCAACAAAAAAGTTGTAAGAATTTTTTTTAACAAAACAAGGCAAAACAATTTATTTTCCCCTAACCTCAAACGGCTGCCCTGTTTTTGTTGAAATGTGGCAAAAATCTCAGTCTGAGTCAGATACCCAGTATGGGAAATTTCAGCCCAAATGGTAACAGTTGAGAAAGTTATAAGCAACTGAAAACAGGGTCTCATAATGAAAAGTGTTGAGCAACCTTAACTGTAGGTATTGCTACCTGTGCTGCCTATAATACATAGGACATCAGATTGTCAGCTGGGGTAAGTTAGCATAAATGCCAGTAACTTCAATGGAGTTACTTTGATTTACATAAGCCGATGATCTGACTGTACTTAGCAAAAATGTAAAGTATTATTTATCCAATATTCCACACATTTTTGTAGCCATTATAGACTGTCATATTAGGCAATTATCACAAGGTGTATTGGAGTGCATAATAAAAATCCCTATGAAAAAGCAATACTTGCACATGAGCTCCCACTTTGCAAAGTTAAGCAACTTGTCCATTTGCATTTCCCTCATTCCCCCATAATAACAAAATGTCTAAATTATTATAGGTTATTCTTCCCTCAGTGCAAGCACATAAACAGAAGTTACACACGAGTGTCAAAGAGAGACTAAATCAATTAATGTGTTGAATTTCTAATTCATTTTATATTTATAGCATTTAAAAATGGACAAACGTATTGGAAGGACAGAAATCAACTTTCCCATTGGACTCACTTAATTCAAAGAGTCAACATCTAAGACAACAAGAAATTAGGTAAAAAAACCCAAAGTCTGAGGCCTCAAATTACTTGGATTTTGTCCACGACTCTTACCCACACCTCAAAAAGGGATAAAAACATAAGAACATAAGAGTGGCCATACTGGGTTACACCAAAGGTCCATCGAGCCCAGTATCCTGTCTACTGACAGTGACCAATATCAGGTGCCCCAGAGGGCGTGAACCTAACAGGCAATGATTGAGTGATCTCTCTCCTGCCATCCATCTCCACCCTCTAACAAACAGAGGCTAGGGAAACCATTCCTTACCCATCCTGACTAATAGTCATTAAGGACTTAACCTCCATGAATTTATCCAGTTCTCTTTTAAACCCTGTTATAGTCCTAGCCTTCACAACCTCCTTAGGCAAGGAGTTCCACAGGTTGACTGTGTGCTTAGTGAAGAAAAACTTCCTTTTATTTGTTTTAAATCTGCTGCCCACTAATTTCATTTGGTGGCCCCTAGTTCTTATATTATGGGAACAAGTAAATAACTTTTCCTTGTTCACTTTCTCCACACCACTCATGATTTTATATATCTCTATCATATCCCCCCTTAGTCTCCTCTTTTCCAAGCTAAAAGGTCCTAGCCTCTTTAATCTCTCCTCATATGGGACCCATTCCAAACCCCTAATCATTTTAGTTGCCCTTTTCTGAACCTTTTCTAATGCCAGTATATCTTTTTTGAGATGAGGGGATCACATCTGTATGCAGTATTCAAGATGTGGGCGTACCATGGATTTATATAAGGGCAATAAGATATTCTCCATCTTATTCTCTATCCTCTTTTTAATGATTCCTAACATCCTGTTTGCTTCTTTGACTACCGCTGCACACTGCGTGGATGTCTTCAGAGAACTATCCACGATGACTGCAAGATCTTTCTCCTGATTAGTTGTAGCTAAATTAGCCCCCATTATATTGTATGTAAAGTTGGGGTTATTTTTTCCAATGTGCATTACTTTACATTTATCCACATTAAATTTCATTTGCCATTTTGTTGGCAGTATTTTAGTCACTGTTTCTTCATGTTCCTGTTTATCCTCCAGATTACTATCTGTGCAGCAAATTCAAGAGGCAGATGGGAATTGTTTATTTCCATAATTTGGGGGTTTTATCAGTGTTTTCTGCTTAACACTAACACGAGGAGTGGGTGAAGGGTTTTTTTTTTGTTTTATTTTGTTTTGTTTTGTTAGATTTTTTCTGGAGCTGAAGGTAATTTTTTCTGTATGCTAGGAATCCTCTGCAGGGCAGTAACATTTTCAGGTGACATGGACCGTATCGGACAAATTATCAAAGTCTTAAAACACCAGACTGTGTTTAAGTATTTTGTTTTAAAGCACGGGTGTGCTCCATGCTCTCCCTTTTGCATGCTAGGAAGTATTAGTGCTCATTAAAAACACAATAAGCATCAGTTCTAGAGAAGAGAACCTGACATTTAATCCGTCCAATAAAATCCTGCTAGTTCGCAGCGTTTACGTGAACCAATAAAGAGTCCTTTTTTTGTCCTTCACTGTCTGTAATTACTGCATACTTGTCAAGACCAAGAAGCACAAATCTCGCTCTGCACACACAATGGAGCAAATGGAGAAGGACTCAGTAAAGAAGACCTGGTTTAAAAGCAATCATCGAGATGGTGGCTGAAGGGAAAACAATTTATTGTAGGAGATCAGCAAAAGAGTGCTGCATTTGTTATTACACTGAACTAATTGGGTGCAGATCTTCATGTCTGGTGATTCAAAGCTTTACTAAAAGTAGTTGCTTCGTAGCACCTTCTACGAGAGAGAGAGAGACCCTGCAGTAGCACATTATTATATTTTTACAGGTGTGATACCTCATGTACTAAATGGTTGCCAGTGCTGCTTTTTTAAGCACAGAACTTTTTAGAGAGGTACAGTACACTTTCTTCAGAATTTTTCACTGTACACTGGCAGGATTTAAAATAAGAATGCTGACAGTGACTGAGGACAGAAACTAAACTAAAAACACTGAGTGGCATCATTTAAAAACCCTAGCAATATCCTCAATCCCCTACTGTACAGGGAAACAAAATGTGCAATACCACAAACTGGGGGGATGTCACCTTTAAATATAGGCAAGGGCTATTACGTGTTTTGAGAACACACATTTAAAAGATGGTGTCAACTTCTGACACTGTCATCAGTTTTGTTAAAGTGCAGCTTATTCTATTTGTGCCTCAACACAAAAATGCTAACACAATCTATTTCAACCTAGAGAAAGAAAGTGGGTTAGTGTCATCTCTTTGTAAATCCCAGTGATTAATAGAAATTAAATTTGTAACAGTGTGTACAAGGGCTTTCAAGGTCCTAATGAGGGAATAACAAACACTCATCCTGTTTAGTATCATTGTACTTTGCTCACATAGACACAACAGGTATCCAGAAATCTGAATTTGACATATACAGGTCTATGATTCACCCTTGCAACTCAAAGGCACTCAAGGTCTAGACCAATCACAAGGTATTCTGAAGTGGATTCATTAACAGGCAGCATATTGACTCAGATACAAATTGTTACAACAATGTTTACAACTGTTTTCATTATCTGAAAGTATTTTAAACCTTTACTCCCTGATTCTAAGAAGTTAGAAGCCAGTGATAGGCTTTGCAGTTAGACGAGCCACCTGGTCATTTGCTAATAACTCAGGTTGAGATTTTAATGTGAAAGCTACTTGAAACTAAACAATCTTTCTGAAAAACTCCCATTAAATAAAAATAAATGTACAGTACGTAGGTGCCAGGAAAAGACACCACATAAGTAAGTGTTTGAATAAGCCCCAAGTTACTTGTAGCCAAAATTTCAGTAAAAAATCTACACAGGCGGAATCAGCAAATATTCAAATACCAGCTGACAGTCCTTCAATGACCATCATATCGCTAGCAATGTAACAAAAGACCAGTCCATATTGCTATGGCAGGAGTCATCAGGTGGCGCCATTACACATAATCTTCCAAGTTTTTTTTCTTAGTGTTAAAGCAAGTTTTGACTCTAGGAAAGATGTATGATGTTGTTAGTAGGGCTGGCCAGAAAACAAGCATTCCATTTTAGGAAATATTTTAAGGTTAAACAATAAGTCCTGGCGCCAGAGCCATGTGACTCAAGGTCTGCTGGCAGACAAGCCTTCCGAAGGCTATGAGCAGCAAGGATTTTCACTTGAGGTACTGCTTGTCTTTCTCCTCTTTGGTCTTTTCATCAGTAATGGATTAGACAACAACATACACTGAAATTCAGAGCAGGAGCATTTATATCATGACTGTCTTCCTGCAGGAGCACAGTAAGCACTTGGGGCTGACAGCAGGAACTTAGGACTCCTGAAGATGTCAAGGAATCTGGATGTTAAATGCCTGCTTTTTACTCTTTGTTTTAATATACATAATACAACCCATCAATGGCTCTTAAGGTTATGAAAAACTAACCTAAAAGTCGCCTGAATCTTCTCTTACAAGTGAAGGGGCTCCATCTATTGTGATTTTTGGGGGCCAAATTAGCCTCTTGAGTCTTCAAACAATTTTAGATTCTGATTGCATGCAGAAATAAAGATGTGAATGTGTCATTCAGAATTCCACGGAAGTGAGAACTTATAGTTTCAGGAACTTTTCCATCCACAATTTTAAATGCAAGAAGGATTGCAAGGTGGGGAGGGAAGGGAGAGAGGGGAACAAAGAACCTGAGACCTTTCAAAGGATGTCTCTTTGAGTTTTCTCAGATCAAATCAAAATTCTTGTTTTATAGTCATGCATTATTCATGAGAAAATTTGTTCATGCTTTTAACTACCTCCTGGGTAACAACTCAGACCAAACTCCCTGTGCAGGTTTTCCACCAGGTTTCTGAGCATTTCTCTTTGATTTTTTTCCCTTCTAGTTAGCAACATGGGTGACAAGAACTGCAAAAAGGCTCTTAATGTATCTATAATTTAATTTCTGCATAGTCATCAATCAACTACCTGTTTTGCAAAAACCCCTAACAAACCAGCTGCATTAATCCATTTTTGTGGCTTCTCATGCTGAACAGCTCAGTGTGGGCCCCGAGACAGCTCCCACTTCTCTTTGCTGAATTCTATCAAACATAGCATTTTAAAGATGCCTCCCTGAAATGTACCAGTCAGAAAATGATAAATCGAGAGGTAGTCCCAACACAGTAGGGAGGATAAAATAATTTCAGGTAAGTTTTACTCAGGGCCTTCAGGAAGATGCTGATTTTGAAAAAATATTTTTAAATATCTGTAAGATGGGCAGTGGATTTATAATATGTTAGGAGTTAATAAGGGCATATAGTAACTGTGATCAGCAAAGTACACACTTTTACTCCAAGAAGAAGGTAAATTTCTTTAAAATACAACATATGAAGAGATAAGTAACATACGGGTAGGCCCTAGGAGACAGAAAGAGAAAAGGATGGAGACAGAGAGCTAGCATGAGTGTTGCAGTAGAATATACCACATGGAGTATACCACGAACTGGAATTAATTGCAGTTTTCCTGTTTAACTAAAGAAGGGTGAAAATCTGACAGTTCAAGATAAGTAGCAACACATTCACATATATCATTGTACCTTTATTATTCAGTAAAATAACTGCACTGGTTACAATTACAAACAGAGAACACTGTAAAGCTTGTAACCTAACACTTATATATTATCAGAGGGGGATTAGGGGTTTGTTGGGCTCTGGGCCAGAACAAGTGCGGGCCCCTCCCCACCCCCTACACTGCAGTCCCCCCTGGCACTCCTGCCGGGGAAACGGGGTTGGAACATGAGGGCCGTGCAGTTGGCCGGGATCCCGGGCACAGGCCCTGTTGGCCCAATGGCTAATCTGCCACTGTATCTGATCACTTTTTATCTGATTCTACAAAGAAAGCAATATTAAAAGAGTATTAAGGTTCCAAAGAGAAGCAATCAAAAATCAGAAAATGTCAAAAGTTTGTTTCAAATTTAGAACCTCTATATATGTGCAATTTTAACATTTGGCATTTCCTGGCTTTTGATTGCTTCACTGGAGAAGCATAGCGTTCTCTTAATGTAGGTTTTTTTTATTGGAATTTCTTAGGGCTTTTCTTTCTTTAAAGATGGCCATGAATATTCAGAGTGTATAAAGTCTTTTCAGGATCAGGTCCTTAATTTCTACTCAACTCTGAAATCCTTGTTCTATTGACTCTCCTTAGCTGAAAAAATAAATATGGAAGTGGTCAGGCACACTGTCACTTCTTCTAGCTATATATGGACCCTTCTTGAATTAAGATCCAACAGTTTGGACAGATAAGTTCTATTTCCATCATTACTCTATCCTGTGTTCCAGTAGCTAGGATTGTTTTATCTGATAGATCAGAGGAAATTGCATTTATATTCCTTTTTATATAAAGGAATGACTGGCAAGTTTCCTGAATATTTGTTGATTTCTTTTAAAGAAGGGAAAGAAGGGAAACCTGAGAAACAATCTCTGCCAACACTGAAAAACCTTGTGAGTTTAAAATTGTTATTTCATGTATGGTGCCATCTGAGTGGAACAGTCTTCCATTAAACATGCTATGCTTTATTTTTATTCTTTGACTTATTGAATTTCAGGCCAGATCACCACAATAGTGAATGTTATTATTTTATGAGGCATGAAGTTTACAAAATAATTACCATTATAACCCCCCGTTTTCATATATTAACTTTAAAAAAATAATCAAGTTTCAGGTTGAAATTTCCTGTGCTTGTTCTCTGAAAAGGTTTTGTCCAAACTTTCAAAAATCTATTTTGGGCAAAATCTCTTCAATCACTTTTGAGTTCTGAGGATGAGGAAAAAACAAACATAAGGCCCCCATCGCCACCACCTCCACGTTTCACTTATTTTTAAAAAATTGCCACATTTTCACAAGCAACTCAAAATGGTCTGAATTTTGAAACTTGGCATTTGAAACTTACTCATTGAGGGCCAAATCAGGATCCTTGTGGCATGCTTACAGCTGAGCCATCATGGAGGGAGAGGTAAGCCACATCATGGAAAAGGTTAACATTCATGTATCATGGAAAATTTTAAGTCAGGGTACTTGTACTTAGAGCTGCAAAGCTCACACTTAGTGCTAGTCTGAATTCAGAGTGGCTGCAACATCCTTCAAGTGTCTTTTGGCAGCCCCTTCTTCCTAACCACACTAACACTCCCTATACCAGGATTATGCTGCCTCTACACCACCTGGTGATTTCTCTATGACAAAGGAATCTCAACCTCCTGGTTAAGATGGCTTTATGCATACTTAACACTGATGAGGAAGTGCAAAGCATGTGGAACAGGAACTGGTTTCAAGTCTAAGGTTACACAAACAGAATAAAGTGCCTCAATTCTAAATTCACACAACAGTTCAAGTGTTTATGCCACTTGGCTTATGCCACCCTATATTTTTAAAATTATTTTAAGACTACATCATCTGAAGACCACAAGGTGATTTGCATTTTAAGGATTTACTGTGCCTCTATATGCAACGTCACAGTAAGGATTTCAGGAAATTTTAGCTCTTGTGCCTCCATATGATAGTTTGAGCACTTATTCCAGGTCAAAATATTCAGATTGGTAAAAAGATTCCCCCTCCCCCCCCACACACACTTAATATTTTAGTCATTTTAAGTGTTTATATTAACAAAGACTTTTTAAAATTTGGAAATTAAATAGAAAAAGTTACATTAATGCAACATCAAGTTTGCAAAATTAAAGTCAGCAAATGTCAGTGAATTCAAGTTAATTTTCCACAAGCACTGTTAACTCAGCCTCATTACACATATATTTAATATTTTCTAATCCTGGTTTTCTGGTTGATTATGTAGCTTAATGTGTTAATATTTTATGTCATCAAACATATACTGTAAAATATGCATGATGTGCATTAAGATTCTTGCTGGAAACTTTATGTTTTGATGACTTTGCCTATACAGCTTCTTTGTTGCATTAACACTGTTTTTTATATTGTTGCTGTTTTGGGACTTCTCCACTCCAGCTGTCTTTGGTAGGCTTAAGAAAGAACCCTGTTTTTGCTGGTTCAGAGAAGCAAAAATCTGTGTTAAATTTAGCAGCTTGAAAAAAAGTGGAAAATGAACATTCAAGAAAGAACCCCCATTGTCAGCTGCAAAATTACAAGTTCTTTCTTCAGATGCACATGCACAGCTCCCGTTTTGACCATTAGGAGCCAATCTCATGAAGTGCTGAGTGCTTCATAAGAGATGACCTCCATAGGAGTTAAGAGTGCTTGGCATCTAGTATGATAAAGCCTTTCAAAAGTCAGACTTTGATGCTGCAAATTTAACTTTTAGCCCTGCCTACAATGGGATTACTCAAAAAGTTAAGCACATATTTGCAAGACCAAACCCAAAAGGTAGTCTCAACTTTTAAAAATATGAGAATTGTCAAAGATAGTCAAAAGTGTCCATTCTTTTTCATGTGAATTTTTAAGTGCAGTTTGTGTTTTCATTGAACAAAAAAACCAGTAAATGTTGACCAAAATCAAACCATCATTCAAGAAATTCCAAGAGATTCTTCAAAGATTTTTTTGTTTCCAATGTGCCCATAAAAGTGAGGTTTTTTTAAAAAGTGTTTAAGTTCAAAAGTAACCACTATAAAACAACACCAGGGATGATTTTGGAAGTCTAATAAAGCAACAAAAATAAAATCAGGGCTATCTGAACATTGGAGACGGGGTTAAATTTAAAAAGATCATTAGCATAGACAAAGTAAATGTGAACGTGGTATTATTGGAATAGCATGAAATGTAAAATGTCCACATATCTGAAATATGGAGTACTAGACTATTTTCCAAGGAAAACAAAAGAAACATAGACATAAATCAAATGCATAGGTTGCTGATACATAATCATATGGGGAAAATGGAAAAAAACAATCCATTAAGAAAAAATGGCCTGTAAAAAGTAGTATTTCCTGTATCTGTCATCTTCAAAAACGAAAATGAAACATTACAGTCTATTAATAAACATTCCAGTTTATCATTCAATGTGTGTATCCAGCCTTCTGGATTAATTAAAATTATTATAACAAATTTGCTTAACAGTTTTCAGAGTAGCAGCGGTGTTAGTCTGTATCCACAAAATGAAAAGGAGTACCTGTGGCACCTTAGAGACTAACAACTTTATTTGAGCATAAGCTTTCATGAGCTACAGCTCACTTCATCGGATGCATGCAGCAGAAAATACAGGGGGGAGATTTTATACACACAGAGAACATGAAACAATGGGTGTTACCATACACACTGTAATGAGAGTGATCAGGTAAGGTGAGCTATTAGCAGCAGGAGAAAAAAAAAAACCTTTTGTAGTAATAATCAGGGTGGGCCATTTCCAGCAGTTGACAAGAATGTGTGAGAAACAGTAGGGAGAAAAAATAAACATGTGGAAATAGTTTTACTTTGTGTAATGACACATCCACTCCCAGTCTTTATTCAAGCCTAATTTAATGGTGTCCAGTTTGCAAATTAATTCCAACTCAGCAGTCTCTCATTGGAGTCTGTTTTTGAAGCTTTTTTGTTGTAATATTACGACTTTTAGGTCTGTAATCGAATGACCAGAGAGATTGAAGTGTTCTCCGACTGGTTCCTGGGTTAGTGTTGGCAACCACACACCACACAACAAAAACACTAACCCAGGAACCTATCCTTGCAACAAAGCCCATTGCCAACTCTGTCCACATATCTATTCAGGGGACATCATAGGGCCTAATCACATCAGTCACACTATCAGAAGCTCATTCACCTCCACATCTACCAATGTGATATATGCCATCATGTGCCAGCAATGGCCCTCTGCCATGTACATTGGCCAAACCGGACAGTCTCTACGTAAAAGAATAAATGGATACAAATCAGACGTCAAGAATTATAACATTCAAAAACCAGTTGGAGAACACTTCAGTCTCTCTGGTCACTCGATTACAGACCTAAAAGTCACATTATTACAACAAAAAAACTTCAAAAACAGACTCTAACAAGAGACTGCTGAATTGGAGTTAATTTGCAAACTGGACACCATTAAATTAGGCTTGAATAAAGACTGGGAGTGGATGTGTCATTACACAAAGTAAAACTATTTCCACATGTTTATTTTTTCTCCCTACTGTTTCTCACACATTCTTGTCAACTGCTGGAAATGGCCCACCCTGATTATTACTACAAAAGGTTTTTTTTTTTCTCCTGCTGCTAATAGCTCACCTTACCTGATCACTCTCATTACAATGTGTATGGTAACACCCATTGTTTCATGTTCTCTGTGTGTATAAAATCTCCCCCCTGTATTTTCTGCTGCATGCATCCGATGAAGTGAGCTGTAGCTCATGAAAGCTTATGCTCAAATAAAGTTGTTAGTCTCTAAGGTGCCACAGGTACTCCTTTTCTTTTTGCTTAACAGTGTATTTCAGAGATTGGGTTCAATTCTAACTCTCCTATAGTGTTATCCAGTCTGATAAACACATATCTGCCTTTTATTTTAAAAGCCTCTGCTAAGACATGGAAGAGGAAACCTACACAGTCTATTCGTAACCCACTAAACTTTATCGTGGCTGTGCTGCAAAGTCACTTCTTAAAGTTTTAGAAGCTTAAACTCTTCTCCAATATTTAATCCACTAGCAGCAGCAAGATGGCTGATCCTGGATCTGATCCAAAGTCCACTGAAGTCAATGGGAGTCTTACTGTTGACTTCAATGGGCTTTGATTCAGGCCTGTTGTTGATATTGTGGCAGTGTCAAAAAGTAAAGATAGAACAACAAAAAAACCTTTCTACAGCCAGGTAGATATGCAGTCTCTCAGTACAGGAGTGCAGTTCTCTGAGCAATAAAGGGAGCACAAGATATTTCAGGTGTAACCCTTCTGCCCGTCAGAGTTGGCAGCAACAAGGGCCGGGTTCAATATCTAGGGGATCCATTCCAATAACACAATGCAAACCGGCTCCAGCCCCTACCCAGTGACCTGGGACAAATATATACCACCCCCGCTGGGCGCCTCCAAGAGGCAATACTTCCCCTCTCGTAAGCACATAGTCTGAGTGTAGCAAAAAGCCTTTTAATAACAGAGAGAAACAATATGGCATTATGTTGGGGAAACACCACCAACAGGATTCATAACACAACCCATGAGCAAAAAAACCCACCCCAAGCAAATTGGGGCATGCCTCTTTCCCTTTGGTTCTTGAGTCTAGCAACCCCAAATCACCCAAAGTCCCAAAAGTCCAATGACCCAAAAGTCTCTGTCCCTGATCAGGGCAGCTCCAGAGTTCGAAAGTTTATCTGCAGAGCTTTACCTCCCAACCTGGGTGGAGATGGGGCGGAGGTAAGAGGCACCTTACATGATCTGAAGCTGACCGCTCCACAGCTCCATAGGCCTTCGCTCAGCTCCGCTCCGCGGCCCACAAGCAGCTCCCACTGTCCCACAAACTGCTCCACCAGCTGGTCCACAAACTGCTCCGCATCCCACCAGCCGCTCCCGCCGTCCTACAAACTGCTCCACCAGCCTGTCCACAAGGCACTCCAGCCGTCCCGCAAACTGCTCCACAATATATCTTCAGGCTCCCGCACTACTTAACACAACGCTCAGTGATTTCAGCTCTTAGTCAGTTCAGCTCTTTGGTGAATTCAGCTTGTAGTAGGGGAGCCTCAGTGCTGGTGCACTATTAGCCCAAAGTGAGCTCAGCAGCCTGTAACTAGACTTCTAATGAAATCAAAATTAGCTCTGATATTCCACAGTGGAGAGAGGAGGAAGTGCAATTAGCATGTAAGGCCCTCACCAAGGGGCCCAGGCCACCAAGTATTAATACTTGTCCTCAGCCTCTCTCAATTCACAGAGTTTTGGAACCCATGACCCTTGCCTAGCGAGTGCTACTTAGTTGATGGTGAGTCCCTCCATCATAACAAAAGGCCAAGTACAGTTCCAAGCACAGTTCCCATAATCAGGGTAATAACAATTTATTCTTCCTGCCCCAATAACAGAGACACTGGGGATCCCACAGCAGCCAAAGTGACCATTTGGGCAGCTATGGCCTCATTCTAGGCGGGGTGGGTGTGCCTATGCAAATGAGATCGGCCCCTGAAGTTTTTTTCCACAACTTGCCACACCTCACCACCAGATGTCAGAGTGGAGCTCATCCTGACACTGCTTACACAGGTCCTGACAGAGAGTGATCATCTTGAGAGTACTACGTTATCTTTATTTTAAAAAAAACTAATAAAAGGAAAAGACATCAAAAAAGTCAACAACTTTGGAGAAAAACTTAAAACAAATAATGGTGTCCACTAATTAACTGTGAAACTAAACCCTCTGTAGTCCCAAACGGTGGCCCAAACAGCATTGTACTGAAAATGGCTAACAGGGAAAAGGGATTGCAAAAGCAAGAAACACATTTATAGCTATACAAATATTAGAGTCCTCGGCATTCCTAAAATCACTGATTGATTTCTTACATTAAAAACTTTATATCACCAGCCCTGAAAATTAATTTTAAAGAAAACTTTTTAAATCTACAGGTTTTCAGTGTGAAATACAGATAAGAACTCTACAGGCAAGAAAGCAACTGTGGTGGTTAATGTTTCAAATCTGAGGGGCATGGATTAAATCCTGTAGGCAGCATGAGCTAAATAAAAAAATCAAGTGCGAATGGAAGCAAAAATAACCTTGTTTTCCCCACGAGTACTCGGATTACTCTGGCTGGTTTGTACCCAAGACAGGTGGCAGAGTCTGTTTGGGAAAAGGGGGCCCTCCCGATCCGGTTATCTCCACATTCCAGCTTTCCTTTTGAAGGCAGGCAACATCTGCCTGGAAGGTGAGAGGCTAGGACCCAGAGCAATTCCCTCAATAGATCAAGGACAGGAGGCAGGACAGCTGTACCTTATTTTCAAAAAGCACAGTTGGAAAAGCTCCTGAAAAGGGTGCTGCTGCTGCCGCTAAGAAAATAAGTTACTCTCCGTTCTGTTAGGGGTTGCTACAAACACATGGACTTCTATTTGCCCATTTTGCTTTGTGAATCCTGTTTGAATATGCATTTGGAGGAACTAAGCAACTTTATGAAGGGACTTCACTTTGCGTTTGTGCTAAAATATATAGCACATTATTTCTGTTACAAGAAGGGCTTCCTTTGGGGGAAACTTTGGAAATGGGCTCAGACACAAATCTTCCTAGGTGAATGTACTTAATTAATCACTCTTATCCCCACTCATGCTTCAGGCAACTTGCCAGGGGAAAATCTATGTTTTCTAAGACTACACTTAAGACGGTCAGTTATTAGAAGCCAACAGAGCTGCCCAGTACCACGAGGACTTTGATGAACAGGAAGACTGTAATTTTTTGATCGAAATACAGCTATTTAACTTGTTGACTGCTGAGAAATACAAAAGAGCTATCATCGATGGCTGGATTTGTAAATCCCTTTTGTCCACCCGTATTCCCATTGGCCTCAGACCAACAAACTCATCCCGAGGAACTGAGGATGGACTAAAGTTACACTGTAAAAAGAACTCTTGCCTTCCATTTTATTAAAAGCACGCCAGTCCCCCAGTGCTCCAACCAGCAGCACTACAGGGCTTCTTGCTAATCCACCACCTTGCCACTCGTCCTATAGTAGAACTGCTTTCATGGGCATTCTGTGCTAGCTGCAAGGGGCATGTAATGGAACTCTCGTGATTAGAGTCACTGCCTCTTTTTAAAATTACAATTTGCAGATCCATATACTGGGACCCATTGAAAATGTTAAGATATTATTGATGTTAATGAAACTAGAAAAGCTGCACAGTAATAATTATAAATGTTACATTTGAGACCTAATTATCCTCTCAACATTAGGGCAGATGAACACTTGTCTAAAAATGGAAAGCCAATAAAAACAACTTTTAATAAAGCCTCTATAGCTTATTGGAAGTCTCGTCACTGGTATCAACCTTATTTGAAAGAATAGCTAAATTTGCAGTGTCTGCGTAACCCACACACCTGTGGGGGTGTGGTGTTCTGTCCCATCTAGTGGCACCAAGAACACTTGGAGAAAGAGATAAATTAGCCTGCACTACAGCCTTAGCTAATAGCCAGTTGGCTTTTAGCTCATGCGGTAGAAGCTCATGCACTAAGCTCCCGAGGTCCCTGGTTCGATCCTGCCTGCCAACGACTGGGATCTGTTGGCGTTACATCTGCACTGTAACTGAGGAGTAACAGCTTGCTCTCTCTGACCTCTATCTGGTTTTTCTGAGGTGCCTGTCATGGTAAGATCCAAGTGTATCAGAGAGTACATGGTCACATCAATAGAAATGCATATTGTTGAGTATAGTTTATACATAAGTGACACTAATTTGAACAGTTTGACCAATAGGTGGTACAGTAGAGTCCTTAAAGATCACCTGGAAAAGATCTTTTAAAAACAGTCCTGTTAGAGAAGAGAAGAAAAAAAAGAAAAGAAAAAAAAAAAAAGAAAAGAAGCTATGATATGTTTCAGAGTAACAGCCATGTTAGTCTGTATTCGCAAAAAGAAAAGGAGTACTTGTGGCACCTTAGAGACTAACCAATTTATTTGAGCATAAGCTTTCGTGAGCTACAGCTCACTTCATCGGATGCATACTATGGAAAGTGTAGAAGATCTTTTTATACACACAAAGCATGAAAAAATACCTCCCCCCACCCCACTCTCCTGTTGGTAATAGCTTATCTAAAGTGATCACTCTCCTTACAATGTGTATGATAATCAAGGTGGGCCATTTCCAGCACAAATCCAGGGTTTAACAAGAACGTTGGGGGGAGGGAGGAGGAGGAAAAAACAAGGGGAAATAGGTTACCTTGCATAATGACTTAGCCACTCCCAGTCTCTGTTCAAGCCTAAGTTAATTGTATCCAATTTGCAAATGAATTCCAATTCAACAGTCTCTCGCTGGAGTCTGGATTTGAAGTTTTTTTGTTGTAATATCGCAACTTTCATATATACAGACTATCCGAAAAGAAACTTTTGCTTTAAAGGGGTTTATTTATTCTTGTTTTTTATTTCTCCTTAGGATCATTCACTCTGGTCGTCTCTGATTTTACATGGTAGACATGTTAGGAGAATGTATATTGTTTACACTCACCCACTATTTTCACGAGAGGGGTTAGTTGCTCATCTTTTACAATTTGGAGAAAAAACATTTTTAAAAAAAAATTGAAAAGCCCTCTTCTCCCCACTCCCTCACACTTAGATGTGAGAGCTCAATGAGCTCTCTAGAAAACCTATGGAAGAATAGAGTTGACATTCCTTAGATTTTAAAAAAAATGGGAGAAGGGTTTGGGAAATGTTCACAACTTCTTTATACACTATAAAACAATATAAAAAAGATACAATCCTATTCTTTTCCCCTTGCAAGTCATCTTTAAGGCCAATTCCTCATACCATTAGAGACAATGGGAGCATTACCATGGACTTCAAAGACATCAGCATTTGGACATTAGTGAAGTTCTCCGATATAGTTGGAAAATTAAAGCAGTTTCTCAATGTAAGCTGAGGAAAAGAAGTTTAGTGAATCCTGGAGCCAAATGTTTTACTTGGCAGAAGTATGCTCTTCCCTTTTAGCCAACACAAATTATACTGCATGTGGGAATCTAAATAAACATCTTTCAATGTGCACATCTTTCTAATGAATAGGTGGGGGAAACCTTAATGGTTTGAAAAAGAGCATAAACTATCTTTAAAGCAGTAAAATTAAAAAGCTGGATCCTTAACATCGTGCCTCCTAAAAGCAATATTCAGCTCATGACATCATCTTAATTTACTTGCTCCGTGCCTGTTTTAAAAGTCTCTCAGTCTTCAAATTTTCCATTACCACTGCTTTACAAGTGCCCTGTATAAATATGTAACAAAACAAAAAGTTTTAATGGCTATAGTTACTAAACTCATCAGATAACAACCACATCAGCAGAAATACTGGGCCAAATTATGGCTTTAAGCCACTGGCCATGGGAGTGGGAAGAGGATTGAGAAAGGGCTGCACAGCAGCTAGAGTCTTCAAAGGCATTCTGGCTGATTTAGCCAGAGTTTCTCTGGGGCAGTACACAGAATGGGAGCTCTATGACCTTGTACACAGTGCAGGGTCACTTACATGGCCCTAAACACCAGCTGTTGTGGGAGATGGAACAAAAGCTCTTCTCTAACCCTCCCTGTCTCTTTCTCCCTCATCACCACGATTGTGGTTGACCCCCACTGGGGGGAAGAAACTGGGAACAGTGTCTGTGTGATGAGTGTGTGTTTGTCCGTTTGTGCACCTGTGTAGGGCTGATCACAATCTGAATTAAAATATGTTTATTAGAGTTGGCCACAAGTCAGGATTTTTCCTTTCTGAGAAAATGATAAGATCTCAAGAATTTTGTTTCATTATGAATTGGACCAAAGCCAAATTTTGAAAAAATTTCTCTTGAGCCAGAAATCCCCTCAAAAACATTTGATTCGGAACCAGACACATCACATTTCCAAAATGAAATACGCTCCCCAGGACCGGCAGTGACTGACTAAAATTGACATTCTTCTCAGTGTCACCACTGTACTGCATGGCAAGCTGCTCTGGGGCCATGGACCTTGAAATCCCTGTAGTTCCTGGCCCCAGGGCAGTCTGCATGGTGAGGCTGGCCTGGAGTCACGGAACCTGGAAGCCCAGGCTCCGCAGTGGCCCACCAAGCGATCTGGCAGGGAACTAGGCAAGTTTCCAGGGTTCCATCAAACCCCTGCCTTTGATCCGATGCACGTTCGAACCCAACTCAATTTCACACGACATTTTGGGTTCACCGAATCAGCATTTTCCAACCTAACTCTTTTGTTGGAAAATTTATGACCAGCTCTAATATTTATATAATGGACCAATGTGCAGAAAAGCAAATCTGCTGAACTCTCACATTTCTTGGTACAGTAAATGTTCAAAGAATCTGATGCTGGGCAGCAGGTTCAAGTATTTCCATGCACCTGTGAGACTGTCCCTCTGCCCCGACATGTGTCAGAGTATTTGTGCTGACTGCTATAGTTGTACTTCATTCAGAGCAAGAAATACAGCAGCCAGGGGGAACCAGAGTTCCCAAGTGAGCAGCATTCAGAGGATCACACCGGCATTTTGAACTGTGATCCTCCAGGATTGTCCTTGAGTCTCCAGGAATTAAAGATTAATCTTTAATTAAAGACTATGTCATATGATGAAATCTCCAGGAATTTGTCCAACCAAAGTTCGCAACCCTACACCACATACACACACAGAAAACCCCCAGAAAAAATAACAAAAGGGAAAGAATGTTTCATTCTATCTCCTCTGATTCAGCAGCATCATGAACCAAATGAATTTAGTATAAGAATCTACATTCTACTAGGTTTTAGACTACAATAGCCTGATCCTGTGAGATGCTGGGTGACCGAAACACCCAGAAGAACTCTCACTTCTTGTTGAAGCCAATGAGCATGGAAGACACTCACTACCTCACAGATCAGCGCCCCCCCCTTCTTTTAGTGTGACCTCACAAACATTTATAAGGGCATATATAAAAAAAACCTATGTGCCTCAAAGCAGTAAAAAATTGTCTATATTAACATGTTTCTTTTCCACCTTTGTCTTTATTTGGTATTTGAAGGGAAAAAAAAGACATTTACAAAGAACCAGCTTTCCATTCCCACCCTTCCCTCCCACTCTACCAAGTCCTTCTGTCCTGGCCAATGGGACAATCTGAATCTTGCAACTAATAAAATGAAATGGTCCTTAATAGACACATTGAGGGGAAACTGGGTTGCCTGTAGAAAATGGAAATCCAGAACCCTGCCCACTTATTCTGATTGGTTAAGCAAGCTGGCCAATACACAACTAATAGAAAAACTGACTTTGCCTGCGTGAATTAACTAGAAGAAACAGAAATCTGTCCACATCAAAGAACAGCAAGATACCTCACTTTAGGCCTTGAATTAGTCATTATCTGTCTACGTTTAATTCCAGTTTTTGTTAAACATATGAAAGAAATACTGTAATTATTATTATAAACATTTATATTGCCATAGTGCTTATAGAACACAATGAGGTCAGGCTAATTGTGCTTAGAACTGTATATCTAAAAAACAACAGTCCCAACTGCAATTTCATCCGCATTCACCGTCATGAACATTTCAAATGGCTCCAATTGGGACATACAAGGAAAACGTACACCAAAAAAATTAAGGACCCCCTAAAAAAGTAATATGGAGGGATTCATAAAAAATAAAGGCCTCTTTTTTGTATCCTCTCCTAAGCCCATCTTCCGTCCCACAATGCACTACATAGTATGCTTCCTACACCTAGGTTTGCTGATATTGTAATGAGCTCCTTAGTTTATGCTACTGCTGAGATTATAGTAGTTGCCTGGCCTAATATACAAAGCAGCTCTGAGAAATGGATGCTGGGATGTATGCTATATGTAGATATAAACTTTGTTAACAAAGAGATTTTTTTTTATTAAACATTATCACTAACAGCTATTTAATAGGGAAATTCAGGAAGCTTTAGTGTTACCTTAGGGGGACAACGGTGAAAAGAAGTCAGGTACCACAAGTGCCACCAGATACACTATTCGTTCAGTAGTGGGACGGAATAAAGGAAGATATCAGCTGTTCAACACATGGATAAGCTTAGGCCTTGGTAACAGCTGTGTATTCAGGACGCACATGCCTTTATAATGGCTGCAATGAAATAAGCCTTATTACCATGACTGTCTGGGTTTGCCAAAGTTATTCTTCTCCAGATGGTATAATACAATTTTTAGCTACTGAAGGACAATTAGAAGTTGAACTGGATTATTATGTCATGCAGCACCTATTTGGAGACACTGTCACATTTAATTTAAGGAAAATTATCCTACAAAAATCATACATGCTCAAGCTACTTCAGAGTTAATTAAAATTCTACAAGTGCTCCTTTTGCCTAACTCTAGTGTGTATTACTCCATTATTCATGGGCATCTACGTTCACTTTAAATGTTCTATTAATTGAATGTCTAAGTATTCATTAAGGAAACTGTAATTTTGATTTATGTGTTGTGGGAAGTCACCAAATTTAATTCCAACAATGGTTCCAGCAGCAGAATAGACATGTTCCTTCATAAAGGTTTCTTGCTGTAAAAAAACCTGGAGTTTTGTTATTGCAAAAAGAATAAACTGATTTTAAAGAGAGAAGAATTTGCAAAGGCAAAACCACAAAAACAGCCTCTCTATATAAGAAAAGCAGCATTTGAGAAACGTGCTTCTAGATCTGCGGTATGTGGTAAAACTTTGCTTGACAGTCCCTCAGATGGTATTAAATGGGGGGAAAAGAGTGTCAGATTTAGTAGGTAGTTCTTAAGCTTTGTTAAAGTCTGATCCTGTTAAGACAAACTCAGCAAAGGAGGGAGTAAAGGGGAAAAAAGAGCAAAACATGAAAATGCAGTTTCTGCTTCTAATGCTTGCTGTTCAGCTGCTAGAAAATCACAGCCACTGCACAAGATCCAAGTTCCCAGTCTAGGATGCCAGCTTTGCTTCCCTAGCTTGGGAAAACATTTGGCTAGATTGTTCTTATTTTCCTTTGGCCATTTTTTTTAAATAAACAAAGATTGGACTGTTCATATCCAATTTTAGCTTGCCAGACTGGTACTGCAAAGCATTCATCGCAAGGTTAAATTTGCCCTGCTTGGCCGAGTTGCACTCTTCTAAGACAGAAGGCAAAATGAGAAAGGTAGGAGGAATAAGGTGAGAGTGTAAATTGTCACACAGAGTCATTAGCAGGGATATTAGGTTCACATGGCAGGATTAGCTCAGAACAGAGCCACAGAGATAGAAATTTATCCAGTTGCCTCTCGTCTGATCTATTCAGAACATCTTTTAAGATGAGAAAGAAGGGCCAAGGACTGTTGACACTTCTACAGGCAATTGTGCAAGTGATGGTGCTCCAATCTCCTTTCTACCCTGAGCGGTGTCATTTTCTAAGTGTTCCCCAGAAAAGAAATGTCGAAGAAAAGTGGCAAATTTGCCTCATCAAATGTGACCAAAAAGACAAATTTCCAATGGGCCTCTGATTTTAAGGATATTTTGGCCTGTCATACAAAAAAACAACGTTGTAATCTCACCAGAAGCATGAAAAACTTCTAACCAACAGATCTTTTAGTTCAAACAAACCCAGTTTACACCATTTTTTTGACAGCTCAGTGGTTCCTTTCAGCAATGGTACAAACCAGGATTGCAGGTTAAAATCATTTTCCTGCTACTTTTCACACACTTTGGGCAATTTATACCAGAGTATTGTTCAGCATGATGAACACACACTTAAAGGCAATGGGGAGACTACGGTAGATTGGAAACATATTGGGGGGAAGGGGAAGAAGGGCACTGTAGACTGACTAGGTAGAAGAGGCAATTAATTAGGAGTGATATGGATAGGCAGGAGGGAGACAATGAAGACACACACATACGGTAGAAGTCTGAAGGTGCCCCTACCTTTATGCAAACAGGCTCCCAAGGGAGAAACCCTACACCAGGGTTTCTCAACCTGTGGTTCGGGACCCAAAATTGCGTCGCCAGAATGTTTCAAAGGGTTGTTTGGCAGTTCCTGTGGCTTCTGCCCCCCAGGGCTGGCTGGGCTCGCCTCCCTGCTCCAGGCGCTGCCACCTCTGGGGTCCCAGCACCACTCAGGTTTAGCCCAGCTGTCATGATGATGGGAGTCTGGGTAAGCCAAATTTAAGTGAGTGGCACTACAACCCCATGAGCCAGGTCACAACTCCACACAAACAAATTCGTTCCAGTCGTGGGGGCGGGGCCAAACTGAGTGGTGCTGCAACCCCAGAGGTTGCAATGCCTGGAGCAGAGAGCCAAGCCCAACCAGTCTCATAGCACAGGAGCTGCAGGAGCCCCACCACTGTGGACTGAGTGCCAGGCAAGACCCAACCCCCTGTGGGACATGATCCAACCAAAAATGCCCCAGGGCCTCTACCCCCAGACTATTTACAGGATCGAGACAGACCATAAATGTTTACAAATGGGTGCTGAGCCACAAAAGGTTGAGAACCACTTCTCTACACCATCACTGATGCCTGGGAAAGGAAAAGCAGAGCTGCCACCTGTAGATATCTGCTTGGGGATAAACCTGCCATCTCCCCCTGAACACACCTGAGGAGTCCTTCCCTGAATGCCCCAGGGAGGACAATCACAGCTAACGATCAGCCTGCTGCGGAGAAGGACATTTTAGAACAGGGGAGGGCAAACTATGGCCTGCAGGCTGGATCTGGCCCATCAGGGCTTTCAATCTGGCCTGCAGGATTGCCAGCCCCATGGCGCGGCAGGGCTAAGGTAGGCTCCCTGCCTGCCCTGGCCCTGCGCTGCTCCCGAAAGCGGCTGGCACCATGTCCCTGCGACCCCTGGGGGATGGGGTCAGAGGGCTTCATGCACTGCCCTCGCTTGCAGGCACCATCCCCCGCAGCCCCTATTGGCTGGGAACAGGGAACCGTGGCCAACGGGAGCTTTGGGGGTGGTACCTGTAGGCGAGGGCAGGGCGCTGCAGAGCCGCCTGCCCTGCCCCACCCCCAGGAACCATTGCTGGACATGCTGGCCACTTCCGGGAGAGGTGCGGGGCCAGGGCAGGCAGGCAGCCTGCATCCCGAACCCCTCCTGCACCGAGTCTCCTAACTCCCTGCCCTGCGCCCCCTGCTGCACCCCTCCTGCATCTCAACCCCCTGCCCTGAGCCCCCTCCTGCACCCCAACCCTTTGCCCTGAGCCCCTTCCTGCACACTGCATCCCCTCCCAGACTCCGCACTCCCTCCCGCACCCCAACCCCCCACCCCAGCCCTACATTCATAGCCCTGCAGACAGTTTTCCCATGCAGGTGTGGCCCTTGGGCCAAAAAGTTTACCCACCCCTTTTTTAGAAACAGAAGATCATAGAGCATCTTGGGACACATGAAGCTCCATAGATTCAGAGGAGTGTACAAACTCCTGATGTTTATCCAAACCCCAAAGCTTCTGCATCCCGGGATATGGATATTAAAACAACCTAGAATTCGCCTCACCTTGCCCTTCTGTGGCAGGGGACTCTTGGGTCCCAGATTATCTTGAGAACTGTCCCTGGAAAAAATATTAAACTGTTAACAACCATGATCTTCTACACACTCAGGTCTTTCTCTGCTCCTCTGCAATTTGATTCCTTTCCCTCCCTCCCTTCTGAAACACATGATCAGAGAAGGGAGCCAAGCATGCATCCTTGCTTTCCATCACACAGCAATGTTTTCTAGAGCAGTGTTCAGATCCCTGCTCTGACCATGTTTCACATGTCAGACGTGTGTGTGTGTGTGTGTGTGTGTGTGTGTGTGTGTGTGTGTGTGTGTGTGTGTGGTGCAAATGAACAGACTAAGTGCAGGAGAAGAGCAGATCAGCAGCTTGGAGGTATGCAGCATTCCCATGCTGCCAGGCAACATGTAGGGAAGTGAAGAGTAAGGGAGCTAGGGAGAGATAACAAAGAAAAAAAAGGGTGGTGGGGCAGGGAGAAAGTACAGCAGGAGAAACAAAGTTCAGGTTTCCCCTATTCTTGAAGAAGCACTGGCTAGCACTGCATAAATTTCCCTTTTCTTCTGGCAGCTGGGCAATTACTTCAGAATTGTACACATCTCATCAAAATCTATATTTCTGAATAACCATACAAGTGCATCACTAACTCCAGCAGATATGGCAGGAACCCTCTTTTAAAAAAATATTCTCTCCACCCTCCAATAAAAATAATCTCTGCCCCCGCCTATCCCAAACCTCAGCATAGAATAGAATCATAGAATATCAGGGTTGGAAGGGACCGCAGGAGGTCATCTAGTCCAACCCCCTGCTCAAAGCAGCACCAATCCCCAATTAAATCATCTACTTCTCTACCTCAGTAACCATGAAATATATGCAATACTGTGGAAGTAAATGGTCATACCAAACACTGTTATATTCTGCACTCTGAAATCGCTCAGACTGTTAAAGAAACATTTATATCTTTCGGATCATGTTGAATCCTCTCAGGATTATACAGAAAAAAGCAGATCAGAAATGCCAAAGGCATTTACAAAGTATTTTCTGTGAGTCATAAAATACCATGAAATATATGCAATACTGTGGAAGTAAATGGTCATACCAAACACTGTTATATTCTGCACTCTGAAATCGCTCAGACTGTTAAAGAAACATTTATATCTTTCGGATCATGTTGAATCCTCTCAGAATTATACAGAAAAAAGCAGATCAGAAATGCCAAAGGCATTTACAAAGTATTTTCTGTGAGTCATAAAATACCATGAAATATATGCAATACTGTGGAAGTAAATGGTCATACCAAACACTGTTATATTCTGTACTCTGAAATTGCTCAGACTGTTAAAGAAACATTTATATCTTTCGGATCATGTTGAATCCTCTCAGGATTATACACAAAAAAGCAGATCAGAAATGCCAAAGGCATTTACAAAGTATTTTCTGTGAGTCATAAAATACCACACCTTGTATACATGCCCATGTAGCCTACTACTGTGAAGGTACTTTATCTGAGCAGCCGCACCATTTTGTTTCTATTTTCACTACTCATGGGCCAAATATTGAGGTCCTTACTGTGGTGGGGTAGCTGCCCCACGCAGGAAAGAAGGGTTAAAGCAGGCCAGAGGGAGCCTGCACAGAACCCTCCAATTAGAGGAGGACTCACTAGGTGAGTCAATTGGGTGGTGGCTTGTTGCAGTGGCCAATCAGGGCCAGCAGGGGCCATATATAAAGGGCTGCTCAAGTGAGCAGAAGGAGTCTTTCCCTGGCTTGCTAGAAAGGACTAGCTACTTAGGAGCATCATGGCTAGAGCAGTGCTGGGCATAGTAGAAAGAGCTTCTGGCTGGCTGTTGCCAGACTGAGATCCTGGAGGAAGGACAGATAAGGTGCTAGGGCTCTGTGTTGTGTTTTCTCCGCTACCTGCCGCCCCCCCCCGCACACACTTGCCCTGAGAGAAGTAGCTAGCAAAGACTGCAGTTTGCCCCCCCCAGAGCAAGGGACTAGACTGGTGACTGCAGCTGGTTATTGAGGTGAGTGGCTGGACTATAGACTGCCGGTTCCCCCAAAAGAGGGGGAGACAGTAGAGCGGGGCACAGCCAGAGGTCTGGGGAGCGACGCGGGTCCCAGAGTGGTGGAGATAGCAAAGCAGGAGTAAGGGTGAGTGAGACACCACTGGAGTAGAGCACCCTGTGAAAAGAATTGAGATAATTCCAGAATGGCCAGCAGGATGCACCATGGTGGTGAGTCTCGCATTGCTACACTGCCTCATTCTGAATTTAGGCAAACTTCCCATTGACTTAAGACTAAATAGTTTGGCCCTGTGTCAGCATTTTGATTTGCCATGGTTATTGCTGACTTTGCAGTCAGAAATGAAGTTCATTATAAACAACCCCTCCACTCTGAAAAATCAACCAAACAAATCTTGTCAACCAAACTGAGCGAGCGGATCAATGATCCAAGTATGAATATTTCTGCTGGATGGAATTACCTCTTCAGTGCTACTTGCTCCAATTCAAACAAGTCTAATTTTACTTAAGTACTGGTGCTAGGGGGCACCAGAACTTAGTCAAGCAACGAAGTGTAGAAAATTAGCTGTGTTAACATGTACTGTATCCAAAAGTTTAAAGTGATCCTTTACCATCTAAGAATAAAAGG
Source organism: Caretta caretta (assembly GCF_965140235.1). Classification (NCBI taxonomy): domain Eukaryota; kingdom Metazoa; phylum Chordata; order Testudines; family Cheloniidae; genus Caretta; species Caretta caretta. The sequence continues at coordinate 91,369,510 of NC_134208.1, read as the reverse complement.
GCACTCGAACTGTAATGGCGTGGTGTAACCTGACACATTCAATTAAAAAATTAGAAGCAGTTTTAACTATTAAAATATTCCATAGCTGAGTATTGCACTAAAACAGCAAAAGGGAGTGATGCAAATAGCATGAGTTTGCTGTGAGGTAAGAACAAAAGATATTTTCATATGCCCTCAATTTGTGCAAGACCTGGAAAACTTCTATTAAGGTCAAAAAATCAATATGAGTATTGACTGCACTGTCTTGTAAATGCAATGATAGCACCATACAAACAGTAAAACAGTGACACACAACCATCTAACTTAACTTTTCAATCTTGGCAATTCACTACTGCTGGTGGGAAATAATGTTAAAAAAAACCTACCATATTCTATAGTACTGGCCCAAATTACAAAAATGTACAGAAGAATGCTACTGTAGCATTCTCCATCATTACTGTGGGATACTATAATTTTGCTAAAAGGGGCCACATAGAGTAATAGCAGGTAGAATGGATCAAGTTCAGAGATGATGTAACTCACATGTTGTTCAGTGGCTGTTAAAGTTTCTAATGGTTTAGGGCCCCATGTACTATGCTATTGTGAATTCATGGAATTGTCCAAGGAATCTGGCATTCTGCCACACTGCCAGGGAATTCCATTTTGGGGGTTCCAGAATCTACCATTTTGCCGCAGCCAGGGGCCCAACATTTATTTCCCTCTGCCCTGCCAGGACCTGGCTGCAGCTTCCACTCTTTGCTGCCTTCACCACAAGGAGGAATGCAGGACAGAAGCACCACTTTTCCCCTGCCCATAAAAGGAGCTAGAAAACAGGACAACTGTTCTGGCTCATCAGAGGGGCTGAACTGAGGCGCCATGGACAAGAGACAGAGCTCTGTGGGGCTGCTCTTAAATTACATAACACATTTTTTGTCGGGGGGGGGGTTCAAGGCCCTCCCACCCTCTTATAACACTGAAACTAACTGACAATTAAGGAACATCCCCCCACCCCTACCCAAATGTTATGTAATTTATAGACAGCCCTTATGCCTCCTGGGATGCAATGTGTGTAGGGCTAGGTTAAGGCAATCCAGGGCCTGAAGCGCACCAGGACATGACTCTTCAACTTTAAGGAAGTCTAAACTGGCACAATATAAATGTGGAGGCACTGGGAGAGAGGGCTGCAGCAACTGAAATAACTAACACAAATGTATAAGTTAAAGTAGCTCTCTCCCTGCAATTTTAAATGACACCTCTACATACTCTTGCAGCCTCGTGGTGTGTATATCGCACCAGGTCAGATGTGTAGGGTTCAATTCTGGCATCAATTACAGTTGTGTACTTAGGGGCAGCCCTAAACCCTTTATAGCATAACTTTCATCCTCCCTCAGATAGGTATGCTCCCAGAAATTTTTTCCATGGTGCACACTGTCATTCCCTGCGGAGCTATCCCCTCTGCAGCTGCTGGTGCCAGCTGAATCTGCATCATGCTCAGCCCGTGTTCCAGCTCAGACCTGCCCCAGTGTAGTGTCACTCCCCATCCCTGAGCCCTGGTCTACACTACAGAATTACTTCAGTATAACTATGTCACTCAGGTGTGAATAACCCACACCCCTAGGTGAGGTAGTTATACTGACCTAAGCACTGCTGTAGACAGCGCTATATCAGTGGGACCGTTTCTTTCGCCGACATAGCTAGTGCCTCTCATGAAGGTAGATTAATTTAGCTAATGGGAGAGCTCTCTCCTATCCAGCTTACAGCATCTTCATTGAAGTGCTACAGCAGCGCAGCTGCACCAATGCAGCATTTTAAGTGTAGACCTGCCCTGAGAGGGAACACAGGCTGCTGAAAGCCGAGCAAGGTGGGGGAGGTGGGCAGCCGTGGTGCAGGAACCTGCCCCATGGCTGTGGCAAGGAGGAGCAGTACTGGCCAGTCCAGTGCCTGGTGTGCCCACTCAGGTTTGGCCCTGTAGCCTCTCAGCCTCAGTTAGACTACTTATACAGTGGAGTCGCATCATACGCACATTTAATTTACGCGAATTCAACTATACGCGCTCGGTAAAAAAAAAAGAAAAATAACAATAACTCGCGGTGGTGGTGTACTGTTCAGGAGTCGACAGGAGAGCGCTTGGGGGTCAATTTATTGCTTCTAGATGCAATAAATTGACCCCCGCTGGATCGATTGCTTCCCGCCGATCCAGCGACCATCTCGCCGCGCTGACTGTGATTCTAGTGTTATCTTCATACAACATGGCCCCTAAACGCAAGCCAACTACTTCATCTGGTGCTCAACTGAAGAAACTGCGATCTATTCCAACGCTGGAGGAAAAACTGGCTGTGTTGGACTTACTGAGAGATGGTATGTCAGTCTCCAACGTGTAGCGTAAATATGGCCGCAATGAATCTAGCATCTGTGCCATCAAGATTCAAGAGAGAGAAATTCGTCAAGCCGTGGCATCAAGTGCTCCAATAACTGCTAAGGTGATGAGCCAGGTGCCTGATAAGACTTTAGTGAAGACTGAAAAGGCATTAAACTTATGGCTGGAAGACATAAACCATAAACGTGTGCCTATCGATGGCAACATGTTGCAAGAAAAGGCTCTTAGCCTCTACGTGCTGTTCCAACCTCCCGCCGAAGAGGGACAGCCTTCTGATGAGAAGGAATTCAAAGCCAGCCTAGGTTGGCTTAACAGTTTTAGGAACCGCTTCAACCTCAAAAACGTGCAGACTCCTGGTGAAGCTGCATCTGCCAATGAAGAGGCAGCAAAATCCTACCCCAAACAATTAAAGAAAATCACAGAAGAAAAGGGCTATCTTCCGGAACAAGTTTTTAATGCTGACGAGACTGGGCTCTTTTGGAAAAAAATGCCCAACCGCACTTACACTTCGAAATCAGAAAGACAAGCCCCTGGCTTCAAAGCAGCTAAAGACCGTGTGACTGTGTTGTTTTGTGGCAATGCGGCTGGGCATTTAATAAAGCCGGGCTGCAAATCCCCGTGCCCTAAAAGGCAAGAACAAAAATCTCCTGCCTGTGTTCTGGCAATCAAATAAAAAGGCTTAGGTGATGGCAGCATTATTTCTGGATTGGTTCCACAAGTCTTTCATTCCGGAGGTCAAGCGGTACCTCGAAGAGAAAGGACGTGACTTTAAAGCGTTGCTGATCATAGACAAAGCTCCTGGCCATCCTGAGGCACTCCGGTTTGCACATAACGACGTTGAAGTAGTCTTTCTCCCTTTTTATTCTTTCAAGCTTCCGTCTTCTCTCTTTTTGACTATAGGTGATTTTCGCCTTATGCGCTGACTTTAGAACCTAACTCCCATGTAAGATGCGACTCCACTGTACTCACTTATTGACCTGTAATTTACATCACTTTAACTATAAACCTCTGAATCTGTCCCACTGCCCTATCTATTTCTGTATTTAACTGAGCTTGGCCTTGAATCTCACAGTGCAACTAGCCACTTGTTTCTTGCCATGGTTCGTATCCCTTTCATTTCTTCCCAGACTACAATGGCTTTAGCAAAACAACATAAAAAGAGCTTGATTTCAAGCACTTTAGTCAATGAGTACATTTACAGAAGTGCACTGAAATAATACCCCTAGGCTATTTCACATTAAGAGTAATACAAAAGCTTATTGTGGCTGAATGATAGAAACATAATTAGCAAGAGTTCCCATTGTTCCCAAGTTGCTATTATTTAGAAGAGCCCCCTCTACCTGGAGTTAGGCTTTTGACCTACTCTGAATTTCAGAATCAGTAGTAACTGAGGAATGAGTGTATTAGAAAAGCAAACAGGCATAGGATGAAATCATAACGATTTCATTAGTTGATAACACAGCAAGGCCCTACTGCTGCTAAGAGATTTGGCAGCCAGCAAGCTATGTTTATGACCTGAAGCACTGTAATGAAGGAGAGAGATTCTCACAGAAAGAGCACTCTAATTTTTGCTCACGTTTAACAATGTCGCTAAAGAGATGGTTCTGTACCTGGTAAACACAGGCTATTACTACTCCAGGGGATTCCGTATCAAATGTCCACCATCACCAACTGAGAATAAGCATAGGAGCACATCTCCAGAATCAGTATTGAGATTACCAATACTACACAATTTCATGGTTTACTGGTCACCGTGGCAAATAACCCCTTCAATAATGTACACTGAGGGTGACAATGATGAAAATCTTCCCAAGAAGTAGTGGGGTTCAGAAGCAGGGTTAGACTAGAACTTCAGAGATACTTTTCATATGGGTTGCGATAGCATGGGACCTTGGAAAACACTGGCTTGCAGGTTTACTCCAATTGATTTCCAACACTGGCAAAAAAGTTCATTACAAATATTGCAAGCAGCTCATGATGCTGTTTCACTAACCACATATCTTTGCTAATTAAACACAAATCATAACTCAAACACAGCATTACTAATGATTAGCTCCCCCACTTAAAAATGAAGGGAAACAAACAATACATTTCTTTCATTCCTTAGTCATGATTTCTCTGCTTCAGTAGCCTACATGCCCATACTGAATGTTCCCGACCTTTCCAATATCAGCACTCCGGCCCAAATCCTGCAGTGAGTGCCATGTGAGCTCTGGGCTTCATCGATACGTATATCAGTGCAGGATCCAGACCTAATATCACTTCTCACCACTCAACAAGTTTACCAAGGAACTTCTTTACAATCTGGGGGATGGAGTCAGAGACCTCTTCAAATGGGACTGGACCCAGAGTCAATTGAAATCAATGCAAAAAACTCCAAGTTGACTTCAGTGGGTTTTGGATCAGACCCAAGCTGAAGTATATTTTGGTTTAGCACAATTCAATTTTTATTTTTTTTTTATAATTTTGATGGATAATGTCAGTTTATTTGAAGCATTTTTTTCTCTTTAAATGTTCACCATTGTGGGACATTATAGGGGGGTGTCGTACATTATTTAATGACAGTAGATAGTGTGGTTCAAAAAGTTAAAGCTTTATAATCATTAACACAAATTGTCAACATCATCCTTAAATGAAACTAAGTTCCCAAGCAGCATTTTTTCTTTGCCTATCTGCAAATTTCAGTTATTAATAAATGGAAATATTTTTGTCAGTTTGTGTGGACAGTGAAATTGATGTTTACTGACATTTACCAATAAAAATCTAATCCAAACCTAAGGATATATTGTAACGCATGCATTCCCAGGAGACTCTATAAATCTCTTCCACAATAAATTTCGTTTCCACCAGCTTGGGGAGACATCCACACACCCACACATTTGTTTTTCAGACCAGGGCCTTCATTTTCAAACTGGTATGGTAAGCTGGATGCCTAAATCATGCATTTAACCTCACAGAGAAACATTTAGGTGCTTAAATACCTAATACTTTTAGGAACGTATATGCCAATATGAGCACCAAAATATGTGATTCCCAAGTTAGGTGTCCCATGTTTTGTGTCTGACTGTAGAAAGTGTTGCCAATAAGCTTAGGAATTAGAAAAAGAGACTAGGTACTATGAGAAAACACTCATTCTTCCACTGGGTTAGAAAATTAGCCCTATCTTGAGAATGATTTTCTTCCTATCCCATGGTACGCCAGATGACATCTGTGGCATCGTTCCAGGTGCGAACAAAGACATCTTTATGTCCTGGTTGGTTTACCTGGGGTGATGGCAGGGACTGGGTTGGGAATTTGTTCTTATGGCAGTTCTACGATCTGTCTGATTCTTGGAACATGTTGCAATTTTGAAATTCTGGGTTTTATCTACACTTTTGTTAAAATGTCCAGGGGTCTTCAGGTATGAATGCCTTATCAATTACATTGTTATCAGAAGTTTTCTTTGATGGTTTCCCTCCTGCTCACCTTCTCTGAAAAATTGCTCTAGGGTACTGGGTCACTGTCTCATGCATTGGGCCTGCATCCTTTCTCCTAAAAAAAAGAGTTGTATTTTAAATCTGAAGCTGCTCCATGTAGGCTGGAATTTTACAGTGTTTTGCACTATGAATAAAGTTAAGGTAACATATTTTATTTGTCATATCTGAATAAAGGCTAATTCTTTCACTTACACTTAGGGAAATCAGAAGTAGTGTTATTACAGTAAATGTATTTATACTGAGGTTAACCCCTGCAAGTGAGATCAGAATCAAGCCCAATATGTTTTAATTTGTTTAACAAGCATTATACAGAATAAAAAAGTTCGAATGCTTTAAAAGCCTGTCCCTAGCAACTCCTGCTCTGTTGTGTTTTTCTCCCTTTCCTAAGGCTCAGAAAGTATTCTGAACATTTTCTGTGTTCTTCAGGAGTTCATTTTCTATTCTCTGCAATGTCTTTTATTTCATAACATAAAAGATCTTATGAATGACCTCCTGAGGGGATAAACAAAAACCAGGTGTCCCATACTGTTTCTTTTAGATCTGTCAGCAGCCTTTGATACTGTTGCCTATGAAATTTCCACATGCGTGTGGACGCTGGTAGGGATAGACAGGCCTGCACAGGAGTGATTCTGTTATTTTTCTCTCCACAGGGACCCTGAATATCGGGCAATTGCTCAACTGAGACGACTCTCTTATGAAGGATATAAGAAGGATCTATCTTGTCAACCCTTCTATTTGATGTGTACACAAGGCCCCTAGAGAGATGGTTTGCGTGAAGTATGATTAGTACACCGGCGATAATGAAAACTGGGAGGGAACAGAGCCCTTTCCACATTTTTGACAAAAAAGCAGAGTAACCAATACCTCAGGGGTCTGGGCACTCACATGGAAGGTGGAAGACCCAAGTCCCTGCTCTGAATCCGGCAGAGCGAGGAGTTGGGTCTCCCACCTTGCATGTAGGTGCCCTAACTACCTTCCTATTGGCTATTCTCAGAGCTCTCTCTCAACTGTCCTGGACCTGAGAAAGTTTAGTCGAAATTGGTACAATCCCATGAAAAGTTTCCATTTTGACAAATCCATGTCTTCTAACAAAAAATAGTTTCAAAAAATTTCCAACCAGCTCTCAGGATAACACTCATTAGCATTATGTTTATTTCATCAGACCTTGCTGACTGACTTTCCTAGTATCTGGTTAAGGAACAGACTCAGGTAAAAGTAGCTGTCTGAAGTTCATTCCGGATAAGACAGATAATGCTGGTGGACTGGAAAAAGCAACTTGAAGTAGTTGCAGTAATGTCAAACTGCACAATTGAACAGGCATGCCTGTCTTGCATTATCAAGTTTTGAACCCTAGGAGTCCTGTTGAATCCCAGGATACTTCTAGATCTCTTCACGACGGAGGTAGCCATTAATTACTTTTTTCCATCTTCATTTGGCTAGGACTTTTGTCTTCAAATAGATTGCTGCAGCACATTTTACTTGATACCTGAAGACCACTCACAGCTAAACTACTGCAGAATTTACCTACTTATGTTGTTTTGCAAAGAGAATGCATTATCCCAGCTCTTCAAAGATGGTATTAGGTTCCAATTTCTAACTGGGTGCAATTCAAGATATTTTGGTTCTCTGGTTAAATTTTGTGGTTTGGGTTATGGGTGTCTGTGAGACCTTGCCTCTCAGTGCTTTTCTCTGACAGTGAAATAACCTGGAGGCATGAACTAACCGCTTCCAGATTTGAGCATTACGGAGCCCTCAATACTGGAATTTGCTCCCCCTACTGGCTGGTAGAGAGCAAACCCACTGACTTTTGGGGAATATTGCAGGGCTCAACTATAGTTCAAAAGGTGTATGTAGAAAGTGTTCTTACCTATGAACCACTAGGTAAGCTAACCTGCTGTAGCCAGTGCTTTACCTGTACTTATAATGGTTGATATTGCAAGAACTAGTAATATCTTAACTTTTTCCACAGGCTGCCATATGAGGAGAGATTAATAAGACTGGGCCTTTTCAGCTTGGAAAACAGACGAAGGGCGGATATCATAGAGGTCTATAAAATCATCACTGGTGTGGAGAAAGTAAATAAGGAAGTGTTATTTATTCCTCCTCAAAACACAAGAACTAGGGGCCACCAAACGAAATTAATAGGCAGCAGGTTTAAAACAAAGTATTTTTTCACACAATGCACAGTCAACCTGTGGAACTCCTTGCCAGAGGATGTTGTGAAGGCCAAGACTATAACAGGTCTAGATAAGTTCATGGAGGATAGGTTCATCAATGGCTATTAGCCAGGATGGACAGGGATGGTGCCCCTAATCCAGGGGTGGGCAAACATTTGGCCCATGGGCAACATTGGGGTTGTGATAACTGTATGGAGGGCCAGGTAGGGAAGTCTGTGCCTCCCCAAACAGCCTGGCCTCTGCCCCCGACTGCTCCCCTAAGAACCCCGAACCCATCCATGCCCCCTGTTCCTTGGCCCCTGACTGCACCCTCCTGGGACCCCACCCCCTATCCAACCTCCACTGCTCCCTGTCCCCTGACTACCCAGACCCCTATCCACACCCTTGCCCCCTGACAGGTCCCCTGGGACTCCCACATCTATCCAACCCCCCCTGTTCCCTGTCTCCTGACCACCATCCCCAGAACCACGGCCCCATCCAACCGCTCCCTGACTGCCCCCTGGGACCCCCTGCCCTTTATCCAACCCCTGCTCCCTGCCCCCTTACCAGGCTGCTCAGAGCAGCAGGAGCTCACAGCCCTGCCGCCTGGCCAGAGCCAGCCACGCCACCCCACCGCTTGGCAGGAGCGGAGGGCCAGAGCGCTAACGGCACAGCGAGCTGAGGCTGTGGGGCAAGGGGGGACAGCAGGGGAGGGGCCGGGGGCTAGCCTCCCTGGCTGGGAGCTCAAGGGCCAGGCAGGATGGTCCCGCAGGCCAGATGTGGCCCGCAGGCCGTAGTTTGCCCACCTCTGCCAGCCAGAAGCTGGAAATGGACAACAGGGGATGGATGACTTGATGATTACCTGTTCTGTTCATTCCCTCTGGGGCACCTGGCAGTGGCCACTATCAGAGGACAGGATACTGGGCTAGATGGACCTTTGTCTGACCCAGTATGGCTGTTTTTTTGTTATGTTCTTTTAACACAACAGCTATATCTCACGCTTTTGTTTGCAGGACACTAGTGAAGTGTGTTGTATCTAATCTTTTAATTTGTAGCTGTGTTAAAGGCATTCATTGTCCTGTTTTTGATAAATTATATATTTATTTAAAATATTGCTGAGTCCACAGCAACAAGCAGCCCAGGACAGCCAGTGAGTGCCGCTCCTTCACACTGCTGCTCTGTTACATGAATGGTCATATGTGTAGTGGAATGACACATCTTCACAGCATTTCATGCCAGGACCTTCCTGAGAAAACAACAAAATCCCGGAGTAGGAACAAGGAGGATGTGTGGTGTGGAAAAGTTGGCAGCAACCTTTAATCTGAAATACACTGACTCTTGATAGATGTTTATGCCAGTAAAAACTGAACTTTTTTTGTTTTTACTATATTGTGATAGGCTTCTTTTTTCTAAATTAGAATGTGATTGTCTTAGCTCTGTTAAAGATTACATTATTGGGAGGGGGTGGGGATTGTAGAAGGAAATAGTATGCAAAATGTCATAATTACCATCTCACCCCATATGACCTTGTGATTAAAATGCCATGAATCAATATTTAATGCCCTGTTTAACGTTTTATAAAGTTTTCCCTGGTATGTCACGCATGCAAAAGCTGGCACCTGGACCAGCATCAAATTCTCCCAAATTGGGGCTTGGGTGAGCTCATCACATCATGGTAAAAACTAGTCTTTGTTCTCACTGTGACATCTTGCATTAATAGGAGATCATTTTCTCACAATCACCACCATTCATCCTGAGTGCAATGGGGTCTGCATCGAACAACTCCTCATTGAGCTGCAGAAAACAGGGAAATAACTGCCGAGTTTTCCCAGTTACGCTATTGATATTTAAGTGCTGTTCTCTGTGGGGACATAACAGCTTAACTCCAAAAGGGCTGTGACCTATTTTCATGATTACTGCTGCATTAATGAACAAATTGTTTCAGAAAAAGGCATGCTACCAAAGTTTCAAGAAAGATGAGGCTACTGCAAGAGCAGGCTGGAATAGATAAAATATCTAGCTCATATACAGCTAGCTGTTGCAATCATGGGCTGAGCAACAAAGTAGACGTGTACAAATCTGCAAGCATATACAGGTTTACACACTGTTTCTGTATTCTAATTCTGAATTTATCTTTGAAGCTGTTTCAAAGACTCTTAGATTTGGGGGGGGGTATTTAAAAATACATCCTGTCCTCATGCCCAACTGTACTGTGGCAGCAGAGAATGATATAACAAGTCAGCAGCACTAAAATACACATTTCATTTTCATGAGTTTGTGTTTGATTTCCTAGGCAAGCACATATCAAAACAATATGTGGTTGTCATTACGGTTCTCCATTTTTCACCTGTTATTTGGCAACAAGTTTGGCTGAGACACCAAGATAGTACAGGAACAATTCCAGCTCAATAGCCACTTAGATACTTCCAGTTTGCGTGATGCTCTCCCACCAACACAGTCCTAACCACATTGGTGCTTAAGTCAATATAAGTTATATTGCTACGGTGGGGCGGGGGGTGTCTAATTCACACCTCCGCATGACATAACTTATGTCAACTTAAGCTGTAGTGTAGCCATAGCCTAAACAAAGCAGTTACTTGTTGGGCCTAATGCTAATTTACACTAAGATCCCTTTATACTGGCGGAGGGGTGCCCATTAATTTTTCCTTTTTCACCTGTAGAACTTCTTAGTGAATACACAATAAAATTGCTAACCTTGAGCTTAATTGTTTTCAGAGTGTAACATCCTGTACACAAGGACAGTGAGCTAACACACACCTATGTCAATAATGGCCTTGTAATAAGGCCGGCAGCCTTCTCAGCACCTACTCATCGCCACAGGTCACTTTACAGCAAGCTGCCTGTTTTCCCCCCCTCTTCAGAACCCGTTAAAACTCGCACAGTCCAAAAATCACTCCCCTTCTGCGGGTCCAATTTATTTAGTACTCGGGTATGCACTGGCTCTCCAGGCCCCACCCCACTGTATCTTCCTCCTTAGACGGGGGTTCTCACAATGGAGTCCTAATTCAGAGATGCTCCTGGCTGGAGTTCAGCCTCCTGGCTCTGACTACTCAACTCCCCTCGTAATCAAGGTCTTCCCTGCAGGGGCTTCTCACTCCCTGACATTTTCTGAACTTCCCACCTTTCTGAATCTTCCAGGGGAAACAGGTGCCCTCCATCAGTCCCCATACGGCTGTTAACATGGCACAGGTGGGCTGGAGCAGTTCCTTCAGTAATCAGGGTTGGCTGGCCCCCAGGCCTTGAGCCCTTAAGGGGCAAACCTGTTAGAGACTTTACATCACTTTCTACAAAAGGAAATTCAGCCAGGGTGTGGATTTACTGGGAATGCCACAGGCAGAGTTATACTAGCTATAGTTCTATACTGTTCTCATTTTACACTCTCTGGGCACTAGAGAATAACTCCAAGTTCTGTTTGGCCTAGCCATGCCCTGCTCTTCCCTGTATTTGACTCCTAAAAGTGGAAGATATGGGCAAGCATTATAAGTGCCCTTGTATTCATTACACATGACTGATTAATTAGGGGACCATACGTTATGGCCATCTGAGGAGTATTTCAGAATTACTCTCTAAACAAACAGTATACACAGAAGAAACTGGTCAAAAATTTCAAATCAATATTTTTTTAATGACTTGTAACTCAAAAATAATTTAAAAATAGGGTTTTATATCTGAAGCTGGTTATAATCTCAATGATACATCAATGTCAGGAAATTGCAAATAAGGAGAGTGGCACCAAGTACCCCAAATGCACAATATAGGAGGAAATTCCCTCTAATGGATCCTAAGTGCACATAATCATTCTATATGTAATAGATGAGCATGTGGTATATCTGCATACATTATTTGCTGTTACTGCTGGGGAAAAATATATTGTCTTCTTAGTCTGGCATAAAACTATATAATAGTAGACCTCTGGGTTGAAAAAAAGCATGTCTTTAAAAATTCCCAGATTCACTATTTTATCAGAAAAACACAGATAAATTCCTAAATATTCAAACAGAAAACCATTGAGAAGGCCAACACTGATGTGAAAGCAGTATCTGTCCCCAACTGCAGCTTAAGGACTCCTCAGACTTATGTTGCTTAGTTAAAAGAAACAAGTGCTTTAAAAATAAGCTGGTGGTATTTGCTAGCAGGCTTTTATTTTTAGAATGTTGGCTGTGAACAGAATATATATCTATATTTCTTTTACTCTTTGCATAAATCTGTATCAGAGGCAGCATGGTTTAATAAGACACTGGACTGAGAATCAGGACTGTGGTGTTCCTGGTTCCACCACTGACTGGCTGTGAGACCTTGGGCAAATCACTTCACTTCTCTGTACTCTGGTTTCCCTGCCTACCCTATCTTGGCCATTCAGACTGTAAGTTCTTCATGGCAGGGAGTGTCTTTCTCTATGTGCTTGTACAGCATCTAGCACAATGGGTCCCCGATTTTGGTGCGGGCTGTAGATGCTAATGTCATTGTAACATTCTATACTATGGGGAGCACCCTGTAACCCCCATATTCCTCATTTATATAAATTGTGATCTTGTATATAAAGCATGCCATGTGAGGTATCATTGGAAAGGTTATGATCTGCTGAAACCCATTGTTTCATCTAAATATGTACATCATAATGCATATGAAGTTATGGGAATGTGCTGCATGGTTATCAATAAAATATGCTGTAGGAGCGCCCAGATACTTTCCTTAGCATTGTCTCTGGAGAGATAGTAACCAACGCCCGGGCGGGTGCCAAACAACCCATCAACAGCCACTGTCTAGCAAGGGAGTTACAAATCAATGACTCACCTGGACTTGTGTTCTCCAAGCACATGGACTAAGGGTATAAAACAGAACACAGTGGCCACATGCTGGGCCTTTCTCCTGCCCACAACTATGCTGCAAGCAACAAAGACCGAAGACTCCGACAGCGGACTGGCCCAGGTTTAAGGGATAAACCTGTACATTAGGACTGCAGTATAGAGTGGGATGAGAAAAATTGCTTAATCAAGATGTTGCCCAGTCTAATAGGGTTGAGAGTTTAGACTGCGTACTTATATTTTATTTTGATAACTACTGACTTTTTGCCTATTACTTATAATCACTTAAAATATATCTTTTAGTCAATAAATTTGTTTAACTGTATATCAGTGAGTTTGCCTGAAATGTGTGGTAAATCTACTCAGGTTTGCAAAGGCAGGTGTATATCCACTTTCCCTTGATGAAGTGATGAACCAATTAATAAATTTGCACTGCTTGTCTTGAGCAGTGCAAGGTGGTATATTCCTGAGGTAGTGCGGGGAGCTGGGGGGGATTTGGCTGGTGCCTTTCTCTGGGTGATTCATGGGTGGCTCTGGGAGCATTCATGCAATCTAGCTGGGTGGAGGCCTCCACATGTGATTGTGCTGAGTGATGACAGTGCCTGGAGGGGTTGCTGTTTGCCACTAGCAAGGCATTGTGAGATACAGCCCAGGCTTGAGAGTTTAAGTGGGCACAGTGGTCCCACAGTCCCAGGCTGCACCCTGGGGAGCTCATCACAGTCATCCAATACAAAATAATAATTGCTTTACAAACTGCAGATGCTAAACTGGTCATGCTGAAGCTCATGGCTTTCAGTAAAGGCTCCTGAAGGCCACAAAATGCTCGATATTTCAATATTCTTTTTATTAATAATAAATCAGTTTCTTACTATTTGATTCCTTTTCCTTGGGGGGCTCTGTGTGTAGAGAAAGCCAGTATATATGGCTAAGAAGTCCCTTGTTTGGAGAGGCTGGATCCATCCATAGTCACTTGATTGTTTCCTCAAGCCCACACATTTTATAATGCTTTACTATAGGCTATTGGTAAGGCTGTGTGTCTGTCACAGAAGTCACAGATTCCGTGACTTCCCATGACTTCTGCAGCAGCCGGTTCTTGGGCAGCCCCTTCGCCAGCAGCAGCAGTTTGGGTGTGTGGGAGGGGGCTCAGGGCTGGGGTGCATGGTGATGCTTACCTGTGGGGGGGGCTCCCTGGTGCTTACCTGTGGGGGGGCTCCCTGGCTCCCATTGGCATATCCCTGTAGCTCCTAGGCAGAGCAGCTGGGGGGCTCTGCGTGCTGCCTGTGCCCACAGGTGCCACCCCTGCAGCTCCCATTGGCTGGGGTTCCCAGCTAATGGGAGCTGCGGAGCTGACGCTTGTGATGGGAGTAGCGCACAGAGCCCCCCTGGCTGCCCCTCCCCCTAGGAGCTCTAGGGACATGCTGGTCGGAGCTGGGTAGGAAGCCTGCCTGCCCTGCCAACCCTTGGCCCCTGCCCAGGACCAGCAGGGACCGGGGCTGCGTGCTGCCGCCTGGCCCCCCACACCTCCCAGCAACAGCAGGGGTCCAGGGCCGCACACTGCTGCCCACTCCCGCTGCCCAGCACCCATGGTCCCCCAGCCCAAGTTTTACTTAGGGGCATATAGTGAAAGTCATGGACAGCTCACAGGCCATGAAATTTGTTTACTGCCTGTGACCTGTCCATGACTTACTAAAAATACCCGTGACTAAAACATAGCCTTAGTTATTGGCCATCTTGTCTGATAATTAAACAATTTGCCATGTACCCTACCTCCTCATGACAATTTTCTGACCTCGTGAATAGTATTTTTCAATTCAAAAGGGTGACTGATCAAAAAGCTCTTAAAGCCAGAAGAAATGCAGAGGGGTTTATGTTGTTTTCACATCTAACCTTGTTTAAAACAATGCTTCCCATTGTTACTGAGGCTTACCAATGCAGCCTGGATTTGCAACACACACACTCTTTTGACATAATAAAATTGCTGGACAATAGTGATGCCTCACAATGGATCATAATCTCATGTAACTGTAATCTCTTTAATCTGTATCTGACCCCATTTTCCTGTTTGCTGTGAATTACCATGCTGGAAGGGACATTTGGGCTCAGAGCTAATGGAGACAATGGCCTCAGTTTTCAAGAATGACTAGTGATTTTGGGAGCCCAACTTGAGACACTGTAAAAGGGCCTGATTTTTAGAGGAGTGAGGACCTGACCTCTGAAAATCCATTTAAAGGTGTCTTAAAACTGAGATGCACAAAATCATTAGTCACTTTTGAAAACTGAGACCATTAATTACCTTAGCCTCTGAAAGCTGGCATATGACAAAGAAATCTGTTCCTTGTTCTTTTCAGGCCCAATCCCAGCAGGTGCTGACATTGGTGAGACGTAAGGATGCTCAGCACCTCACAGGAACAGGATGTCATTGCCCATTTGTTAAGAAATGTAGAAACACAATTTTAAGTCTATTAATTTTGCTGCCAACATAATGAAAGAATCATGTTGATTCAGTACAACCAGGGAAGTTGTACTCAAAATATAAGCATGTTGTGGTCTCCCTCACCCTCATAAAACCCACCTTTGATCCCACCTGTCTCTCCAACTTCCTTCTTCTGTTCACCTCTTAACTGAATTTGCAATTAGCCAATATTGCCCTGAGTTGCCAATTTCATCCGCTATTCCCTGCAATCTGGCACCACTCTCACCAAGCTCTAACAATTTCTTCATAGCCAAATCTCAGATCTCTACTCAATATACACCCTCCTTGGACCTCTATTGCTATTGACAGTTGATCATATCCTCATTTTCAAAATATTGTACTATATGGACTTACAAAACTCTGTCCTCTGCTTTTTCTCCTACCTCACTTTCAGCATCTCTTCCCCTCTCTATAGAGAGGTTCAGAGTCCCTGTGGTCCCCTCCACTCCATTTCTTCCTTTACACCCAATCTCTGAGTGATCTCATCGGCTCACATAGCTTCACCTATCATCTTTACTCCTGCGAATCACAAGTCTGCCTTTCTGCACCCGATATTCCGCCCTTGATCCAATCCCATGTCGGAGCCTGTCTCTGCCAGTATTTCCTGGATGTCTCATTAATTTATCTTTTGCATGGCCAAAACTTAAATTCTCTTCTCTTTCCCACCAAGCCCACCATTCTCTGGCACTGCTGACCTCCACTTTAAAATCCCTCCACAAGACCCACTTCTTCCATTATGCTTCAAATAATCTAGCTGACTAATAATGGCTAGGTAGAAGAGTAGATAGGGATGGCTGATTATATATAATATTACAGATATAATATGGTTTATCCATCTCCCACCACACTTTGTATATTACTATCCATACATACAGAAAGACACAACTTCTGCCCCAAAGAGTATCTAGCACATTGTAGGCACTACTGAAATAGAAAAGAATAACCACAATTAATAATAGTTGTCGTGTAGAATTTACTGTTTTTTCAGGGTACTGTGGCTCACTTTTTCTTACCCCCAAATTGGGCTAGGCATTCACAAGGGCAGTGAGGGTGAACTTTTTGACTTTGGCTCATCAGATTAATGCATTGGTGCTGAAGTAGGAGTGATGGGAGTGTGGTAGCACTTCTGGCTTGAAGTGGTTTCCATCACATACGGGGTTTACAGTTTGGTTCAAAGGCTCTTGGCACCCCTGCATTAATGGTGTGGACTGTTGCCTCCTGTAGCAGCACAACTTCTGAAGATGTCTGGGGAAAGACTAATTCTTGCAGATCCAGTGTGACAAACAGGGCACTTAGCTTTCTTTGCATGAGTGGATTCATTATGTGCAGATGTTTGGTGCACTTCTGCAAATTTTTACAGATGAACAAGTCACATCATTGTGTTATTTGACCAGAAATGAAGCATGGCCTAATGCCATCTGCAAAAATTCATGTCTTTTTGATTTAGAACCTCAGGCAAAGCATAGAGACAAAATGAACTGGAATATACCTGGAGATGCCAGATGACTCCTGCGATGAGTAACAATCTGAAAATAAACTGAATTCTTCATTACATTGAATCTTTTGAATCCTTTAATCTGTTTTGGCAGTTTTTCATCAACAGCTTCCCTTGAACTGTACCCCAATGGATGCTTTCAAAGAACAACAAAAATAAGACAAGCACAAAATATTTCACTGTACCATGAAAACAAGTACAACCACCATGGTATCTTGTGAATTCTATTTATGCCTCGGATTCAAAAATGACACAACACATACTTACATGGGAAACTAGATAAAAGGGCTACAGTGCAATTAACTGACACCCATTTTTTCCCAATTATGTGACAAAGTTCCTTAATTTTCAAACCTTATGTAGTTGGAATACAAAATCCTCTTTCAATGCTACTAGAACCTGGATAAGTTAGACAAAATATTGACTCTGAATTATCCCCATGCACTATAGGGAGTGCAAACCAACACTGGGGAACAAGCCCCAGGCTGGCTAATTTCAACAAGATACAGTCTCAACTGAAAAAATCTTATCCAAGCCCAGAGAAATCTCCAGTGCGGAAGAAGCAATTCTAGAGTGAAGTAGTTGAGGAAACACAGTCAGGCCTGAATAGCTGGTTAGTCAATATATTTTTGTTAGCAAAGAGATACATCATCATCAGGAAAAGAAAGCAGCACTTCCTCCTTCCCTTGCCCTTACTGAGACTGACTGATAGACCCAAATATCATGGTTCACCAAAACAGAAAATTTCACATACATGTAAGATGGATTGGGCCAAATGCATCCTTGGTGTAACTCAGCTGACTTCATCTAGAGTTAAAACAGAGACAAATTTTGTTCCCAGTATCTTCTATAATATATGGGTATTAATCAAAATATTTGCTAGAGCCAGTGGAATATTTTAACACTATTTATGCTCTAGCAGCATTGGCTTCTAACAAAGAATCTCTATAATAAACCATATCATGCTTCAAAAATCTCAGACCTATACCTTCCCAGTTTTGAGGTCTCTGCCTTTATTCTGAATACACACTTTGTTCAGCAAAGATGGACTGCTTACCGGAGGACAGCTAAGATTTTACTGTTAATGAGACAGCCAACCTTGAACACTTTGTTGAACCATGTTCTGGATAAAGAATCCATGGATATTATTCTCAAGGTCATTTCCATCCTTCATAATATTAAATTCCTTTCACTTACATTTGTGAGTCAATTTTTCTTCTGTAAACTGGCCAACTGGCCAACCCGATTTTGCAAAGGGAAAGTTTTGCACAAGGCAACTGCAAGTTATGTGATAACAAGTTACAGGGTCTCTTTGTTTAAGCTGAATAATTCACTTATGCCCCAATCTGGGAAAGTGCTTAAGCATGTACATAATTTTATGCACTTGAGTGACTCCATTGAAGGCAACTGATCTGATCAGACCACTTTTTTGCTTAAAGTTAAGAACATGTTTTAATGCTTTCCTGAACTGGGATCTTAGATATTAAAGTGATAAGAAAGAAGAGAGAGAGAGCACGCGCACGCATGCGTAATAGAAACCCCCTATATTCCAGCACAGAATATTTTTCTAACACATCAGTGCTCTCTAAACAAGGCAACAGTAATAGCAATGACACCATCTCTATGAAGCAATATTTCCATCACGTAATGAAACTAAAGTGTTTATTCAAACACCAACATTTCAGTACTTGACACACATCTCTTCCACAAGTGGAGATGTTTTATTTATATTTCATGTATTACTACTCCGTGAACTTTTAAGATTGTGTTAGTCTAATACCAGCTATTAAATACATTATTCTACAGTTGCTGAAAAAATTACATTAAGCTCCTGTTGATGAAAAAATTACATTAAGCTCCTGTTGATGATATGTTAGAAAATTTTTGTGTTTATATCCTATCTGGATGTGAGGACGTTGAGAGCAGGTTTAAACTCATTACTCAGTTTTTATTCAGTCCTCATTCATGCAAAAAATTTCCACTGAAATCAAAGAGTTTGTCTGAAATAAGGACTGAGTAAAAAACCTCCAAAAATCAGAACCTCAGGATTTAGTTTTCTGTGCAGTGAGCTATGATCAGCTGTGATCCAATACAGGTAAATAGGGGGTTATCGGAGACTCATTTCTCAGTTTATGTTACTGCCATCAAAGCCATTTGGCTCAAGGATCCATCTGGGTTTTTTTGGTCAATAATTTTTGGGGAATTAAAGGCTTACCAACCTGCACATGAATTATATGGGTGGGGGCAGGCGAGTAACAGGAGAAATGTACTAAGGAGGAAAAGGGGAGGGAGAAAAAAATGGAGGAACAGGGGCAGGATGAACATGGCTTATTTACCTCCAGTATCATCATCCCACTGAGGAGCGAAAAGAGGGTTGAATGATGAGGAAGAAAGGAGAGATGATAATAGGCTGAGCTTCTTATGACATCACAATCCGATCAGGAAGAATACCAAATCCCATCATCCAACACTGAATTATTTATTAAGGAGAAGGGATGGAAATGGGAAAAAAAAAAGATGAGAGAAGAGAAGATGGAAGAATATGTAGCAAAGCAGCAGAGAAGTACTGATCATGCTTATCTTGAGTTGGGCTGCTAGTATGGTGTGTTTTCCCCAGGACTCTAACCCCAAGTTACTAAGAAGCTAGGACTTTCCTATTGCAACTTACAGTCTTCATTATGGACTTGATGTAGGAACCACCTCATGAAATTCAATGGTCTGTGTTATGTAGCTCAGACTAGATGATTATAATGGTCTCTTCTGACCTTTAATGTCCATGAACTTCTATAAAATCAATAATGCTATAATATACTGACAGTCTTTTCCTTTATAACTGGTGTTGCATGTAGGTGCATATTCTTACATGTATAATTAACTAGAATACGATGGCCACTGAAGCAGCAAGATGGAAATATGAGAAATTAATTTTAATAGTGTGTAGGCATAACACAATCTAACCAGATTTTTACAGGTAGCGATGACTAATTAAATAAATGTCACTGTCTACAAGAACATTTTGTTAACAGAAAACTGTGTGTGTAGGTTCCTTCCCCACTCTGAACTCTAGGGTATGGATGTGGGGACCTGCATGAAAAATCCCCTAAGCTTATTTTTACCAGCTTAGGTTAAAACTTCCCCAAGGTACAAACTATTTTACCTTTTGTCCCTGGACCTTATTGCTGCCACCACCAAGCGTCTAACAAAAACAACAGGGAAAGAGCACACTAGGAAACGTCTTTTCCCCCAAAATCCCCCCAGGCCCTAAACCCCCTTTCCTGGGGAAGGCTTGATAAAAATCCTCACCAATTTGCATTGGTGAACACAGACCCAAACCCTTGGATCTTAAGAACAATGAAAAAGCAATCAGGTTCTTAAAAGACGAATTTTAATTAAAGGAAAGGTAAAAGGAAAGGTAAAAGAATCACCTCTGTAAAATCAGGATGGCTAATATCTTACAGGATAATCAGATTCAAAACAGAATCCCCCTAGGCAAAACCTTAAGTTACAAAAAGACACAAAAACGGGAATATACATTCCATTCAGCACAACTTATTTTATCAGCCATTTAAACAAAACAGAATCTAACGCATATCTAACTAGATTGCTTATTAACCCTTTACAGGAGTTCTGACCTGCATTCCTTCTCAGATCCTGGCAAAAGCATCACACAGACAAAGAGAACCCTTTGTTCCCTCCCGCCCCCCCGGTTTGAAAGTAACTTGTCTCCTCATTGGTCATTTTGGTCAGGTGCCAGCGAGGTTATCTTAGCTTCTTAACCCTTTACAGGTGAAACGGTTTTTCCCTCTGGCCAGGAGGGATTTAAAGGTGTTTACCCTTCCCTTTATATTTATGGCAGACAGAGAGAGAGAGAGAGAGAGTGTGTGTGTGTGTGTGTGTGTGAGAGAGACACAAACTCAATTAACAGGCCTCAATTAAACATGTTTACCCCGTGCTGCAAGCTCTGTAAAAATACAGTTCCAAGTCTTGTTAGGAATGTGGTGGTGGAAGGGGCTGAAGCTGGGGAGGAATGGACTGATTTACAGGAAAATGATTTAATCTCTTTAGATAAATGAGTTCTGCAGGACAGAAAGACTCACTAATAGATAGTTACTGATGTAACTGCAGATAAACTGTGTTTAACAATAGTATCCTATGAAGCTGGATGATTAACTTCTAATGAGGCACACATATTGACCTGAGAGGAAACATTGACTGAGGTGAAGTAGAGGTCAATATTAACCTTGAGACACACTAAGCTACCTTTGGCCTGTTCCTCCAAGCCCCACATGCATAGAAACACCCTGTGGGAGTTCCAGACATAGAGAGCTTAAAAGATCAGACCCTTGCTGTTCACCAAAACATTTTCAAAGGAGCATAAGGAAGTTAGGAGCCCACTGAATTTAAAAGGGAGTTGGGCACCTAACTCCCTTATGTGCTTTTGCAAATCCCAGCCAAAGTTTTTATATATATAGTTACACACACATTCTGAATGTCTTCATTGGAAATATGTGGACATCTGACCAGCATGGGTATGAATGTCTTAAATGTTCAAATACTGAAAGCATTTAAGTCTGTAACCTCTTTAAAAAAAGAAAACAAAAAAACCCTAATATAAATATCAAACAAACTAAACAGGAGAGCTCTTATGTCTCCAGGGTTTCTGACCTGACTTCTGGTCAGCAAAGTGCTCTCGTTCAGTAGATAATGATGAGTTTAGGATAAACTCATGTGATAGCCAGTGAGATTATACACATCAACTTCTTCGTTGTCTTGAGTGCAGTCAACAGCAGGTATCCAGCCCTCACATCCTAGAGATTGTATGATATGTGAGGGCTGGATACCTGCTGTTGACTGCACTCAAGACAACGAAGAAGTTGATGTGCGTAATCTCACTGGCTATCACATGAGTTTAGGATAAACTATCATTATCTACTGAATAGTCTTCAGGATGTAACATTTATGTATGCTGTCTGTTTAACACTTGGTGATCTCAAAATCATCGACCCTCTGAGGAGGAAAACAATACAAACTTCCTGACATATAAAAAAGCAAATGAGTTAGTTGTATGTAACAATAATATATGTTAGAGCGTCACACCTGTAACAGTTAGTGATATAGGAGCGGGAGATGGGGTCATTGTGACACAGGGCCACTGATGGTTTACTACTCAGTCAGCAATTTTTGTCAGACCTGACATACTTATTACACCTAACACTGTTGCCATTATATGTACCCATAAAGTAGCATATAATATATTGTTGGAAAACTAATAATTCACTGGTCATTAATATTCTTGTGTGATGTATGTATGTGTTGAGTACAAAGAGTTGTGACTGTGTGCTAGAATTACGTTCTTAATATGTGTTTGGTAAGCAATGCAAAAGCACAGTCTGCCTTAGACAAAGGAAAGTGTATTTGCTATCTTGACAAGCCTGGCTGTCCAGTAGAGACAATGAGGGTATATCTACATAAAGGATAAACAAAGCCATCAAACTAGTGAGTGGGGGAGATAGCTTCCTTCCCACCTGTCTGGGAGAGAACCCGTTTCTCCCTGTGTTTGATCAAAGACCATAAAGGATAATATCCATGAGTATCCATAATTCCTCATCAGTGTTTAATGCACATGTTCTCACAATGATATTACTCACCAGTGTGACAGGCTTTCATTAAAGAGCTTACTCAATATATTACTTTGTATACAATATTACAGTATTAATCAGTCAATTCAATTGCTTATCATTTGAGGTTCAGACCTCTGGTCTTTATAGTAAAAAAAGCTATCTACTTGCCTCCAGTGTAAATTAAACAGTGTGGAACCAAAACCTTGGAAGCCCTATTTACATATGAATCAGGAGGGGAATGGAGACTGCACCTCAGAAAGCTTTCTGGCCTTTTGAAGCACAGTTAGTGAACTTTGGGAAGACAGCATGGCATTTACATCCTGGCAGGAGAGAGAAACTTGGTCTGGGCTTACTTTTCAAAGAATACATTTCAAAGGTTCACTAGGCTGTAAAAAGAAAGGAGAGAGAACCACAGTTGTCCATCACTTGAGGGATTCAAGGGGCTCGAGCTCTTGAAAAATCACAGAGCACTGGATCCGCTTTGACCATAGGATATTGAAGTCTCTGGAAACTGAGTATAGGTGAGAAAACTGCTTAGGCAAAGACTGTAACTTGCTGAAATTAAATTTTAGTCTTGGAATTGTGTTTTTACTTTTGTTGGCTTGTAATGCCGTCTTATCTTCATTCCTTATACCTGGTATCACTTAATCCTATGTCCTTTTTGTTAAATTTGTTTTACTTTTATAAAAAACCAATTCAGTGCTGTGATTGAAATAAGATTGTCAAACCCCAGTTAAATTAATGAGCAGCTCTGTCTCTTTAAAGGAGCAGCAAACTTATTAACATCTATGAGTGTTCCAGGAGAGAGGGATACCACATGGAGAAGTCTCAGGAGAATGGGGGAGTTGAGGTTTATTGTTTGTTACCTACAAGGCAAGGTTTGGTCTGGCAGAATCCTGAAGAGTTTGCTGGCAAGGCAGATAAACTAATGTGTTAGGGTGTTGTCACACAGCTTAGTAGTAGCAAAACTC